>NC_086455.1:173164694-173516890 GCF_028390025.1 Pseudophryne corroboree | reverse complement strand
TTATTTTTGCATGCAGGGTAAATACTAGTGATGAGCGAGGTTCGGTTTTACTCGGTTTTACTCGGTTCTCAAAACGGCATCTTATTGGCTATCCAAAACACGTGACATCCGTGAGCCAATAAGATGCCGTTTGTAAAACCGAGTAAAACCGAGTAAAACCGAATCCGCTCATCACTAGTTACTAAATACTGGATGCTTTTGCATGAAGCCCACAGATGCTGGATAGTTTTGTGACACAGCCATTTAGATCTCAGTTTGGACACGCAGCATGGTTTTATTGGGGTGGTCTTCAGTATGCCGGCTGTCGGGATCCCGGCGCCGGAATCCCGACAGCCGGCATACCGACACTTATTCTCCCTCGTGGGGGTCCACGACCCCCCTAAAGGGAGAATAAAATAGCGTGGCGCGCGTAGCACGCCACCGTGCTCGCAGCGTGGCGAGCCCGCAAGGGGCTCATTTGCGCTTGCCACACTGCTGGTATGCTGGTCGCCGGAAGCCCGACCGCCGGCATACCATACCACACCCGTTTTATTGAGGTGCAAAGTTACTCACGTTTTTGCTTTGCTCCCAGTTCAGAATCAGCCCCTTTGTGATAATCGGACACAGGCCAATGATAGCGCTGAGTAGAAATCCATTCATACAGATGTGTTCTCGCTTATCATTATCGTAGTCACGTTAATCAGCCCTTCTAGTTGCTCCTAGTCGTGAGCGAGATTACCAACGCTGGGCGTCTTTCCGTGCATTTTTCCTCCCGCAAATGCGTCTTATTCACATCGCTATGCGAACAAGACGCACAAGCAGACTACGCCGAGTAAAATGACGAGCCTATATTGTGTGCGCCACTGCTGCTATATCGCAGCCGAAGTCACACACAGTATGTACACACGTCGCATATCACTGTAATCAGCAAAGTCTGCTTGTGCAACTTATTAGCATAGGGATGAGAATAAGACGCATTATCGGGGAATAAGACGCTGGCAGAGTCGCGCGGGACCTGGCTGCTCTCATGCGCCGTGTGTCATTATGTACAGATGCTCGATGAGGAATAACACATCTGTATATTCCAATTACTCTCCATTCTCTCATATTTTATTTGGAACATCGTTCTTTTTGTGCATGTTGTAGAAATGGCCATCGACCACCGATTATTCAAAATCATCGATGGTTTATGAGGTTATCAATCAATGGCGACCATCGATGAATAACTCACCGATGGCCATCCCTAGCGTGTTGTTCTGTTAACGTTAATGTTCCTTTCTAACACGGCCATTAGGAAACTGTCCGTCCACATCACCAGTATTGTACAACGGACGTGAATATGCGGAATGAAGAAGAAACATTTATCTGTATAATAACAGAAGAAGAAAACTTCCTTCTATACATCCTACTATAAGCTATCTCCAGCAACTTGTGACTCTACATATGGCTTTGGCATGCTGGGAGTTGTAGTTCCACATCAGATGGATAGCCTACATGTTTGCTGGTAGATGCGGTACCTGGAGAGAGGCTGCTGTGAGATGTGATGCAGGGAGATGGCGTCTTTCGTGCAGAAACTCTTATTACTCAGCCAGTCCAACTCTGCAGATTGGAGAGATCGTCAGTAAACACGGGATCAGGACAATACCCCTAACCCTTACTCAAGTCCTCCTGCTGCCCCTGTACACAGGATTCCCACACCTGCTGCCCCTGTACACAGGATTCCCACACCTGCTGCCCCTGTACACAGGATTCCCACACCTGCTGCCCCTGTACATAGGATTCCCACACCTGCTGCCCCTGTACACAGGATTCCCACCCCTGCTGCCCCTGTACACAGGATTCCCACACCTGGTACCCCTGTACACAGTATTCCCACACCTGGTACCCCTGTACACAGTATTCCCACCTCTGCTGCCCCTGTACACAGGATTCCCACCCCTGCTGCCCCTGTACACAGGATTCCCACCCCTGCTGCCCCTGTACACAGGATTCCCACCCCTGCTGCCCCTGTACACAGGATTCCCTCCCCTGCTGCCCCTGTACACAGGATTCCCACCCCTGCTGCCCCTGTACACAGGATTCCCACCCCTGCTGCCCCTGTACACAGGATTCCCACCCCTGCTGCCCCTGTACACAGGATTCCCACCCCTGCTGCCCTGTACACAGGATTCCCACACCTGCTACCCCTGTACACAGGATTCCCACACCTGCTACCCCTGTACACAGGATTCCCACACCTGCTGCTCCTGTACACAGTATACCCCCACCTGCTGCCCCTGTACACAGTATACCCCCACCTGCTGCCCCTGTACACAGGATTCCCCCACCTGCTGCCCCTGTACACAGGATTCCCACACCTGCTGCCCCTGTACACAGGATTCCCACACCTGCTGCCCCTGTACAAAGGATTCCCACACCTGCTGCCCCTGTACACAGGATTCCCCCACCTGCTGCTCCTGTACACAGGATTCCCCCACCTGCTGCCCCTGTACACAGTATCCCCACACCTGCTGCCCCTGTACACAGGATTCCCCCACCTGCTGCCCCTGTACACAGTATTCCCCCACCTGCCGCCCCTGTACACAGTATCACCACACCTGGTGCCCCTGTACACAGTATCCCCACACCTGCTGCCCCTGTACACAGTATTCCCACACCTGCTGCCCCTGTACACAGTATCCCCACACCTGGTGCCCCTGTACACAGTATCCCCACACCTGGTGCCCCTGTACACAGTATTCCCACCCCTGCTGCCCCTGTACACAGTATTCCCACACCTGATGCCCCTGTACACAGTATTCCCACACATGCTGCCCCTGTACACAGTATTCCCACACATGCTGCCCCTGTACACAGTATTCCCACACCTGCTGTAACACACCATTAATGCCCACACAACTAGCTACTGCAGCATTTGCTATGTAATGTCACATAGAGGGAGAGAATGAGGCATCACTGTCTGTACCTCGTCCTCCCGTCACTCCTAGGAGTTCACAGGCACTGGCATAGACATGTAGGGGGTCACTGGTAATGGCAGAGGCATGTAGGGGGGGTCACCGGCAATGGCAGAGGCATGTGGGGGGGGTCACTGGTAATGGCAAAGGCATGTGGGGGGGTCACTGGTAATGGCAAAGGCATGTAGGGGGGGGGGGGGTCACTGGTAATGGCAGAGGCATGTAGGGGGGTCACTGGTAATGGCAGAGGCTTGTAGGGGGGGGGGGGGTCACTGGTAATGGCAGAGGCATGCAGGGGGGTCACTGGTAATGGCAGAGGCTTGTAGGGGGGGGTCACCGGCAATGGCGGAGGCATGTGGGGGGGTCAGTCACTGGTAATGCCGGAAGCATGTAGGGGGTCGGTCACTGGTAATGGCGGAGGCATGTAGGGGGGTCGGTCACTGGTAATGGCGGAGGCATGTAGGGGGGTCGGTCACATGTAGGGGGGGTCATTGGTAATGGCAGAGGCATGTAGGGGGGGTCACTGGTAATGGCAGAGGCATGGTCATTGGTAATGGCAGAGGCATGTAGGGGGGGGGGGGTCACTGGTAATGGTTAAGGCATGTAGGGGGTCACTGGTAATGGTGGAGGGGTGTGAGGCACATCAGGCAGGGGTGGAGAGGTGTGAGGCAGGGTGTGAGGTACGTCAGGCAGGGGTGGAGAGGTGTGAGGCACGTCTGGTGGTGTGGAGGGGTGTGAGGAATGTCAGGCAGGGGTGGAGAGGTGTGAGGCACATTAGGCAGGGGTGAAGGGGTGTGAGGCACGACAGACAGGGGTGGAGGGGTGTGAAGCACGTCAGGCAGGGGTGGTGGGGTGTGAAGCACGTCAGGCAGGGGTGGTGGGGTGTGAGGCACGTCTCGCAGGGGTGTGAGGTTAGTTAGGCAGCGGTGGAGAGGTGTGAGGCACGTCAGGCAGAGGTGGAGGGGTGTGAGGCACGTCTGTCAGGGGTGGAGAGGTGTGAGGCACGTCTGGCGGGGGTGCAGGTGCCCCGGGCCGTTACCTGTATGAGCCGGGGCCGCCCCAGCACCGGAGGAACCCGCAAAGGCTGGAAACAGAGCCATGTTTGTACCAAACACGTCGCACACAATGACGTCATACGTATCTTCCGCGAGACTACATCTCCCAGCGAGCATTGCGGCAACAGTGGCCGTTACACACAGGACGTTGTGCCGCAGAGCATTACTGGGAAATGAAGTCTGTGCCATTCGCCGGTATATGTGCCTCAGAGCCACAGTTTGGACCTTGGGGGTAATTCTGAATTGATCGCAGCAAGATCTTTGTTAGCAGTTGGGCAAAACCATGTGCACTGCAGGGGGGGCAGATGTAACATGTGCAGAGAGAGTTAGATTTGGGTGTGGTGTGTTCAATCTGCAATCTAAATTGCAGTGTAAAAATAAAGCAGCCAGTATTTACCCTGCACAGAAACAAAATAACCCCCCCAAATCTAACTCTCTCTGCACATGTTACATCTGCCCCACCTGCAGTGCACATGGTTTTGCCCAACTGCTAACAAATTTCCTGCTGCGATCAACTTGGAATTACCCCCCTTATTCGGGTATGGGTCGTTGGATAGACATGATTTAGGTCGACAGTCATTAGGTCGACCATGGAAGGTCGACATGTACTAGTTCGACAGGTCAAAAGGTCGACATGAGGTTTTTGACTGTTTTTGGTGTCGTCTTCTCCGTAAAGTGACGGGGAACCCAAATTAGTGCACCGTGTCCCCTCGCATGGCTCGCGAGCGTCGGGCAAGGTGCCTCTCTGTGCTCCGCACAAATTACAGTTCCAGTCGTAGTCCACGTGGATCGTTAAGTATGAAAAAATCCCCCCCCCCCAAAAAAAAATATTTTTTAAAACCTCATGTCGACCTTCTGACCTGTCAACCTAGTACATGTCGACCGAATACATGTCGACCTAATGGCATTGTCGACCTTCAGTGGTTGACCTAATGAGTGTCGACCTAACGACCGTAACCCCCCTATTCAGTAAGGATTGCAGGTTCTGCTTCTTAGCATAATCTGCAATCCTTGCAATCGCATGCTGGTGCCGCCTATCGCAGGGCAAGGCCGCCCACGGACTGCGATTACGTGGTTATTACGATCGCGCCACAATTACAGTGTGGTCGCAGAAATTGTGGATGCCTCCTGATGCTATTTTCTCGATCAGAGCTGCTGCGTGTGACGACACAAAGCCGCCACTAAAACGCCGCCAGCTTGTCCCCGTTTCCTCGACACCTCCCGAAAACGCTCGGATGCTGCCATCCACTCGCCCTGTGAACGCTTCTGCATGATCTAATCTCATTAACTGCACACACAGGACGGGACCTGCGCAATTCTCAAAAATTGCGGTCGCATCGTGAGTGCCCTTAGTTACAAATATATAATTATAGATAGAAAGATAGATAGATATGAGATAATGATATATAGATAGATAGATAGATAGATAGATAGATAGATAGATAGATAGATAGATAGATAGAGAGATATGAGACAGAATGATAGATAGATAGATAGATATGAGACAGAATGATAGATAGATAGATAGATAGATAGATAGATAGATAGATAGATAGATAGATAGATAGATAGATAGATTGATATGAGACAGAATGATAGATAGATAGATAGATAGATATGAGATAGATAGATAGATAGATAGATAGATAGATAGATAGATAGATAGATATGAGATATATAGGATAGATAGATAGATAGATAGATAGATAGATAGATAGATAGATAGATAGATAGATAGATAGATAGATAGATAGATAGATAAGGTAGGTAGATATTAGCAGGCAAGTGTGAGAACTTGATAGATAATTATATGACCTGTGTCTGTGCCCCCTGAGCCCCAGACCAGTGTCACTCCCTGCACCCAGCATAGCTAAGTCCATGAATGGAACAGAAGTAGTGACTCCGGTCTTTCATTACACAGCTACAGATAGCGCTTACTGATTCAGGCCGGTGTCTCCAGGGCAGCGGAGAAATGCGTTGTCTCAACATTGTTTTACCATAAATACAGGTAATACGTCATAAATAACAAACAAACTGTTGAACTCAGTATCAAGGTGTTGATATATATATAATATATATATACACAAGATGCAGCTACATGAATAATTAACAAGTGCTGCAGTGTAAGGCTCGCTGTTAATTATTAACATTGAAGCACTTACTTTTCTGGCAGTATTTGGTGGTCAGGGCCAATGTGGTCAGCTGTGAATTTGTAGGAGAGCGAAATGGCTCTCACTTAATGCATATGCCAATGTTTGAAATACATTGGGGATTAACCCCTTGTGTCCCCAAGCTGTATCTGTACTAAGATATGAATGACATATATATATATATATATATATATATATATAATAGAAATCCAGAGGTCTTGGTTACATCCATTTGCAAATGAATAATTAAACCACCAGACCCCGACAAGGCTCCTCTGATGCCTTGTGGCTTCTTCATTCATTTGCAAATGTATGTACCTAAGATCTCTGGATTTCTATTATACATACAGGCCCTCATTCCGAGTTGTTCGCTCGCTAGCTGCTTTTAGCAACATTGCACACGCTAGGCCGCCGCCCTCTGGGAGTGTATCTTAGCACAATAGCGAACGAAAAATTAGCAGAACTGCTACTAAATAATTCTTAGCAGTTTCTGAGTAGCTCCAGACCTACTCACAGATTGCGATCAGCTCAGTCCGTTTAGTTCCTAGTTTGACGTCACAAACACGGCCTGCGTTTGGCCAGCCACTCCCCCGTTTCTCCAGACACTCCCGCGTTTTTCCCTGACACGCTTGCGTTTTTTTGCAAACGCCGGGAAAACGCTGAGTTGCCACCCAGAAACGCCCCTTTCCTGTCAATCATTCACCGAACAGCAGTGCGACTGAAAAGCGCCGCAGAAGCCATAGCAACACTGCTAAGTTTTGTGTTAAATAACGAAGCGCATGCGCCCTGCGAAAATCGGCAACGAGCGAACAACTCGGAATGACCCCCATAGTCCTTCATGTCTTCGTACAGGTACAGCTTGGTGTGCTGGGGGATACCAGGGGTTAACCCCCAAATTATTTCTAGCTTAGACTACCCCTTCCCTTTCACGCACCTGAATTGTATTTTCTAATTGATATGAGCAACTTCCATTCTGTTCTGTTAGTATTCCGATGTTCCCCGAAACAATCCTGATTTCTGCTACTGGAAGCTCTTGAATTGGAATGTTTATTGTTCTTAGACATTGGATTCACCATGTACCTATATAAATATAATTAATGTGAATAGGCCCCTAGCTCAGTTTTACAAGAGATAAACCAATCACACTGTATGTATGTTATATTAGAACCCTCTATTATTGGACTTAGTGAAAGAGCCGCGTTTTGGCAAGAAGCCTTCCTGCGGCTGGCAGATACACGTGCATCAGATGTTGCCAGTAGCCGCTGCTTCTCTCTCTCACTGCGGATAGTTGTTTTTACATAAAGCCCAACTGGCCGCAGGTTATTACAGCAGTGATCTGCCCGCTCTGCCCGGGCACACAATTCCAGCTCTTGCCAGCCTTACCACCCACATGGAGAATGATCTTAGTGTTGAGTCCCGGAGCAGGATTGTTCCACGTGACGCCAGCTATAGACACTGATTGGAGACCTGCCATGTGCCAAGGGCTGGCAGAAGCTACATATCAGCTCTGGCATGAAAAGCGTACCAGTCAGTATTCACGTACGCATCCGGAGCCTGGTGTAACGACATAATCCAACCAGTCACTGGACACGGACAGATTGTATGTATGGAGTGGTTCTGCGGGTGAATGAGTGATGGGCAATAAGCAAAGCTGTAACAGGGCACAGATGCATCCTGCGCCCGCTGTGTGCGCAATGTCATGACTGGTGTTACACAACATGTGCCTCCATGCGGCCTATATAAGCAGAGCTGTAACAGGGCACAGATGCATCCTGCGCCCCCTGTGTATGCAATGTCATGACGTAGCACGCATGACATCATTTTGTCGCATACAGGGGGCTGGGCTGGCAGCACCGGTAAGTGCAGTGCTGACCGTGGCATCCTACGGACGCCCTGATTGGCTGCACAGACTGCAGGGTGCCCGTCTGACGCATCCACAGGGCAGTGATACTGGCTGCAGGGTGCTGTTCCAGTCATGCTGCTATCCAGAAGCAAGCCGCAGCGATGGTGCCGTCCACAGAACCCCTGCGCTTGAGCGGCCGCAGATGTTGCACACCCTCTAGTTACGGCCCCGCCAATAAGAGTTTGATTTAGGGCTGTGTACAGGTCAGCTTTGCCAACTGATCACGCAATGTTTAGCGGCTGCACATGCGACGGAGCCTGCGACACAACTTGGAGCAAATACGGGAGATTTAGAATTGCATGCATCCCAAGCACAGATCCGCGTGCGGCTGGGCGGTTGTAGCTGAGCAGCAGCAGGACGTTAGCGCATAAGGTAAGCGTTCTCTGTGCAAGCTGCAGGCGTGTAGACGGCTATTAAGGGGTAAGCGCATAGGCAATTACAGAGAATAACATTAGAGAGGAGTTTCGGAGGCGTGTCACTGGGATGGGTTCGCAATTTCTGCAATGCGGAGCATGTAGTGGGTGTTCCGTGGGCGTTGCGTTCGCACACTGGGAGTCGTTCCAAGTTGATCATAGCTGTGCTAGTCCGCCCCGCATGTTAGTAACGCCCCCTCCCCCCCCAGAAGTGCAAAAGCATCGCACAGCGGCGATGTTGTTGCATTTCAGGAGTACCTCCCGGCCAGCGCAGCTCCTGCGGCTGGCCGGGAGAACCTCCTCGCTGCCCGGGTTGCAGCGGCTGCGTGTGACGTCACGCAGCCGCCGCGGCCTGTCCCCCCATTGGACCGGCCACACCCCCTAAACGGCGGCTTAACGCAGCCGTCCAGCCCCCTCCTGCCCATCGACCGCCTCTGCCTGTCAATCAGGTAGAGGCGATCGTTAGGCAACGACGGCCTTCAGGTGTCTGGCATGCGCCAGCGCTGTACTGACCCGATCACACCGCTGTGATAAACTGCAGCATGCGATCAGGTCAGAATGACCCCCATTATGCTAAGCGGACAGTATAAATAGCAAACGCGTCAGTCACACAGGCTGAATAACGTCAGAGCTGCCGCAGACTCTGCAAGTACCGATGGCTGGTGAGAAACTATCGATGGTCGGGGTAATAATTGCATCATCACAGCCAGCCGGTGCTGTTCCCACTGATGCAGGGAATGCTGCAAATGACATGTGTTACCGCTTCACAATTTACAGAGTTACACTTTTATTTGTATTACTATGTCATTTTACCACAACACGTCACACAAATAATCACTACACTTTAGTAACAACACTTTGGCGTGTGTGTATTGCTGTTACCCCATCACCCTTAATGCAGGTGCTGCGTTTTATCGCGTACGTTTGAGAAAATGTACGCAATTTTGAGTTTGTTATTTTCCTTGGAATGGGTCTTGACGTCATTTGCGAAGGTGTCATAGTGCGTCGCAGCTGAGATTGTGGGTTTGGCTAAAAGCGCTCGCAATCGGCGCGCTCAATCGCACCTGCAATCTGTGCTGAATCAGGCCTTTACTGTCCAATATTGGGATGCCCTGTGGCTGTTCCCCGGTTGGCAGGCTGCCCTCGGCTCCATCTTTCAATCTGAATGTTTTCCTATTATTCCCACCAATATACGTCTATGAATCTGAATTCCAATTAGCCTGTGGAGAACACAGAAAACAGGAAGCGCGGACTGCGCGCCAGCAAAGGTTATATGTACTAAGAAAGCTGCATTTCCCTTCCCCAGCAGCCAGCTTTCCCGTCCATCTGCCGCTCTGCGCCGCTCACAAAGAGCTTCTTTCTGCAAGTGTATTGATTGCTCAGTGGAAAGGCAAAACCCGGTGCCTTATATAGGCTCTCAGCGGTTTGCGTGACATTAATAGCAACGCGGGGCTGATGACAGTGACACTGCGTTCCTGGCGGCCTGGCAACGCATATGTTGTCCCTGGGCCCCAGCACCTGGTGACGTCCCTGGGCCCCAGCACCTGGCGACCTCCCTGGGCCCCAGCACCTGGTGACTTTCCTGGGGCACAGCACCTGGCGACCTCCCTGGGCCCCAGCACCTGGCGACCTCCCTGGGGCACAGCACCTGGCGACCTCCCTGGGCCCCAGCACCTGGCAACCTCCCTGGGGCACAGCACCTGGTGACTTTCCTGGGCACAGTACCTGGCGACCTCCCTGGGGCACAGCACCTGGCGACCTCCCTGGGCCCCAGCACCTGGCGACCTCCCTGGGGCACAGCACCTGGCGACCTTCCTGGGGCACAGCACCTGACGACCTCCCTGGGGAACAGCACCTGGCGACCTCCCTGGGGCACAGCACCTGGCGACCTCCCTGGGCCCCAGCACCTGGCGACCTCCCTGGGGCACAGCACCTGACGACCTCCCTGGGGAACAGCACCTGGCGACCTCCCTGGGGCACAGCACCTGGCGACCTCGCTGGGCCACAGCACCTGGCGACCTCCCTGGGGCACAGCACCTGGCGACCTCCCTGGGGCACAGCACCTGGCGACCTCCCTGGGGCACAGCACCTGGCGACGACCCTGGGGCACAGCACCTGGTGACCTCCCTGGGGCACAGCACCTGGCGACCTCCCTGGGGCACAGCACCTGGCGACCTCCCTGGGCCCCAGCACCTGGTGACCTCCCTGGGCCCCAGCACCTGGCGACCTCCCTGGGGCACAGCACCTGGTGACCTCCCTGGGCCCCAGCACCTGGTGACCTCCCTGGGCCCCAGCACCTGGTGACCTCCCTGGGGCACAGCACCTGGTGACCTTCCTGGGCCCCAGCACCTGGTGACCTCCCTGGGCCCCAGCACCTGGCGACCTCCCTGGGCCCCAGCACCTGTCGACATCCCTGGGCCCCAGCACCTAGCGTCGTCCCTGGGCCCCAGCACCTGGTGACCTCCCTGGGCCCCAGCACCTGGCGACATCCCTGGGCCCCAGCACCTAGCGTTGTCCCTGGGCCCCAGCACCTGGCGACATCCCTGGGCCCCAGCACCTAGCGTCGTCCCTGGGCCCCAGCACCTGGCGACCTCCCTGGGCCCCAGCACCTGGCGACGTCCCTGGGCCCCAGCACCTGGTGACCTCCCTGGGCCCCAGCACCTGGCGACATCCCTGGGCCCCAGCACCTGGTGACCTCCCTGGGCCCCAGCACCTGTCGACCTCCCTGGATATTTCCTAAAATACAAATGGTCACATGTGCAAAAAAGTGAAAGAATGGCATAGCGAAAAAGAGAATTACATAATGGCCTCCCAACATTTTGTGTAGCATACACATAGAAAATAACATTGAACGGATTTCACCATTAACTTCTTGTCGTGCGATCACATTTGAATAATGTGTCTCTTTGTCATTGGAATCCGTAATCATTTACAGTATTATAGATAACTTTACAATATACTGACCTTTTAATATAACTACCATGTACCTGCAAGGGTAGCACTAGCCAATCAGTGCACTGATCATAAAGCTTATCTTCCCTAGCTGCAATCAGGGTTATATGGCAGCATTGCACTTTGGCTATTCCGGCAATATCTTGGCTAATTATTGCACTTGTGTACAGTTTTCACGTTTCGTGCAAAAAACAGAGAGACAAACCCAAACAAACACAAATACGTGATCATTTCATTACTACATTCTCAGGTACCACCGACCGACGCATTTCACTGCTGAATGTTTTCAGGTAACACAAACCAACACGTTTCACTGCTGAATATTTTCAGGTAACACCGACCTACACGTTTCACTGCTGAATATTTTCAGGTAACATATACGAACGCGTTTCACTGGTGAATGTTTTCAGGTAACAAAGACCAACACGTTTCACTGCTGAAAGTTTTCAGGTAACACCTACCGACACGTTTCACTGCTGAATGTTTTCAGGTAACACCTACCGACACGTTTCACTGCTGAATGTTTTCAGGTAACACCGACCAACACGTTTCACTGCTGAATGTTTTCAGGTAACACCGACCAACACGTTTCACTGCTGAATATTTTCACGTAACATAGACCAACGCATTTCACTGCTGAATGTTTTCCAGTAACACCGACCAACACGTTTTAATGCTGAATGTTTTCAGGTAACAACGACCGATGCGTTTCACTGCTGAATGTTTTCAGGTAACATAGACCAACACGTTTCACTGCTAAATGTTTTCAGGTAACACAGACCAACACGTTTCACTGCTGAATGTTTTCAGGTAAGACAGACTGACGTGTTTTACTGCAGAATGTTTTCAGGTAACACAGACTGATGCGTTTCACTGCTGAACAATAAAGGCCGTCTGCAAAATAAGTGATATTCTTGTATTTATTCATGATGAAATATTAACATCTATGTCACAACCACATGGCAAAGATGTGACGTGTGAGACAAATCACTACTTTAGGGTGACGTATCAAACCTTCTAAAAAGAGGAGAAGAGGGCCTGTGGAGAAGTTGCCCATAGCAACCAACCTATTTCTACCTCTCATTTATGAGGTTCATTCTGTAAAATTCTAGGTAAAAGTTGATGATTGCTACTAGTCCACTCTTTAGATGGTTTGATACATCTCCCCATAGACATATCAAACCATCCCCCCATGGCAGGATACCAGCGCGTTCCACTGTCAGGACGATCAGGATGCCGGCTGTCGGTATCCCATGCGGCGTCGGTATGTAGATCCGGGAACGCTTACTCCTTCAGCATCCCGTCCGTCGGGAACTGCTTCCCCGGTCACAGGCTATACCAGTGCACTGAAAAAGGCAACAGAGGAGCAGTGATCACATACTGGGGACGCCATGCCTTGAGCCCACGTTAATACACTCCAACCTCTCAATAAGGCAGATATTATGGCAGGTTCTGGAAGAGGGCCAGGGCACAGCAGTGGGGCCACATCTGAATGGATCCCGGTACTGTCTGCTGATGCAGTGGGGCCCAGAGTTCAGCACCGGCTGCAGGTTCAATGGTGGTTTCCACCGCTGCCCTTTGGGCCCAATGGCAACAAGTTGCTCAACTGCAAGTTTATGTAAATGCCCATGTGCTCATCTGTGCGGCCTCCAATGCGCACACCTGTGCGGCCTCCCCTTCGCACACCTGTGCGGCCTCCACTGCGCATACCTGTGTGGCCTCCCCTGCGCACACCTGTGCGGCCTCCACTGCGCACACCTGTGCGGCCTCCCCTGCACACATATGTGCGGCCTCCACTGCGCACACCTGTGCGGCCTCCACTGCGCACACCTGTGCGGCCTCCACTGCGCACACCTGTGCGGCCTCCCCTGCGCACACCTGTGTGTCCTCCACTGCGCACATCTGTGTGGCTTCCACTGCGCACATCTGTGCGGCCTCCCCTTCGCACACCCGTGCAGCCTCCACTGCGCACACCTGTGCAGCCTCCCCTGTGCTCACCTGTGTGGCAGAATGTGTAAGGTCTGTCAGCAGCTGTACACACTGTGACACAGATTGGTGCGTCCTGTGGCAGGTGATGTCTCCGTGAGACCACGGCCTCCTGTGCGTCTTGGAATGCAGTCGCTATCCCAGGCAGGCCCGCTCCTGTAACACACCCACTGAACGGACCATTTGTGTTTGCACTACTCACCACTGCGCGGGAACACTCGTCACTTTTCCACCATATGTCTGATACTGTCTGTCCCTATTGCAGCCGTGGCTTTCTGGGGGTTATTCAGAGATGGACGCAGAGCTTACTTCCGCAGCCAGATCTGCGTCCATCTCCTCACATGCTGGGAATCGCCCAGGACCGGGCAAGGCCGCCCAGCGTGTGTGTGGCGCCACCGCACGATGCATCCGCACTTTAATTGCGGATGCATCGATTTAAGGTCGAGCTTTGCCTGTGCAGTCTGGCTGTGCTGCCAGGCGGTTCAGCGCCATTTGTTTTCCTTGGTGCAGCTGCGTGTGACATCACGCAGCTGCCCCGAAAATGCTCCCAACACGCCCCCACAACACCGTGTCACCACCCACGCAACGTCTGCCGATGTGAATCATATTTGTGGACGCATTCTTTGGGGATGCGCTGGTAATGTGATTAACCATGCAGGCGTGATGCGGCTGCTGCGTGTGTGCAGTTTGCCGATGTTCAGCAAACTGTGATGTGGCCGCATTAGGGGTCAACTCTGAATAAGGCCTTTTATATAATGGGGGCTTTTTGGAAGTCTGGCGGTGAATACACAAAGGGATTCTGAACGGCCAACAGGAGCCTAAAGACTTTATACTGTGCTTATAATGGAGACTACTGTGTAGGCCTAGGGGGCCACTGAGAGTAGCCCTGGGCCCCTGCTGCAGGTTTGGCTCTATCCCCACGTCCGCCCCCTACAGGCTCTTCTGTATAAGTACCTGCAGGATGGACTTTATCGATGCTTTCCAAACTTCATTGTCATAACTAATTTGTTTCCTGACTTCAGATCAGCCGCCACCGCCATGGGTGCCTTCTCCACCATGACCACAATGGAGTTATTGTTTCTCAGTCGCTGCAAGGACCGGGGACAATAGGTTATTGTTGCAGTAGCTGGAGAACATATTGGAACGTTGTGACTCTTTCCTCTTTGGACACCAGACTGCGCGAGGCTATGAACGGCAGATCCATAGGAGCCAACTATTAATATGAATATGGTCGCCAGATAATGCCATGCCTAGGCACGGGCAGTGCTTGGGGCAGCACAGATATCGGGGGGGCACTGAAACACCCTCAGAACTGGCACCTGTGACTAGATCCCGGCCTGTCCTGCCATGAGAGATCACTGCAGCCGGCTCTGGCGTGTGATTGGTGACCTTGGCGTGGCCAGAGGGGTCCAGCAGTGATTTGGTGAATGGGGACTCGCAGGCACGTGGGCATCGCAGGGTAACCCACCAGAGGGTACTTCCAAGTACTAACTCCGCTGGGAACAGTGTCACCATTGTGCCATACGTTCTGTAACACTACTGGTATTCTTACCAGGGACCAGTTATCCCGAATTCAGGCACAGACAGTCCCACTTGTTACAGTCACACTATCCTGCCCGTGTTCTGAGCCACGCGTCCCATACAGGTCCAGTCACAGTCTGCCACCCACTTCCCTCCCTGTAACCCAATACACGGGGCACGGTGCCACGTAGGGACCTCATACTGCAACCCTACTCTCTGCCATCCAACCAGTAATCACATGTAATGTCATTTTGCATCTCTTTCATTTTAACAGCAATAATATGCCCTAAGTACAAATTAAAATGTGAATTGTCTCAGAAAGCTGATTTACCGACACAGGGCCTGGTTCCGATTATCAAACGAATGCCGACGCAGCTGCATTTTTTCAGGCCATGGAGCTGGGAAACCGCGCATGTGAAGCTGCACCCAGACATGAATATATACAGACACCCACCCAGCGGTTCATTTGCCGTCATCTGATAATCACTCGGCTGCGTATATATATGGGCTCCACGTATAAATCGGAATCAAGCTCTTAATCTGAGTAATAAAAATAAAAAAGAGATTATGGAAGTTTCAGCATGCGGATCCAGGAGAAGAAAATGTCGCAGGATGGTTGTAAATATGGTACAAAATTAGAACATTTCCTTGCTACAGTCACACTTACTAAGAATTTTATAGTAAATATCTAGGAATTGGTTACACTTGATAATTCTGATTATACTGCGCACTTGCCACTAGAGGTCAGCCTCGCCCACTCTGATTATACTGCGCACTTGCCACTAGAGGTCAGCCTCACCCACTCTCATTATACTGCCCACTTGCCACTAGAGGTCAGCCTCACCCACTCTCATTATACTGCACGCTTGCCACTAGAGGTCAGCCTCGCCCACTCTGATTATACTGCACGCTTGCCACTAGAGGTCAGCCTCGCCCACTCTGATTATACTGCACGCTTGCCACTAGAGGTCAGCCTCGCCCACTGATTATACTGCACGCTTGCCACTAGAGGTCAGCCTCGCACACTCTGATTATACTGTGCGCTTGCCACTAAAGGTGAGCCTCGCCTACTCTGATTATACTGCGCACTTGCCACTAGAGGTCAGCCTCGCCCACTCTGTGATTATACTGCGCGCTTGCCACTAGAGGTCAGCCTCGCCCACTCTGATTATATTGCACACTTGCCACAAGAGGTCAGCCTCGCCCATTCTGATTATACTGCACGCTTGCCACTAGAGGTCAGCCTCACGCACTCGGATTATACTGCGCGCTTGCCACTAGAGGTCAGCCTCGCCCATTCTGATTATACTGCGCTCTTGCCACTAGAGGTCAGCCTCGCACACTGTGATTTTACTGCACACTTGCCACTAGAGATCAGCCTCGCCCATTCTGATTATACTGTGCGCTTGTCACTAGAGGTCAGCCTCGCGCACTCGGATTATACTGCGCGCTTGCCACTAGAGGTCAGCCTCGCCCATTCTGATTATACTGCGCTCTTGCCACTAGAGGTCAGCCTCGCACACTGTGATTTTACTGCACACTTGCCACTAGAGGTCAGCCTCGCCCATTCTGATTATACTGTGCGCTTGTCACTAGAGGTCAGCCTCGCTCATTCTGGGTTATACGGCACGCTTGCCACTAGAGGTCTGCCTCGCCCATTCTGGGTTGCTAGTTTAGAGACGTACGCTCTAATGGTTGGATGCAGGGGAACGATTTTTTTTGCTACTTCGGATGCGTCTGTTGTACCGTGAATGCGTCCCGTTTGTGTCTGTACAGAGTTGCGGTTTCAGAAGCAGAGAATTGAGAATGTAGTGGGCATTCCTGGGCAGTGACAGGTGGCATAGCACACACACGGACATGTTCCTTCTTATGGGCATGTTATGGCGTGACAGTGAAAGCGGCTACGTGCACAGACGCTTAACTGCTCACATAGGAGGCCATACACAGATGTAGATACTGCGCCTGCGATGGGGCTGGTGCAATGGTGCGCCTACTGACGCTGTAAGCGGGCATCTCAGTCCTTGCACGTGCAGACACCAGGGAAGGACTTTGCAACAGCATCTGCATGTAGTCGCAGACGTGCGCCCGCCAGTAGACGCAGACACGGAGTAAAATATTTAGGCCTTAAGGCTCAAACCAATTAAATGCAAGGGGGAAAGAATTCGTCATCCGAACTCGCACCCCTTGAGGCCAGAATACAGCCCGAATGCGCTATAAAACACTCGCAGCCCTATCGGCTTTTGTGCGAGTTGGGGCAGCCATAAAGGGCAGCTGTTATGCGCTGACTCGCAGTGCGTGGAAACTTACATTTAATTGGATTGACCCCTTAATATTATTCTTAGAATAATCAAACCAGAGCAACCAATCGTATAACAGTTTTTATGAGTCTGAAGGTGCATACTTCAATCTGGTTGGCCAGTATCGTTGCTTCAGACCAAATTGATCCTAAGTCACTGTGAGTGTGGACTCAAGGCAATCGATATTATTGATGAATAAACATCTATACCAGGGTCAGTGACACGTCAGTAATTACTAAGAAATACTAAATTTCATCAAACACAGGGAGACTTTATCATACTGACCTTTGTAACTCACATAACAAATACAGTAAGACCTCACTCTTGTGTTTGTCCTGTATGTTTCATCAATGACTTTATATCATGCACTTGACTATTTTTGCAGCCATTAGATATGATGTACACTGCAACTGTGTTGTACATAACGGGCAACTGATTATACAATCACATAAGGAGCCAAAGACAATTTCCGGGTCCTGCGGCATGAGGGACGGCGACAGGCTCTGCTTAAAAAATTGAGGCGTGTTACGCCTATTTAGAGGATGGGAAGAGGCCAGGGATCTCTGTCGTTGGACAGAGATTTCCTGGCCTCTGCAAGGGGCAGCTTGCATGGCACCATGTGTTCCGCAAGCCATCCGACGGTGGGTGCTTTGATCCGCTGCTAATTGAATTTCCCCTTACGGGGTTATTCAGAGATGAACACAGATCAGTGCATACACAGCCAGATCTGCGTTCATCTCTGTAAATGCTGAGGGCCGCCTAACACATGGCAAGGCCGCCCAGCATGTGAGGCTGCCCACCCCGATGCATCCGCATACTAATTGCAAACGCATCGGAACTAAGGTTGACCCCTCGCAAAGCAGCCTGTCTGCGCTGTCAGGCAGTCGGCAGCCATTTATTTGTTCAGAGTGGCTGTGTGTGATGAGCCCAGCATGCCAGGAAATCACTAGGAACACAGGCCAAGATATTGCCGGAAATAAGGCGTATGTGTAGAAAACTGACGCAATGCTGGAGACCCTGTAATTTTCTGTAAATGCGCTGGCGTCATTCCTCAGGGCGTAGGGGCTACCCGGAAAATTGCACACAGGCTCTCACCTGACTTAGGACACCTCTGCCAGAATGAATCCCTGTTGTTACGGGTCACTTCAGAAATTGTGACAGAGAGATCTTATTGGGACGCAATTGTTGCAACTTTTGAACATGCAAAATATAAAACATGTTGTTGATATGAAATGCGTATCTCGCCCTTTCCGGCCTGGCGCTGCCCTTCGTGCAAGGAACTCGGCAGATAGGAGGCATGGCTAGGAGCGGTGACACAGTGGTGTCCGGCAGGGCCCTGGTGACCACTTGCAGATTTGTGAATGAGGCATAGCGGAGAGACGCTGCACTGCAGAGGTCACTTCAGGTCAGAAGCAGCAACCCCACTCGCTGCAGCTCACATTTCGGCTGACAGGACAGGTTTTCTAGGACGCTCCGGCCATTTATAGGAAGCACTACAGCTCAAGTGCCTGCACACTTCTGTCTGACACCGGCCTGCATGCTTAGGATGACTGACCCAGAGTGTGGCGTGGATAAGGACTCATTCACATATATGCACTGGGCAATGGATACAAATGCATGAAAACTAACGTGCAATTAAAAGACATTTTGCCACTGCGCTGTGCCGGCAAACATTACCCGGAGTGTCCTCTGGGTGCTCCAGGGGCTACACAGACGTCTGGAGGCTCCGGTCGGCGCTGCAGCATACTGTAGATACTGGCTGCAGGGCACCGCTCTAGGCACCCTGCTAGCCAGATGCAGGGCCCTTGGGGCAGTGGCATGCCTCCCACGGAGCTCTGTACGGCGGCCCTGTATTTTGTCATGTGTTTTTCCCTGTACAATCTATTGCATTTATATAGCGCACACATATTTCACAGAGCTGTACAGAGAATACTTGGCCAATGGAGATTACAATCTATATTCCTACACATCACTAGTGCGCAAATATCCTTTAGAGCATGTTAGTGGTGCATAGTTCCCCTGTGCAATGGGCGTTACCCTTGGTAGTGCTTGTTACTAGTGAGCAGTTCCCTCATGCAGTGTACCTAGTGTGCAATTCTACTTTGTAGCGTGTTCACTAGTGAGCAGTTCCCCCATGCAGTGTCACTAGTGTGCAGTTCCACTTTGAAGTGTGTTCACGTGAGCAGTTCTCTTATACAGTGTCACTAGTGTGCTGTTCCCCCATGCAGTGTCACTAGTGACTAGTGTGCAGTTCTACTTTGTAGCGTGTTCACTAGTGAGCAGTTCCCCAATGCAGTGTGTAACTAGTGTGCAGTTCCACTTCCTAGCGTGTTCACTAGTGAGCAGTTCCCCCATGCAGTGTAGCTAGTATGCAGTTCCACTTTCTAGCGTGTTCACTAGTGAGCAGTGTGTGTCACTAGTATGCAGTTCCCCATTGCAGTGTGTCACTAGTAAGTGGTTCCCCGTCGCAGTGCGTGGTTCCCCGTTGTAGTGCGTGTCACTGGTACGTGGTTCCCAGTTGCAGTGCGTGTCACTAGTGTGTGGTTCCCCGTTGCAGTGCGTGTCCCTAGTGCGTGGTTCCCCGTTGCAGTGAGTGTCACTAGTGCGTGGTTCCCGTGTAGTGTGAGTCACTAGCACGTGGTTCCCCTGTATAGTGCGTGTCACTAGTACGTGGTTCCTCTGTGTAATGCGTGTCACTAGTGCGTGATTCCCCTGTGTAATGCGTGTCACTAGTGTGTGGTTCCCGTGTAGTGTGCGACACTAGCACGTGGTTCCCCTGTATAGTGTGTGTCACTAGTGCGTGGTTCCCCTGTATAGTGTGTGTCACTAGTACGTGGTTCCCCAGTGTAATGAGTGTCACTAGTGCATGGTTCCCCTGTGTAATGCATGTCACTAGTACGTGGTTTTCCTGTGTAATGCGTGTCACTAGTGCGTGGTTCCCCTGTGTAGTGTGTCACTCGTACGTGGTTCCCCTGCGTAGTGCGTGTCACTAGTACGTGGTTCCCCTGTGTAATGTGTGTCACTAGTGCGTGGTTCCCCTGTGTAATGCGTGTCACTAGCATGTGGTTCCCCTGTGTAATGCGTGTCACTAGCACGTGGTTCCCCTGTGTAGTGTGTGTCACTAGTACGTGGTTCCCCTATGTAATGCGTGTCACTACTGTGTGGTTCCCCTGTGTAATGCGTGTCTCTAGTGCGTGGTTCCCCTGTGTAATGCGTGTCACTAGTGCGTGGTTCCCGTGTAGTGCGTGTCACTAGCACGTGGTTCCCCTGTGTAGTGCGTGTCACTAGTACGTAGTTCCCCTGTGTAATGCGTGTCACTAGTGCGTGGTTCCCGTGTAATGCATGTCACTAGTGCGTGGTTCCCGTGTAATGCGTGTCACTAACACGTGGTTCCCGTGTAGTGCGTGTCACTAGTACGTGGTTCCCGTGTGATGCGTGTCACTTGCACGTGGTTCCCCTGTGTAATGTGTGTCACTAGCACGTGGTTCCCCTGTGTAGTGCGTGTCACTAGCACGTGGTTCCCCTGTATAGTGCGTGTCACCAGTGCGTGGTTCCCCTGTGTAATGCGTGTCACTAGCATGTGGTTCCCCTGTGTAATGCGTGTCACTAGCACGTGGTTCCCGTGTAGTGTGTGTCACTAGTACGTGGTTCCCCTATGTAATGCGTGTCACTACTGCGTGGTTCCCCTGTGTAATGCGTGTCTCTAGTGCGTGGTTCCCCTGTGTAATGCGTGTCACTAGTGCGTGGTTCCCGTGTAGTGCGTGTCACTAGCACGTGGCTCCCCTGTGTAGTGCGTGTCACTAGTACGTTGTTCCCCTGTGTAATGCGTGTCACTAGTGCGTGGTTCCCCTGTATAGTGCATGTCACTAGTACGTGGTTCCCCTGTGTAATGCGTGTCACTAGTGCGTGATTCCCCTGTGTAGTGCGTGTCACTAGTACGTGGTTCCCGTGTAGTGTGTGTCACTGGTACGTGGTTCCCCAGTGTAATGCGTGTCACTAGTGCATGGTTCCCGTGTAGTGCGTGTCACTAGTGCGTGGTTCCCGTGTAGTGCGTGTCACTAGTACGTGGTTCCCCTGTGTAGTGTGTGTCACTAGTGCATGGTTCCCCTGTGTAGTGCGTGTCACTAGTACGTGGTTCCCCTGTGTAGTGCGTGTCACTAGTGCATGGTTCCCTTGTGTAGTGTGTGTCACTAGTACGTGGTTCCCCAGTGTAATGCGTGTCACTAGTGCATGGTTCCCGTGTAGTGCGTGTCACTAGTGCGTGGTTCCCATGTAGTGCGTGTCACTAGTACGTGGTTCCCCTGTGTAGTGTGTGTCACTAGTGCATGGTTCCCGTGTAGTGCGTGTCACTAGTACGTGGTTCCCGTGTAGTGTGTGTCACTAGTACGTGGTTCCCCAGTGTAATGCGTGTCACTAGTGCGTGGTTCCCGTGTAGTGCGTGTCACTAGTACGTGGTTCCCCTGTGTAGTGCGTGTCACTAGTGTGTGGTTCCCCTGTGTAGTGCGTGTCACTAGTACGTGGTTCCCCTGTGTAGCGCGTGTCACTAGTGCATGGTTCCCTTGTGTAGTGTGTGTCACTAGTACGTGGTTCCCCAGTGTAATGCGTGTCACTAGTGCATGGTTCCCGTGTAGTGCGTGTCACTAGTGCGTGGTTCCCGTGTAGTGCGTGTCACTAGTACGTGGTTCCCCTGTGTAGTGTGTGTCACTAGTGCATGGTTCCCCTGTGTAGTGCGTTTCACTAGTATGTGGTTCCCCTGTGTAGTGCGTGTCACTAGTGCATGGTTCCCTTGTGTAGTGTGTGTCACTAGTACGTGGTTCCCCAGTGTAATGCGTGTCACTAGTGCATGGTTCACGTGTAGTGCGTGTCACTAGTGCGTGGTTCCCGTGTAGTGCGTGTCACTAGTACGTGGTTCCCCTGTGTAGTGTGTGTCACTAGTGCGTGGTTCCCCTGTGTAGTGCGTGTCACTAGTGCGTGGTTCCCCTGTGTAGTGCGTGTCACTAGTGCGTGGTTCCCGTGTAGTGCGTGTCACTAGTACGTGGTTCCCCTGTGTAGTGTGTCACTAGTGCATGGTTCCCCTGTGTAGTGCGTGTCACTAGTACGTGGTTCCCCTGTGTAGTGCGTGTCACTAGTGCATGGTTCCCTTGTGTAGTGTGTGTCACTAGTACGTGGTTCCCCAGTGTAATGCGTGTCACTAGTGCATGGTTCCCGTGTAGTGTGTGTCACTAGTGCATGGTTCCCCTGTGTAGTGCGTGTCACTAGTACGTGGTTCCCCTGTGTAGTGCGTGTCACTAGTGCATGGTTCCCTTGTGTAGTGTGTGTCACTAGTACGTGGTTCCCCAGTGTAATGCGTGTCACTAGTGCATGGTTCCCGTGTAGTGCGTGTCACTAGTGCGTGGTTCCCATGTAGTGCGTGTCACTAGTACGTGGTTCCCCTGTGTAGTGTGTGTCACTAGTGCGTGGTTCCCCTGTGTAGTGCGTGTCACTAGTGCGTGGTTCCCCTGTGTAGTGTGTGTCACTAGTGCATGGTTCCCCTGTGTAATGTGTGTCACTGGATGGTAAGATCAGACACTGGGAACAGCAGCAGGATTCCAGCAGCAGCCACATGAGTGTATATAATGGACATGGAGTATACTAGCAGCCGCCCCTGTGTGTGACTGTGTGAGGCGAGCACTGTACCTGGCCAGACACACACTCACACCTCACACTCATTCCTTCACACGCGCGCACGCGTACACGCACTCAGAGAGAGCACGCCGCTGCCACCACAGCATGACGCATTGCAGGGACAGCGCGTCCAATGGTAACAGCCGTCTCTGCTGGGGAACCATTGCAGGGTGCTGCCGTCCAATAGGCACACTCCTCACAAAGCGCACCGCCCAACGCCTCACATACCAGCGTGTAACCCTGCGCCTGGAAATATAGTCCCTGCCTGAGTGAGGAGGCGGAGGCTGAACTCAGTCCGTGCTGTCAGTCAGAGCCTGGGATGGGCGGGGCCTCGTTACCCGCTGCTGCTGTGTGTGTGTGTCAGGGAGGTGGGCGGAGTCCTGCGGACCCTGTGTGTGACTGCCACCCATGGCCCATGTATTACTGTGCAGTGTCTACTGACCACTGCGCACACTGTGCTGCTGCCTGTCTGACTGTGCAACACGACACGTGTCAGCCACCACACGCTATAGCTGCGGTGTATATACATATAGCTATCTATATATACTCTCTCTATGTATATAAATGTGAAAGCCCTCACTCATACCTCCCAACATGACCCTCTCCATGAGGGAGAAAATGCTCTGTTCCTGGACTCTCCTGGTAATGTATGATTGCCATCACCTGTGGTGAGCCAGGTAATTGATAAGAAAGGTGTTTCACCACAGGTGATGGCAATCATACATTACCAGGAAAGTCCAGGAACAGAGCATTTTCTCCCTCATGGAGAGGGACAGGTGCCTCACTCACTCACTGTCACTGACTGACTCACTCACTGTCACTCACTCACTGACTGACTGACTCACTCACTGTCACTCACTGACTGACTCAGTTACTCACTGACTCACTGTCACTCACTCACTGTCACTCACTGACTCACTGTCACTCACTGCCTGACTCACTGTCACTCATCACTAATTCACTCCCCGATATGTCAGGAAGATGAAATGTAACACGGGGATTCTTCAGGTGGGAAACAGGAAAACAACGTAATTAGAATGTTAATAAACCTCCCCTAAGGGGATAAAAAGGGGGTGACATAATGACGTCATTACTGATGCGTGGCTTGCGTTGCGAGAACGATAACGCCCAAACGGACAATCGGATCAGAATGTGGATTACACCTCCAGTGTGCAGAATTTAATAAGCGACAGAAATGCTCCTGTCACTTGTTACCGTATCTGCTGCGGGTGCTCCTGGGTAACGCCAAGAACCAGGGATTCATATTTACTTACATTAAGACGTCTCACATTTACATCTCTATAGATTTACCAAATTACTAACACTCATTTATATGTACAACCGTGACACTCAGAAACTCCCATGTGAAAAACGGGTAGAACAGCTAAATATATATATATAATCTATATATATATATATATATATATATATATATAGTCACTGCTGCGCTCCACGCCAGAGAGAAGTGATCCAGTGACCAAGCACAAATACCCTTTCACAATTCCGGGAGAAGAAGTTCTACCCAGTAATTTGCCAATTAACACGGGTCCTTTTTCTGTGTGAAAGGGTCAACCCAGATTGAAATTCCCGGGAATTTACCAGGCTCGTATACCCGGGAATTTACCAGGCTCGTAGACCCGGGAATTTACCAGGCTCTGAGACCCGGGAATTTACCAGGCTCGTAGACCCGGGAATTTACCAGGCTCGGAGACCCGGGAATTTACCAGGCTCGTAGACCCGGGAATTTACCAGGCTCGGAGACCCGGGAATTTACCAGGCTCTGAGACCCGGGTTGACCCTTTCACACAGATGACATTCCCATGTAGATCCACAAATTACTGGGTAGAAATTCTTGAGCTGATAATTTGCGTGTCTGTGTGACGGGGTCAGGCAGGGATCGGCAACACGACCCGGCACTCAAGTGGGACTATCAGACATTTCCGTCTGAAACGGGTATAAGTGGTAGCGAGTATTCCTGGTGCCAGGGGGTAAAACAGCTACTGTAGCAATGATAAGTCACATTATAGCTCCCAGTACCTGGCACACACGCAGCGGAGACCATTATACCTCCCAGCACCAGGCACACACGCAGCGGAGACCATTATACCTCCCAGTACCTGGCACACACGCAGCTGAGACCATTATACTCCTGGCACCCACGCAGCGGAGACCATTATACCTCCCAGTACCTGGCACACACGCAGCTGAGACCATTATACTCCTGGCACCCACGCAGCGGAGACCATTATACCTCCCAGTACCTGGCACACACGCAGCTGAGACCATTATACTCCTGGCACCCACGCAGCGGAGACCATTATACCTCCCAGTACCTGGCACACACGCAGCTGAGACCATTATACTCCTGGCACCCACGCAGCGGAGACCATTATACCTCCCAGTACCTGGCACGCAAACATCACAGACCATTATACCTCCCAGTACCTGGCACACACGCAGCTGAGACCATTATACTCCTGGCACCCACGCAGCGGAGACCATTATACCTCCCAGTACCTGGCACGCATGCAGCTGAGACCATTATACTCCTGGCACCCACGCAGCGGAGACCATTATAGCTCCCAGTACCTGGCACACACACAGCGGAGACCATTATACCTCCCAGTACCTGGCACACACGCAGCGGAGACCATTATACCTCCCAGTACCTGGCACACACGCAGCGGAGACCATTATACCTCCCAGTACCTGGCACACACGCAGCGGAGACCATTATACCTCCCAGTACCTGGCACGCATGCAGCGGAGACCATTATACCTCCCAGTACCTGGCACACACGCAGCGGAGATCATTATACCTCCCAGTACCTGGCACACACGCAGCGGAGACCATTATACCTCCCAGTACCTGGCACACACGCAGCGGAGACCATTATACCTCCCAGTACCTGGCACACACGCAGCGGAGACCATTATACCTCCCAATACCTGGCACACACGCAGCTGAGACCATTATACCTCCCAGTACCTGGCACGCATGCAGCGGAGACCATTATACCTCCCAGTACCTGGCACACACGCAGCGGAGACCATTATACCTCCCAGTACCTGGCACACACGCAGCTGAGACCATTATACCTCCCAGTACCTGGCACACACGCAGCGGAGACCATTATACCTCCCAGTACCTAGCACGCATGCAGCGGAGACCATTATACCTCCCAGTACCTGGCACACACGCAGCGGAGACCATTATACCTCCCAGTACCTGGCACACACGCAGCTGAGACCATTATACCTCCCAGTACCTGGCACGCATGCAGCGGAGACCATTATACCTCCCAGTACCTGGCACACACGCAGCTGAGACCATTATAGCTCCTGGCATGCATGCAGCGGAGATCATTATAGCTCCCAGTACCTGGCACGCATGCAGCGGAGACCATTATACCTCCCAGTACCTGGCACGCAAACATCACAGACCATTATACTCCTGGCACACACGCAGCGGAGACCATTATACCTCCCAGTACCTGGCACGCATGCAGCGGAGACCATTATACCTCCCAGTACCTGGCACGCAAACATCACAGACCATTATACTCCTGGCACACACGCAGCGGAGACCATTATACCTCCCAGTACCTGGCACGCATGCAGCGGAGACCATTATACCTCCCAGTACCTGGCACGCATGCAGCGGAGACCATTATACCTCCCAGTACCTGGCACGCACGCAGCTGAGACCATTATAGCTCCTGGCATGCATGCAGCGGAGATCATTATAGCTCCCAGTACCTGGCACGCATGCAGCGGAGACCATTATACCTCCCAGTACCTGGCACGCAAACATCACAGACCATTATACTCCTGGCACACACGCAGCGGAGACCATTATACCTCCCAGTACCTGGCACGCATGCAGCGGAGACCATTATACCTCCCAGTACCTGGCACACACGCAGCGGAGACCATTATACCTCCCAGTACCTGGCACACACGCAGCTGAGACCATTATACCTCCCAGTACCTGGCACGCATGCAGCGGAGACCATTATACCTCCCAGTACCTGGCACGCACGCAGCTGAGACCATTATAGCTCCTGGCATGCATGCAGCGGATATCATTATAGCTCCCAGTACCTGGCACGCATGCAGAGGAGACCATTATACCTCCCAGTACCTGGCACGCAAACATCACAGACCATTATACTCCTGGCACACACGCAGCGGAGACCATTATACCTCCCAGTACCTAGCATGCATGCAGCGGAGACCATTATACCTCCCAGTACCTGGCACGCATGCAGCGGAGACCATTATACCTCCCAGTACCTGGCACGCACGCAGCTGAGACCATTATAGCTCCTGGCATGCATGCAGCGGAGATCATTATAGCTCCCAGTACCTGGCACGCATGCAGCGGAGACCATTATACCTCCCAGTACCTGGCACGCAAACATCACAGACCATTATACTCCTGGCACACACGCAGCGGAGACCATTATACCTCCCAGTACCTGGCACGCATGCAGCGGAGACCATTATACCTCCCAGTACCTGGCACGCACGCAGCTGAGACCATTATAGCTCCTGGCATGCATGCAGCGGAGATCATTATAGCTCCCAGTACCTGGCACGCATGCAGCGGAGACCATTATACCTCCCAGTACCTGGCACGCAAACATCACAGACCATTATACTCCTGGCACACACGCAGCGGAGACCATTATACCTCCCAGTACCTTGCACGCATGCAGTGGAGACCATTAAACCTCCCAGTACCTGGCACGCAAACATCACAGAGCATTATACTCCTGGCACACACGCAGCGGAGACCATTATACCTCCAAGTACCTGGCACGCATGCAGCGGAGACCATTATACCTCCCAGTACCTGGCACGCATGCAGCGGAGACCATTATACCTCCCAGCACCTGGCACGCATGCAGCGGAGACCATTATACCTCCCAGTACCTGGTACGCATGCAGCGGAGACCATTATACCTCCCAGTACCTGGCACGCATGCAGCGGAGACCATTATACCTCCCAGTACCTGGCACGCAAACATCACAGACCATTATACTCCTGGCACACACGCAGCGGAGACCATTATACCTCCCAGTACCTGGCACACACGCAGCGGAGACCATTATACCTCCCAGTACCTGGCACGCACGCAGCTGAGACCATTATAGCTCCTGGCATGCATGCAGCGGAGATCATTATAGCTCCCAGTACCTGGCACGCATGCAGCGGAGACCATTATACCTCCCAGTACCTGGCACGCATGCAGCGGAGACCATTATACCTCCCAGTACCTGGCACGCATGCAGCAGAGACCATTATACCTCCCAGTACCTGGCACGCATGCAGCGGAGACCATTATACCTCCCAGTACCTGGCACGCATGCAGCGGAGACCATTATACCTCCCAGTACCTGGCACGCAAACATCACAGACCATTATACTCCTGGCACACACGCAGCAGAGACCATTATACCTCCCAGTACCTGGCACGCATGCAGCGGAGACCATTATACCTCCCAGTACCTGGCACGCATGCAGCGGAGACCATTATACCTCCCAGTACCTGGCACGCAAACATCACAGAGCATTATACTCCTGGCACACACGCAGCGGAGACCATTATACCTCCCAGTACCTGGCACACACGCAGCTGAGACCATTATAGCTCCTGGCATGCATGCAGCGGAGATCATTATACCTCCCAGTACCTGGCACACAAACATCACAGACCATTATACTCCTGGCACACACGCAGCGGAGACCATTATACCTCCCAGTACCTGGCACGCATGCAGCGGAGACCATTATACCTCCCAGTACCTGGCACGCAAACATCACAGAGCATTATACTCCTGGCACACACGCAGCGGAGACCATTATACCTCCCAGTACCTGGCACGCATGCAGCGGAGACCATTATACCTCCCAGTACCTGGCACGCATGCAGCGGAGACCATTATACCTCCCAGTACCTGGCACGCATGCAGCGGAGACCATTATACCTCCCAGTACCTGGCACGCAAACATCACAGACCATTATACTCCTGGCACACGCGCAGCGGAGACCATTATACCTCCCAGTACCTGGTACGCATGCAGCGGAGACCATTATACCTCCCAGTACCTGGCACGCATGCAGCGGAGACCATTATACCTCCCAGTACCTGGCACGCAAACATCACAGACCATTATACTCCTGGCACACACGCAGCGGAGACCATTATACCTCCCAGTACCTGGCACACACGCAGCGGAGACCATTATACCTCCCAGTACCTGGCACGCACGCAGCTGAGACCATTATAGCTCCTGGCATGCATGCAGCGGAGATCATTATAGCTCCCAGTACCTGGCACGCATGCAGCGGAGACCATTATACCTCCCAGTACCTGGCACGCATGCAGCGGAGACAATTATACCTCCCAGTACCTGGCACGCATGCAGCAGAGACCATTATACCTCCCAGTACCTGGCACGCATGCAGCGGAGACCATTATACCTCCCAGTACCTGGCACGCATGCAGCGGAGACCATTATACCTCCCAGTACCTGGCACGCAAACATCACAGACCATTATACTCCTGGCACACACGCAGCGGAGACCATTATACCTCCCAGTACCTGGCACGCATGCAGCGGAGACCATTATACCTCCCAGTACCTGGCACGCATGCAGCGGAGACCATTATACCTCCCAGTACCTGGCACGCAAACATCACAGAGCATTATACTCCTGGCACACACGCAGCGGAGACCATTATACCTCCCAGTACCTGGCACACACGCAGCTGAGACCATTATAGCTCCTGGCATGCATGCAGCGGAGATCATTATAGCTCCCAGTACCTGGCACGCAAACATCACAGACCATTATACTCCTGGCACACACGCAGCGGAGACCATTATACCTCCCAGTACCTGGCACGCATGCAGCGGAGACCATTATACCTCCCAGTACCTGGCACGCAAACATCACAGAGCATTATACTCCTGGCACACACGCAGCGGAGACCATTATACCTCCCAGTACCTGGCACGCATGCAGCGGAGACCATTATACCTCCCAGTACCTGGCACGCATGCAGCGGAGACCATTATACCTCCCAGTACCTGGCACGCATGCAGCGGAGACCATTATACCTCCCAGTACCTGGCACGCAAACATCACAGACCATTATACTCCTGGCACACACGCAGCGGAGACCATTATACCTCCCAGTACCTGGCACACACGCAGCGGAGACCATTATACCTCCCAGTACCTGGCACGCACGCAGCTGAGACCATTATAGCTCCTGGCATGCATGCAGCGGAGATCATTATAGCTCCCAGTACCTGGCACGCATGCAGCGGAGACCATTATACCTCCCAGTACCTGGCACGCAAACATCACAGACCATTATACTCCTGGCACACACGCAGCGGAGACCATTATACCTCCCAGTACCTGGCACGCATGCAGCGGAGACCATTATACCTCCCAGTACCTGGCACGCAAACATCACAGACCATTATACTCCTGGCACACATGCAGCGGAGACCATTATACCTCCCAGTACATGGCACACACGCAGCGGAGACCATTATACCTCCCAGTACCTGGCACGCATGCAGCAGAGACCATTATACCTCCCAGTACCTGGCACGCATGCAGCGGAGACCATTATACCTCCCAGTACCTGGCACGCACGCAGCTGAGACCATTATAGCTCCTGGCATGCATGCAGCGGAGATCATTATAGCTCCCAGTACCTGGCACGCATGCAGCGGAGACCATTATACCTCCCAGTACCTGGCACGCAAACATCACAGAGCATTATACTCCTGGCACACACGCAGCGGAGACCATTATACCTCCCAGTACCTGGCACGCATGCAGCGGAGACCATTATACCTCCCAGTACCTGGCACGCATGCAGCGGAGACCATTATACCTCCCAGTACCTGGCACGCATGCAGCGGAGACCATTATAGCTCCCAGTACCTGGCACACACGCAGCGGAGACCATTATACCTCCCAGTACCTAGCACGCACGCAGCTGAGACCATTATAGCTCCTGGCATGCATGCAGCGGAGATCATTATAGCTCCCAGTACCTGGCACGCATGCAGCGGAGACCATTATACCTCCCAGTACCTGGCGCGCAAACATCACAGACCATTATACTCCTGGCACACACGCAGCGGAGACCATTATACCTCCCAGTACCTGGCACGCATGCAGCGGAGACCATTATACCTCCCAGTACCTGGCACGCAAACATCACAGAGCATTATACTCCTGGCACACACGCAGCGGAGACCATTATACCTCCCAGTACCTGGCACACACGCAGCTGAGACCATTATACCTCCCAGTACCTGGCACACACGCAGCTGAGACCATTATACCTCCCAGTACCTGGCACGCATGCAGCGGAGACCATTATACCTCCCAGTACCTGGCACGCAAACATCACAGAGCATTATACTCCTGGCACACACGCAGCGGAGACCATTATACCTCCCAGTACCTGGCACGCACGCAGCTGAGACCATTATAGCTCCTGGCATGCATGCAGCGGAGATCATTATAGCTCCCAGTACCTGGCACGCATGCAGCGGAGACCATTATACCTCCCAGTACCTGGCACGCATGCAGCTGAGACCATTATAGCTCCTGGCATGCATGCAGCGGAGATCATTATACCTCCCAGTACCTGGCACGCATGCAGCGGAGACCATTATACCTCCCAGTACCTGGCACGCATGCAGCTGAGACCATTATAGCTCCCAGTACCTGGCACGCATGCAGCTGAGACCATTATAGCTCCTGGCATGCATGCAGCGGAGATCATTATACCTCCCAGTACCTGGCACGCATGCAGCGGAGACCATTATATCACCTGGCATGCATGCAGCTGAGACCATTATAGCACCTGGCATGCATGCAGCGGAGATCATTATAGCTCCTGGCATGCATGCAGCGGAGACCATTATAGCTCCTGGCTTGCATGCAGCGAAGATAATTATAGCTCCCAGCACGAGGCACGCATGCAGCAAAGATCATTATAGCTCCCATCACCAGGCACGCTTGCAACAGAGACCATTATAGCTCCCAGCACCTGGCACGCATGCAGCGGAGACCATTATAGCTCCCAGCACCTGGCACGCATGCAGCGGAGACCATTATAGCTCTTGGCACGAGGCACGCATGCAGCGGAGATCATTGTAGCTCCCAGCACCAGGCACGTATGCAGCGGAGACCATTATAGCTGTTGGCACCTGGCACGCATGCAGCGGAGATCATTATAGCTCCTGGCATGCATGCAGCGGAGACCATTATAGCTCCCAGCACCAGGCACGCATGCAGCGGAGATCATTATAGCTCCCAGCACCAGGCACGCATGCAGCGGAGATCATTATAGCTCCCAGCACCTGACACGCATGCAGCGGAGATCATTATAGTTCCCAGCACCAGGCACGCATGCAGCGGAGATAATTATAGCTCCCAGCACCAGGCACGCTTGCAACAGAGACCATTATAGCTCCCAGCACCAGGCACGCATGCAGCGGAGATCATTATAGCTCCCAGCACCAGGCACGCATGCAGCGGAGATCATTATAGCTCCCAGCACCAGGCACGCTTGCAACGGAGACCATTATAGCTCCCAGCACCAGGCACGCATGCAGCGGAGATCATTATAGCTCCCAGCACCAGGCACGCATGCAGCGGAGATCATTATAGCTCCCAGCACCAGGCACGCATGCAGCGGAGATCATTATAGCTCCCAGCACCAGGCACGCATGCAGCGGAGATCATTATAGCTCCCAGCACCTGACACGCATGCAGCGGAGATCATTATAGCTCCCAGCACCAGGCACGCATGCAGCGGAGATCATTATAGCTCCCAGCACCAGGCACGCATGCAGCGGAGATCATTATAGCTCCCAGCACCAGGCACGCATGCAGCGGAGATCATTATAGCTCCCGGCACCTGACACGCATGCAGCGGAGATCATTATACCTCCCAGCACCAGGCACGCTTGCAACGGAGACCATTATAGCTCCCAGCACCAGGCACGCATGCAGCGGAGACCATTATAGCTCTTGGCACCTGGCACGCATGCAGCGGAGATCATTATAGCTCCCGGCACCTGACACGCATGCAGCGGAAACCATTATAGCTCCCGGCACCTGACACGCATGCAGCGGAGATCATTATAGCTCCCGGCACCTATGCAGCGGAGATCATTATAGCTCCCGGCACCTGGCATACATGCAGCGGAGGTCATTATAGGGAGACCATTATAGCCGGCCTTTGTGAAAGCGATGTGGCCTCTCTAATATAAACCTCTGTGATACTGATCATATGGCCTCTATAACACTTTGTGACACCGATGAGGCCTCTAAAACCATGGTTACAGACCTGCTGCAGTGGACAGGGTTAAATAACCGTATGCATTGTGTAGCACCAAGGTGCAGAGTCTGTTTTCTGTGTCAATATTAGGATATCCCAACTGACTGTGTGTCTGTGCCTCAGCAGCTCATCTTAGCAACCACCCCTCCCGGAGAGCGGCCCGTCACACCCATGTACAGGCTTGGCGTTTCCCTCTGTGACTCATGAAAAGATGAGTATTTTTCCACGAGGCGTACACAGGCGAATCGCTGCTCCTACAAAGCCTCCCCAGGTCAGTGCTGGGCGTAGTACACACAAAACGTCGCAGCGCCAGTCACAGAACTAAAGAAAACAAGACGTGTGTCACAATTGTGTGTTATAGGATAAGTACATGTGGTTACACACACCTGATGCTCTCCTAATGGCTTATAAGCCACGGGATAATGTAGTCCTGAAAGCTTGTGTGGTCATTTACACGGTCAAGTCTCATTATTATGACCACCTCCTGCATTTGTCATCAGCAGCGCGTAGCCCATAAAGTACGTCACGTGTCGTGTGCTGGCCTGGTGGGTATATAAGGTGTGTGATAGGCCGTCTGCACACATATCACACGTTGCTGGCTTGGTGGGTATATAAGGTGTGTGATAGGCCGTCTGCACACATATCACTCGTTGCTGGCTTGGTGGGTATATAAGGTGTGATAGGACGTCTGCACATATATCACTTGTTGCTGGCTTGGTGGGTATATAAGGTGTGATAGGACGTCTGCACACATATCACACGTTGCTGGCTTGGTGGGTATATAAGGTGTGTGATAGGCCGTCTGCACACATATCACTCGTTGCTGGCTTGGTGGGTATATAAGGTGTGTGATAGGCCGTCTGCACACATATCACTCGTTGCTGGCCTGGTGGGTATATAAGGTGTGTGATAGGCCGTCTGCAAACATATCATACGTTGCTGGCTTGGTGGGTATATAAGGTGAGTGATAGGCCGTCTGCAAACATATCATACGTTGCTGGCTTGGTGGGTATATAAGGTGTGTGATAGGCCGTCTGCACACATATCACTCGTTGCTGGCTTGGTGGGTATATAAGGTGTGTGATAGGCCGTCTGCACACATATCACTCGTTGCTGGCTTGGTGGGTATATAAGGTGTGTGATAGGCCGTCTGCACACATATCACTCGTTGCTGGCTTGGTGGGTATATAAGGTGTGTGATAGGCCGTCTGCACACATATCACTCGTTGCTGGCCTGGTGGGTATATAAGGTGTGTGATAGGCCGTCTGCAAACATATCATACGTTGCTGGCTTGGTGGGTGTAAGGCTTACTCCTCTATTCTTTAACCCTCGATGTGATAGTCTCTTAGACGTCCGTGAGTGTAAACCTTATGCTACAAGTAACATGCAAAACACAAGCAGTAAAGATTCACACTGTTTATTGTTTGTTTAACAAAAGTATATAAAAGAAAGGATTTAGGGCGTGTATGTCCCAAGTCAATAACTAATTGGACAGAACACAAAAGGGGGTTAACATAACATGATTGGCTAGGAACTGCCGCAGCGGAAGGATATACATATATGGGCAAGTTTGTACTCAAACAGAAAAGTTATGCACACGGTATAAAAAGATAACAGACAAAGACAGTAGCAAAAATGTGCTGGAACAAACAGTTCTGTAACACAAACAATTCTATGACATGTGAAGCAGAGACGAGCTTTAACCCTTTCATTCCCCTCTTAGAATCATTATTGTTATACTATATGATTCTAACAAAGCTTACGTCTTTCTGCACGCCAGTGGACTAGATACTGGGCGTATGACTCAGGGCCAGGTACCTCAGTTTCAGTAGTATGGGACAGGGCACCATTGTACATTATAGCATTATCGATACCTTTGGAGGTGAGCTTCTTACAGCACGGGATAATACAGTAAACAATAGTGGTAACAAGAATAAGGGTAATAAGTATAAATATACCTATTTGTATAAGGGCTTGTTTCCAGTTTTCAACCCATCCAAAGTATTGGCTCCATGGATTATCAACACCTGAGTTCCTTTTGAGTTCCTTTGATAATGACTCTAGTTTCTGTATGGCTAATGTTATTTTACCGTTAGGACCTGTGTTATCAGGGATATAGGTACAACATCCTTCGGCTTTGTTGATGTAAACGCATGTACCACCTTTTTCTGCTAGCATCATATCCAGAGCCATCCTATTTTGGAAGGTCATATGGGAAGTAGCTTCTAGTTGCTCAGATATTCCCAGAAGGGCCTCTTTGGTATCATTAACAAATCTTTGTTGGTTATAATATATATAGTTAATCCACGCTACATTTTTGTTTACAGTCACTATAGGGAATAAAGATTCAAATCCTGCAGCTACCTCGTCTCTAGCTTTGAACTCATTTGGAACCCCTCTTGGGACCCCTATAGCATCAATGTATACATGGGGGTCAAAACTACCTCCTGGGAGTGTCCTTTTCTTCCGAAGGGTAGGGGAATTAGAGGAAGGAGTGGGGTGGTCTTCGGTGATCATTAGAAGTGGCATTATGACTTTGGCCAGGGCACACTCACCATGCCAGGGCGTATCCAATTTGATCCTAAGTTTCATATCCCCGCATATATAGTAGATGTCGCCTAATGATCTAGTTTGATTAACTAGGACAGTTGTCCTTCTTTCTGCGCAATACCCTGGTGGGAAAGGTTTTAAATCCCTTCCTTTGGTGGTGTTGGATACATAACAGGTATAATTCCCGGGGTATATGGTTATGGTACTTCCGGGATTAGGATTTTTTAATAATATAGGATATTCCTTCTTCCACATTTCACACTGACTATCATTATTTTTAGTATCATTGTATAGGCTAAAGAAGCATCCTTCTTGATCTAAAGGAATGTTTAAAGGTACTGTACCTAAGTGGGGCCTAGATTTGCCACATACGTAACAATTGCTCATATTATGTTTTGCAGCATTATACTTCATCCATTCTAGCCAGAAATTAATGTCAGAGAAACCGGTTTCAATGGCTAGGATGTCTTCAAAAGTGGGGTTATTAATGGCTACCATATCCTTAAAGGTAGCAATATGAGGCCTTAAAGGTTTACCTTGGGGAGAGACTCTGGACTGGTATGCTGGATGTTTAAACATATCCCATAAATAAAAGATCTGTCTTGCGCTAAAGTACCCTGTTTTCCACCATATCCCAACTACATAGGTACCATTATCTGCTCTGCTAGGGTGTTGGATGTTTAGTCTAAACCTGTATGCATTCGGGCCTTCATCCATCTTAAAGATAGACAGTCTCTTGAGTAGGGGTACTCCATCAGGTTGACTCCATCTGTTTAAGGCGTCTGATGGTCTGTACCCCCAATCAAGTCCCGTGTTCCACCCCACGGATCCCCAGGAATCACAGTTATATCCCCACCAGGAATCAGTAACACAAATATAAACTGTTTCGGACATCCCTGCTTTCCTTCTTTGCTGTATGAAATGTTTGTTGTCAGCAAGCTTGGGGAACATAAAATAGTCTAGGACATAGGTGGCTACGTGTGTGTTGGAGGAATTATACCACAAGGTGGGAACCCCGTCGGTGTGTGTAATGTCAACTTCACATGTTGTGAGGTGAATGAGGGCCAGTAGGGCTATCAAGGTAGTCCCCAGGGTAAAGATAGGGGGCATTTTCTTCATCCTCCTCTGGTCTTCTGTCTTCGCTAGGTGGGAGGTCAGGGCTGTCCGCCCCTGTTCGTACCTCACTGGAATCACCTGTTTCCTCCTCTAGGTCTGGTGCATGGATCCAGGTGGGACTCTCTTCTGTCAGGACTGCGGTTCGGGTTACAGCAACGACTTCTGTCTCTGGACCATAGGTGAAGTCTCCCGGAGTCTTGTTCTTTGGGAGTACTTTTACCACGACTCTGTCTCCAACTTTGAAAGGATGTGTTGGTTCCTGTGGGTTCAAAGGATTTTTACAAACAACATCATGTTCAATCTCATCAAGTTTGGTTATGAGGGCCCTGACATACTCTTCCCTTATAAGTTCTAGATCTCCTTCCTGTATTATCAACGGTTTTTTTGCCCATGGGGTGGGAAAAGGCCTACCCATCAATATCTCAAAAGGGGAGTACCCTAGGGTTTTCTGTGGGGTCATCCTAATTTCTGCTAGGATGATAGGGAGGACTTGCTTCCATTTGTGGAAGGTACCTCCTGTGGCCTTCCTCAGTTTATCTTTGAGGGTCCTATTCATTCTTTCTACGACCCCTGAACTCTGCGGGTGGTACGGGATGTGAAACTTCCATTCTATTTGCAAGGCCTTCACTAGGGCCTGTGTGACTTTGGCTGTAAAGGCTGTGCCTTTGTCGCTATTTATCTGCAATGGGCATCCCCATCTCGGGATGATTTCCTGTGTTAGGATTCTAGCTACTGTCTTAGCATCCTCTGACTTAGTTGGGAATACTTCTGGCCAGCGAGAGAACATATCTACAATGACCAGGGCATATTCTTGTTTGCCTATGCCAGGGATATGGGTAAAATCAATTTGTAAGTGTGTAAAAGGGGTGGTGGGGTATTCAAGATGCTGGTGTTTCGCTTTATTAGGGTTGTTAGGGTTGTTCCTGAGGCAGGTGATGCATCTGCTAACATATTGGTCCACAAGTGTTTTGGCCTCAGTAACATAAAAATCCTTGGTTAGTAGGAGGAGTGTTGTGGCTTTACTATGGTGACCAACACCATGGTAATGGGCAATGAGCAAAGGGGCACTGGACTGGGGTATACAGGGTTTCCCCTCTTTGCAGATTAATCCTGATTTAGGATTTTTCTGCAGAATTGGGTAAGACCAGTCGGAGAGATCAGTATTAGTCGCAGCAGCTTGAAGTTGAGTGAGCAGATGGACGTTGTCAAGGGAGGGAGGGGCCATGACTGCCATGACTGCCATGTGAGAATGGGCAGTAGGCTGTAGGGCCGCTTGTTTAGCAGTAGTGTCTGCAAGGGCGTTGCCAAGGGAGATATTATCCTTGCCGCCAGTATGTGCCTTGCAGTGGATAATGGCAATGTCAGAAGGGAGGGTAATGGCATGTAACAGATCAGAGATGAGCTGCGCATGCGAGATACCCTTACCATCTGCCCCGAGAAAGCCACGGCGTTGCCAAATGACCCCATGGTCATGAACAACGCCGTGGGTGTATCTGGAGTCAGTGTAAATGGTAACAGGCTTGTTCTGGTAGAGCTGACATGCTCTAGTGAGTGCAATGAGTTCTGCAGCTTGCGCGGACTGATAAGGTATTGGTAGGGCTTCCAACACAGTGTCAGGGAGGGTGACAATGGCATAGCCAGCTTGGTATGTATTGTCATTGGGCCTACTACAGGAGCCGTCAACAAAAACTATGTCTGCGCCTGGTATGGGAACGGGAGACATGTCAAGTCTGGGAGAGGTTTCAGCTTCAATGGAAGCAGCACAGTCATGTAGGTCGGGTGGTTCATCCTCGGGACCTTTCAAGCCTAAAAGGGCATTGAGAATGGGTGTAGGGCCAGAAGAACTGGCAGTGTACTTGATGGTAAGTGTAGGGTTGCCCAAAAGAAGTACTTCATATCCACTAAGGCGTTGTGCTGACATGTGCTGTGTGTGTAAGCCTTTAAGTATTGCCAGGACATCATGTGTGGTGTGGAGTACTGTGGTGTGGCCTAAAGTGAGGGTAGTGGCCATTTCTGCAACCATTGCACAGGCTGCCAAAGCCCTGAGGCAGGCAGGCATACCTTGCACAGACACTGGCATGACTTTGGAAAAAAATGCCACGGGGCGCAACTTCCCTCCATGAAACTGTGTGAGCACCCCCGCCATGGTTTTACAATTGTCCCTTGCATATAGATGGAAAGGTAGTACATAATTGGGGAGGCCAAGTGCCGGACTTTTCATCAACATACATTTTAAACTTTCATATGCAGTTAACATTTCTTGTGACCATTGTACAGTTTTAGGTTTGTCCTTCAGTGTGGCTTGTCTCAAAATGTTATCATAATAGGAGCAATCAGATATCCACTGTCTGCAGTAATTTACCATACCCAGGAAGGACAGTAGTTCCTTCTGGGTAGTTGGGGTGACCAGGCCCAATACAGACTGTATGCGTTGTGGACTGATTTTCCTCTCTCCCTGAGTGAGCACAAAACCTAAGTAATCAACATGCTTTTTACACCATTGCATTTTTGTTTTGGACACCTTGTGTCCACATTCACAAAGCCAGTTTAGTAATGAAACACCATCCTCTCGGCAGGCCTCCTCAGTTTGACTACAGAGCAGCAGATCATCTGCATACTGTAGCAGGACTGAACCATGGTGAGGTTGCCAGGGCCTCAATGTGGCCTGGAGTACAATGCTATAGACAACGGGTGAGTCAATATAGCCCATGGGTAATCTGCACCAGGTAAGTTGTTTACCCTCAAAAGAAAAGGCAAAAAGTAATTGTGTCTGTGAATCTACAGGTATGCTGAAAAAGGCATTCTTCAAATCAATTACAGAGAAGAACGCAGCATCTGCAGGGATTGCAGAAATGAGTGAGTTTACGTCTGGAACAATTGGTGCAATTGGGACTATTAGCTGATTGATCGCTCTGAGATCCTGTACAAATCTTATACTGCCATCAGCTTTGGCAACAGGGTTCACAGGAGTACAGTATGGTGATACAATATGTCTGAGAATACCCTGTTGTAAGAATTGCTGTATCATGGGGCGGAGACCTTCTATCTTTTCTGGTGAGAGGGGATACTGCTTTTGATAAACAGGTTGTGAGTCGGGTTTGAGATTGGCCTTATATGGTGTGCATGAGATTAGGCCAGTGTCATATGGACCTTCTGACCAAAGAGCGGGGTTTACTTGGGCGAGGTCAGGCATGTTGGTAGTCATTTCCCAAATTGGAAAATGAGGGGATTCAATATCCAACCCAGTACCAGTAGGTGAGGGCAGAATAGAGATGGAAAGTTTGCTAAGCAGGTCCCTACCTAGTAGGTTGATGGGGCACTCAGGTATGACTGTGAACCTATGTTTGCCCATGCGCAACCCCTTTGTTGTGGAGACAGAGAGGGCCTTGGTTAGGTAGGCATTGGTGGGTATCCCATTGATTCCCATTGAAGGAGCAGTCTTTTCCAAATCACCATCATATAGGTCAGAACACAAAAGGGGGTTAACATAACATGATTGGCTAGGAACTGCCGCAGCGGAAGGATATACATATATGGGCAAGTTTGTACTCAAACAGAAAAGTTATGCACACGGTATAAAAAGATAACAGACAAAGACAGTAGCAAAAATGTGCTGGAACAAACAGTTCTGTAACACAAACAATTCTATGACATGTGAAGCAGAGACGAGCTTTAACCCTTTCAGTGGGTATATAAGGGGTGTGATAGGCCGTCTGCACACATATCACTCGTTGCTGGCTTGGTGGATATATAAGGTGTGTGATAGGCCGTCTGCACACATATCACTCGTTGCTGGCTTGGTGGGTATATAAGGTGTGTGATAGGCCGTCTGCACACATATCACTCGTTGCTGGCTTGGTGGGTATATAAGGTGTGTGATAGGCCGTCTGCACACATATCACTCGTTGCTGGCTTGGTGGGTATATAAGGTGTGTGATAGGACGTCTGCACACATATCACTCGTTGCTGGCTTGGTGGGTATATAAGGTGTGTGATAGGCCGTCTGCACACATATCACCCGTTGCTGGCTTGGTGGGTATATAAGGTGTGTGATAGGCCGTCTGCACACATATCACTCGTTGCTGGCTTGGTGGGTATATAAGGTGTGTGATAGGCCGTCTGCACACATATCACTCGTTGCTGGCTTGGTGGGTGTATAAGGTGTGTGATAGGCCGTCTGCACACATATCACTCGTTGCTGGCTTGGTGGGTATATAAGGTGTGTGATAGGCCGTCTGCACACATATCACTCGTTGCTGGCTTGGTGGATATATAAGGTGTGTGATAGGCCGTCTGCACACATATCACTCGTTGCTGGCTTGGTGGGTATATAAGGTGTGTGATAGGCCGTCTGCACACATATCACTCGTTGCTGGCTTGGTGGGTATATAAGGTGTGTGATAGGCCGTCTGCACACATATCACTCGTTGCTGGCTTGGTGGGTATATAAGGTGGGTGATAGGACGTCTGCACACATATCACTCGTTGCTGGCTTCGTGGGTATATAAGGTGTGTGATAGGCCGTCTGCACACATATCACTCGTTGCTGGCTTGGTGGGTATATAAGGTGTGTGATAGGCCGTCTGCACACATATCACTCGTTGCTGGCTTGGTGGGTGTATAAGGTGTGTGATAGGCCGTCTGCACACATATCACTCGTTGCTGGCTTGGTGGGTATATAAGGTGTGTGATAGGCCGTCTGCACACATATCATACGTTGCGGGCTTGGTGGGTATATAAGGTGTGTGATAGGCCGTCTGCACACATATCACTCGTTGCTGGCTTGGTGGGTATATAAGGGGTGTGATAGGCTGTCTGCACACATATCACTCTGTGCTGGCTTGGTGGGTATATAAGGGGTGTGATAGGCCGTCTGCACACATATCACTCGTTGCTGGCTTGGTGGGTATATAAGAGGTGCGATAGGCCGTCTGCACACACATCACTCGTTGCTGGCTTGGTGGGTATATAATGTGTGTGATAGGCCGTTTGCACACATATCACTCGTTGCTGGCTTGGTGGGTATATAAGGGGTGATAGGTCGTCTGCACACATATGACGCGTTGCTGGCTTGGTGGGTATATAAGGGGTGTGATAGGACGTCTGCACGCATATCACTCGTTGCTGGCTTCGTGGGTATATAAGGTGTGTGATAGGCCGTCTGCACACATATCACTCGTTGCTGGCTTGGTGGGTATATAAGGTGTGTGATAGGCCGTCTGCACACATATCACTCGTTGCTGGCTTGGTGGGTGTATAAGGTGTGTGATAGGCCGTCTGCACACATATCACTCGTTGCTGGCTTGGTGGGTATATAAGGTGTGTGATAGGCCGTCTGCACACATATCACTCGTTGCTGGCTTGGTGGGTATATAAGGTGTGTGATAGGCCGTCTGCACACATATCACTCGTTGCTGGCTTGGTGGGTATATAAGGTGTGTGATAGGCCGTCTGCACACATATCATACGTTGCTGGCTTGGTGGGTATATAAGGTGTGTGATAGGCCGTCTGCACACATATCACTCGTTGCTGGCTTGGTGGGTATATAAGGGGTGTGATAGGCTGTCTGCACACATATCACTCTGTGCTGGCTTGGTGGGTATATAAGGGGTGTGATAGGCCGTCTGCACACATATCACTCGTTGCTGGCTTGGTGGGTATATAAGAGGTGCGATAGGCCGTCTGCAAACACATCACTCGTTGCTGGCTTGGTGGGTATATAATGTGTGTGATAGGCCGTTTGCACACATATCACTCGTTGCTGGCTTGGTGGGTATATAAGGGGTGATAGGTCGTCTGCACACATATGACACATTGCTGGCTTGGTGGGTATATAAGGGGTGTGATAGGCCGTCTGCACACATAACACTCGTTGCTGGCTTGGTGGGTATATAAGGTGTGTGATAGGCCGTCTGCACACATATCACTCGTTGCTGGCTTGGTGGGTATATAAGGTGTGATAGGCCGTCTGCACACATATCACTCGTTGCTGGCTTGGTGGGTATATAAGGTGTGATAGGCCGTCTGCACACATATCACTCGTTGCTGGCTTGGTGGGTATATAATGTGTGTGATAGGCCGTCTGCACACAGATCACTCGTTGCTGGCTTGGTGGGTATATAATGTGTGTGATAGGCCGTCTGCACACATATCACTCGTTGCTGGCTTGGTGGGTATATAAGGTGTGTGATAGGAGGTCTGCACACAGATCACTCGTTGCTGGCTTGGTGGGTATATAAGGTGTGTGATAGGACGTCTGCACACATATCACTTGTTGCTGGCTTGGTGGGTATATAATGTGTGTGTTAGGACGTCTGCACACATATCACTTGTTGCTGGCTTGGTGGGTATATAAGGTGTGTGATATGCCGTCTGCACACATATCACTCGTTGCTGGCTTGGTGGGTATATAAGGGGTGTGATAGGCCGTCTGCACACATATCACTCGTTGCTGGCTTGGTGGGTATATAAGGTGTGTGATAGGCCGTCTGCACACATATCACTCGTTGCTGGCTTGGTGGGTATATAAGGTGTGCGATAGGACGTCTGCGCACACATCACTCGTTGCTGGCTTGGTGGGTATATAAGGTGTGTGATAGGCCGTCTGCACACATATCACTCGTTGCTGGCTTGGTGGATATATAAGGTGTGTGATAGGCCGTCTGCACACATATCACTCGTTGCTGGCTTGGTGGGTATATAAGGTGTGTGATAGGCCGTCTGCACACATATCACTCGTTGCTGGCTTGGTGGGTATATAAGGTGTGTGATAGGCCGTCTGCACACATATCACTCGTTGCTGGCTTGGTGGGTGTATAAGGTGTGTGATATGCCATCTGCACACATATCACTCGTTGCTGGCTTGGTGGGTATATAAGGTGTGTGATAGGCCGTCTGCACACATATCACACGTTGCTGGCTTGGTGGGTATATAAGGTGTGTGATAGGCCGTCTGCACACATATCACTCGTTGCTGGCTTGGTGGGTATATAAGGGGTGTGATAGGCTGTCTGCACACATATCACTCTGTGCTGGCTTGGTGGGTATATAAGGGGTGTGATAGGCCGTCTGCACACATATCACTCGTTGCTGGCTTGGTGGGTATATAAGAGGTGCGATAGGCCGTCTGCACACACATCACTCGTTGCTGGCTTGGTGGGTATATAATGTGTGTGATAGGCCGTTTGCACACATATCACTCGTTGCTGGCTTGGTGGGTATATAAGGGGTGATAGGTCGTCTGCACACATATGACACGTTGGTGGCTTGGTGGATATATAAGGGGTGTGATAGGCCGTCTGCACACATATCACTCGTTGCTGGCTTGGTGGGTATATAAGGTGTGTGATAGGCCGTCTGCATACATATCACTCGTTGCTGGCTTGGTGGGTATATAAGGTGTGATAGGCCGTCTGCACACATATCACTCGTTGCTGGCTTGGTGGGTATATAAGGTGTGATAGGCCGTCTGCACACATATCACTCGTTGCTGGCTTGGTGGGTATATAATGTGTGTGATAGGCCGTCTGCACACAGATCACTCGTTGCTGGCTTGGTGGGTATATAATGTGTGTGATAGGCCGTCTGCACACATATCACTCGTTGCTGGCTTGGTGGGTATATAAGGTGTGTGATAGGAGGTCTGCACACAGATCACTCGTTGCTGGCTTGGTGGGTATATAAGGTGTGTGATAGGACGTCTGCACACATATCACTTGTTGCTGGCTTGGTGGGTATATAAGGTGTGTGTTAGGACGTCTGCACACATATCACTTGTTGCTGGCTTGGTGGATATATAAGGTGTGTGATATGCCGTCTGCACACATATCACTCGTTGCTGGCTTGGTGGGTATATAAGGGGTGTGATAGGCCGTCTGCACACATATCACTCGTTGCTGGCTTGGTGGGTATATAAGATGTGTGATAGGCTGTCTGCACACATATCACTCGTTGCTGGCTTGGTGGGTATATAAGGGGTGATAGGCCGTCTGCACACATATCACTCGTTGCTGGCTTGGTGGGTATATAAGGGGTGTGACAGGCCGTCTGCACACATATCACTCGTTGCTGGCTTGGTGGGTATATAAGGGGTGATAGGCTGTCTGCACACATATCACTCGTTGCTGACTTTGTGGGTATATAAGGGGTGATAGGCCGTCTGCACACATATCACTCGTTGCTGACTTTGTGGGTATATAAGGGGTGATAGGCCATCTGCACACATATCACTCGTTGCTGGCTTGGTGGGTATATAAGGTGTGTGATAGGCCGTCTGCACACATATCACTCGTTGCTGGCTTGGTGGGTATATAAGGGGTGTGATAGGCTGTCTGCACACATATCACTCTGTGCTGGCTTGGTGGGTATATAAGGGGTGTGATAGGCCGTCTGCACACATATCACTCGTTGCTGGCTTGGTGGGTATATAAGAGGTGCGATAGGCCGTCTGCACACACATCACTCGTTGCTGGCTTGGTGGGTATATAATGTGTGTGATAGGCCGTTTGCACACATATCACTCGTTGCTGGCTTGGTGGGTATATAAGGGGTGATAGGTCGTCTGCACACATATGACACGTTGGTGGCTTGGTGGATATATAAGGGGTGTGATAGGCCGTCTGCACACATATCACTCGTTGCTGGCTTGGTGGGTATATAAGGTGTGTGATAGGCCGTCTGCACACATATCACTCGTTGCTGGCTTGGTGGGTATATAAGGTGTGATAGGCCGTCTGCACACATATCACTCGTTGCTGGCTTGGTGGGTATATAAGGTGTGATAGGCCGTCTGCACACATATCACTCGTTGCTGGCTTGGTGGGTATATAATGTGTGTGATAGGCCGTCTGCACACAGATCACTCGTTGCTGGCTTGGTGGGTATATAATGTGTGTGATAGGCCGTCTGCACACATATCACTCGTTGCTGGCTTGGTGGGTATATAAGGTGTGTGATAGGAGGTCTGCACACAGATCACTCGTTGCTGGCTTGGTGGGTATATAAGGTGTGTGATAGGACGTCTGCACACATATCACTTGTTGCTGGCTTGGTGGGTATATAAGGTGTGTGTTAGGACGTCTGCACACATATCACTTGTTGCTGGCTTGGTGGATATATAAGGTGTGTGATATGCCGTCTGCACACATATCACTCATTGCTGGCTTGGTGGGTATATAAGAGGTGCGATAGGCCGTCTGCACACACATCACTCGTTGCTGGCTTGGTGGGTATATAATGTGTGTGATAGGCCGTTTGCACACATATCACTCGTTGCTGGCTTGGTGGGTATATAAGGGGTGATAGGTCGTCTGCACACATATGACACGTTGGTGGCTTGGTGGATATATAAGGGGTGTGATAGGCCGTCTGCACACATATCACTCGTTGCTGGCTTGGTGGGTATATAAGGTGTGTGATAGGCCGTCTGCACACATATCACTCGTTGCTGGCTTGGTGGGTATATAAGGTGTGATAGGCCGTCTGCACACATATCACTCGTTGCTGTCTTGGTGGGTATATAAGGTGTGATAGGCCGTCTGCACACATATCACTCGTTGCTGGCTTGGTGGGTATATAATGTGTGTGATAGGCCGTCTGCACACAGATCACTCGTTGCTGGCTTGGTGGGTATATAATGTGTGTGATAGGCCGTCTGCACACATATCACTCGTTGCTGGCTTGGTGGGTATATAAGGTGTGTGATAGGAGGTCTGCACACAGATCACTCGTTGCTGGCTTGGTGGGTATATAAGGTGTGTGATAGGATGTCTGCACACATATCACTTGTTGCTGGCTTGGTGGGTATATAAGGTGTGTGTTAGGACGTCTGCACACATATCACTTGTTGCTGGCTTGGTGGATATATAAGGTGTGTGATATGCCGTCTGCACACATATCACTCGTTGCTGGCTTGGTGGGTATATAAGGGGTGTGATAGTCCGTCTGCACACATATCACTCGTTGCTGGCTTGGTGGGTATATAAGATGTGTGATAGGCCGTCTGCACACATATCACATGTAGCTGGCTTGGTGGGTGTATAAGGTGTGTGATAGACCGTCTGCACACATATCACTCGTTGCTGACTTTGTGGGTATATAAGGGGTGATAGGCCGTCTGCACACATATCACTCGTTGCTGGCTTGGTGGGTATATAAGGGGTGATAGGCCGTCTGCACACATATCACTCGTTGCTGTCATGGGTAAAAGGGGCGATTTATCTGAGTTGCAGAATGGAATTATTATCGGCCTTCAGGCCAAGGGTGGCGGTACTTCTGAGACAGCGCAGTGTGTGACCTGTCCGCGTGCTGCTGCGGTGAAGGTGTATCGTGACTGGACAAATGGCGCCATTGCCAATAACTGACGTGGAAACTGCGGAGCACCACGTGCCACTGATGTGAGAGGGGAACGTCGGCTATGAAGGTGCGTGAGGGCGACCGACGCCGTACAGTGGAACAGCTCACCGTCTGTATGACCCTGGGGGCTACCACACGTGTGTCTAATATGACAGATCAGCCGTCTAGCTGCTGTCCGTGCTGCACACGGCGGTCACTCTGGCTATTAGCTGGTGGTCATTATAAAGTGACTGCACCGTGTATTTCTGCATAGCCATAATAATTATGAGGTATTCTCCGTTTGGCAGCGCAGCGATGCCACCTGGATGCAGCTGGTAAATAGACCATAGAACAGTCACGTAAAGGACCCACGGGCAAAATACTCAAAAAGAAACAAAATGTGAGAAAGTAATAGCAATACTGTACATAAGACGTAATATAGAGCACGCCGTGTCACACAGGGGAGGCACAGGTGGGTGAGGAGACAGAGGCCACTTACCAATGATTGCATTGCATAATGTGATCATATCGGGGACATTTACCTCCCGTCCCTGCAATGTGCCAAGCGTGGTGTCCGGGCCTCTGTGCATGTGCGGTCATCATGATATACAGTTCTATTCATGGCAGCACGGATGGTGTAGTGGTAAGCATTACTTCCTCACAGCACTGAGGTCATGGGTTCTATTCCCACCATGGCCCTAACTGTGTGGAGTTTGTATATTCTCCCCGTACTTGTGTGGGTTTCCTCTGGGTGCTCCGGTTTCCCCCCACAATCCAGAAATTTATTGGTAGGTTCATTGGCTCCCAACAAAATTAACCCTAGTGTGAATGTGTTTCTGTGTACATGTGATAGGGGATATAGATTGTAAGCTCCACTGGGGCAGGGGCTGATGTGACTGGCTAGCTCCGCCCCCTGACCTCCCAGCAGCCCCTGCAGTCTCCCGGTACCTCAGCTGCTGGCGCAAGCGCAGAGGGACCTGCCGGCTGACTTCACTCTGCGCAGAGAGGACCGCAGCTGAAGACGGCACCGTCGGAGCCCTGGATACCGGATCACATAGCCGGAAAGGTAAGTATACATGAATTGCTGCTTATTAAAGCTACAAGTGATAAGTTTCAACTCACTTTTCGGTTTCTGTAAGAATAGACCCCATAGCCACAAATTTGATAAATGAAACAGAGAGAACCCGTCAGAGCTTACAATCTAGTGGAAGTATTATTGTCACAAAGTGACTGGCACACACTAATAAAATAGTTATTTACTCTGAGGGCCGATGTCATTAAGCGCATGTCCCAGTGTACATGGGAGGCTTATGGCAGTATACACTGGGCACCTAGCTGTGTAATGTGCTATGGGAAGTGTACACACAAGGCTTTCCTCTCCTCTTGTTTTGTTCCCTGCAGTGAGATGGCTCTGTGGCATGTGGGAGAGATGTACAACAGCCACTTGCAGTGTCACCTATGGAGAGTAGCTGCAGGTGTTCTGAGGCTGCTGTCACTGATATAGGCACCACATAACGGGCTGCAGTAACGGAACGGCACACATGTGATGTGGAATAATAGAAGGAAATCCGGCTTAGCTGTGAGTCCCCTGTTTCCTGACATTACAGGAGAGAGAGCTTTAGGGCATCACTGTTAAATGACTGGGGAGGCAGATAGTGTGCAGCAGTGGACGAGCTGCACTTCTGTGGGAAGGGGCATGTCACCCAACAGCCCAGTGTCCTCATTCTCATCATGGGCATAGCTATAGTGGGTGCAGGGGTGCCTTTGCTATGGGGCCCACAAGCTTAGGGGGCCCAAAATAATGTGAACTGCGGGCACTGTGTGGCATAATGTGACCTGGGGCATTGTGTGGCATAAATGTGACCTGAGTCAGTATGTGGCATAATGTGAACTGGGGCATTATGTGGCATAATGTGAACTGGGGGCATTGTGTGGCATAATGTGACCTGAGTCAGTATGTGGCATAATGTGAACTGGGGCATTGTGATGGGCGCCATGCATACATAGTCAGCGGGACCGCGCAGGTGTCTTGCTACAACTGTTCAGAGCCCCTGTCCCTATGGGTGCCGGAGGAATAATCGTATAATAAATGCCATTTGGGCACAAATATCTTGCACAGATCTCACTGAGTATGCGATTAATAATAAATAGCCCCCAGGTGTAAAACAAGCTGAAATACTTAGAGTTGAAACCAGTGAAGAGTGGGCCTGATACCGACCTGATCGTAGATGTGATAAATGTAGCAAATCTACAATCAGTCACGCTGACATGCGGGGGGACGCCCAGCACAGGGCTAGTCCGCCCCACATATCAGGCCCTGCCCACTCCCGATCGCTGGGCTGAGACAGCTGTCGGCTGTCTGGCATGCGCCGGCGCACTGCGGCGCCGGCGCGTGTGCAGTTCAGACCTGATCGGCTGCTATGCGATAACGCACAGCACCGATCAGGTCTGAATTAGGCCCAGAGTGCGTATAAAGTGTAAGTAGTTTGTAGTCAGACGGGCCGTATACACCTCATACTGTGGGGGGGGACTTGCACGGGAATGAACCTGTGTATAGTACTGTGAGGACGTCTATGGCATGTCATACAAACCCTGCATGTACGTGTTCCTGTGTGAGCACACGCGCAGATTTTACAGTGTGTGCCTCTGAGGCATGAGGCATTTTATAAATTATTATAGAATATTATAATAGAGGGAGTTATAGTAATTGATGTGTGTCCCCCCCCCCCCCGTCCCCCCCCAGTGACACGGCGCACGGCCAGGTCGGAGGTCACCAGCCCTAGGTAGCCGTCAACATTTATATCTTTTTTCTGTGAATGATTGAAGATAACCGTACTACTATCTTTAAAAGCTGCTAATAAACCATGCATATAAATAATATACCGCTTACTGCCCCCGTGCTTTTTATTAATAAAATATCTGATATCCGTGTAACCTCACTCCAATTTCTAAAAGTTACATTTTCCATAGGGGTGAAACAATGATCTACATATACTGTGTAACACTGCACCCCCTGCAGAGGAAATCCTAGAAGACTTCAGCTAATTACCCCCCTCCCAAATCTGGGTGACACCTGATAGGGTGTGTGTGTGCATATTTGATGTTTGGGGGATGGGATAGGGAAAGCGTTCAGCAGGACTAGCTGCAGGTTACACACGGGCTCTCTGATCTAACCTTGGATTAAGCAGAGCAAATGATACAATTGTATCAGGAAAATCCAACATGTTAGATTGTAAATCCTCAATTTGCCGAGAATGACCAGAAAATGATAGGGATCGGCGAGTCTGGGATTTTTAACATGCTGTTGTTTATGCTGATTCCCCCCCATAGATCGGCAGGTCAGATCGGCAAAACAGGGTATCGCAGCTCAGGTGTATGGCCCGTATTACACTACATCACGCTACCCGGAAAACATAATCTATTCACAGCAGGGAGGCTGCCACAGGGGTGTTCCAGTCATGGGTGGATTATACAGGGTGGGTGTCCACCCTTCTTATAACCATACGTCAGGACATCACATCCCAACATACCCTGAACTACCTGCCCCTCCTTTCCCTGACGACCCCTCCCCATCCATCTCACCAACTCCGACATCTTTCTCCCATGTATCTGGTGAGGAAGTCACGGCTCTCATCCGTTCCTCACCCCCAACCACCTCCCCACTTAACCTTATCCCCTCCTGCCTCCTCCGCTACCTCTCTCCTTCTGCTGTTCCCTTCTTGCCCTCCTCAATCTCTCCCTCTCATCCGGCACTGTCCCCTCTACCTTCAAGCATGTTCTTGTGTCCCCATTCACATTGTCTACAGCCCCCTTACTGACTTTCTTTCCTCCCACTGACTGCTTGACCCATTACAAGTCTGGCTTCCATCCTCTCCACTCAATTGAAACTGCCCTCATGAAAGTCTGCAATGATGTTTTTACACCCTTTTCACATTATGGGGGTCATTCCGACCCGATCGCTCACTGCAGTTTATCGCAGCGCAGCGATCGGGTCGGATCTGCGCCAGCCGGCGCTTTATGGGCGGCCGAAGGCCATTGTATTGCAGTAAACGCCTCTGCTCGATTGACAGGCAGAGGGGGGCGCTGGGCTGGACGGCGGCGTTAAGCCGCCGTTTAGGGGACGCGGTCCGGCCAACGCAGGGGTGGCCGGACTGTTGGGGGGGGGCTGCGGCGGCTGAGTGACGTCACACACAGCCGCTGTGACCCGGGCAGTGAGGAGATTCTCCCGGCCAGCTGCAGGAGCTGCGCTGGCCGGGAGTTACTCCTAAATGCAAAAGCATCACCGCTGAGCGATGCTTTGGCATTTCTGCGGGGGGGGGGGCGCACTGACATGCAGGGCGGACTAGCCCTATGCTGGGCATCCCCCGCATGTCTGAGTACCTGATCGTAGCTGTGCTAAATTTAGCACAGCTGCGATCGACTCGGAATGACCCCCTATGTTAGTATCACCAGAAAGTTATAAATTGAATTATTAAAAAAAAAAAAAAAACCCACAGGAGGAAGACCTATGATAATAACGCAATCTTGAGATAGCATTATACAGGTTTCCCTCAGGTTCCCTGTCTCCTGGGCAGCCTTCTCTGCCTGACTTTGGTGCTAGGTACACACTGTTTGTTTTTGTTTTTTATAAAATCTTTATTTCAATATTTGTCACAGAACAAAAAGAATCATGGTAAAACACATACTGTATTTTAGAGATGTGCACCGGAAATTTTTCGGGTTTTGTGCTTTGGTTTTGGGTTCGGTTCCGCGGCCGTGTTTTGGGTTCGAACACGTTTTGGCAAAACCTCACCGAATTTTTTTGTCGGATTCGGGTGTGTTTTGGATTCGGGTGTTTTTTTCAAAAAACCCTAAAAAACAGCTTAAATCATAGAATTTGGGGGTCATTTTGATCCCAAAGTATTATTAACCTCAATAACCATAATTTCCACTCATTTTCAGTCTATTCTGAACACCTCACACCTCACAATATTATTTTTAGTCCTAAAATTTGCACCGAGGTCGCTGGATGGCTAAGCTAAGCGACCCAAGTGGCCGACACAAACACCTGGCCCATCTAGGAGTGGCACTGCAGTGTCACGCAGGATGGCCCTTCCAAAAAATACTCCCCAAACAGCACATGACGCAAAGAAGAAAAAAAAGAGACGCAATGAGGTAGCTGTGTGAGTAAGCTAAGCGACCCTAGTGGCCGACACAAACACCTGGCCCATCTAGGAGTGGCACTGCAGTGTCACGCAGGATGGCCCTTCCAAAAAACACTCCCCAAACAGCACATGACGCAAAGAAGAAAAAAAAGAGGCGCAATGAGGTAGCTGTGTGACTAAGCTCAGCGACCCAAGTGGCCGACACAAACACCTGGCCCATCTAGGAGTGGCACTGCAGTGTCACGCAGGATGGCCCTTCCAAAAAATACTCCCCAAACAGCACATGACGCAAAGAAGAAAAAAAAGAGGCGCAATGAGGTAGCTGTGTGAGTAAGCTAAGTGAGTAAGCTAAGCGACCCTAGTGGCCGACACAAACACCTGGCCCATCTAGGAGTGGCACTGCAGTGTCACGCAGGATGGCCCTTCCAAAAAACACTCCCCAAACAGCACATGACGCAAAGAAAAATTAAAGAAAAAAAGAGGTGCAAGATGGAATTGTCCTTGGGCCCTCCCACCCACCCTTATGTTGTATAAACAGGACATGCACACTTTAACCAACCCATCATTTCAGTGACAGGGTCTGCCACACGACTGTGACTGAAATTACGGGTTGGTTTGGACCGCCACCAAAAAAGAAGCAATTAATCTCTCCTTGCACAAACTGGCTCTACAGAGGCAAGATGTCCACCTCATCATCATCCTCCGATTCATCACCGTGTACATCCCCCTCCTCACAGATTATCAATTCGTCCCCACTGGAATCCACCATCTCAGCTCCCTGTGTACTTTGTGGAGGCAATTGCTGCTGGTCAATGTCTCCACGGAGGAATTGATTATAATTAATTTTAATGAACATCATCTTCTCCACATTTTCTGGAAGTAACCTCGTACGCCGATTGCTGACAAGGTGAGCGGCGGCACTAAACACTCTTTCAGAGTACACACTTGTGGGAGGGCAACTTAGGTAGAATAAAGCCAGTTTCTGCAAGGGCCTCCAAATTGCCTCTTTTTCCTGCCAGTATACGTACGGACTGTCTGACGTGCCTACTTGGATGCGGTCACTCATATAATCCTCCACCATTCTTTCAATGGAGAGAGAATCATATGCAGTGCCAGTAGACGACATGTCCGTAATCGTTGGCAGGTCCTTCAGTCCGGACCAGATGTCAGCATCAGCAGTCGCTCCAGACTGCCCTGCATCACCGCCAGCGGGTGGGCTCGGAATTCTGAGCCTTTTCCTCGCACCCCCAATTGCGGGAGAATGTGAAGGAGGAGCTGTTGACCGATCAAGTTCCACTTGACTTGATAATTTTCCCACCAGCAGGTCTTTGAACCCCTGCAGACTTGTGTCTGCCGGAAAGAGAGATCCAACGTAGGTTTTAAATCTAGGATCGAGCACGGTGGCCAAAATGTAGTGCTCTGATTTCAACAGATTGACCACCCGTGAATCCTGGTTAAGCGAATGAAGGGCTCCATCCACAAGTCCCACATGCCTAGCGGAACCGCTATGTCTTAGCTCCTCCTTCAATGTCTCCAGCTTCTTCTGCAAAAGCCTGATGAGGGGAATGACCTGACTCAGGCTGGCAGTGTCTGAACTGACTTCACGTGTGGCAAGTTCAAAAGGTTGCAGAACCTTGCACAACGTTGAAATCATTCTCCACTGCGCTTTAGACAGGTGCATTCCACCTCCTTTGCCTATATCGTGGCCAGATGTATAGGCTTGAATGGCCTTTTGCTGCTCCTCCATCCTCTGAAGCATATAGAGGGTTGAATTCCACCTCGTTACCACTTCTTGCTTCAGATGATGGCAGGGCAGGTTCAGGCGTTTTTGGTGTTGCTCCAGTCTTCTGTACGTGGTGCCTGTACGCCGAAAGTGTACCGCAATTCTTCTGGCCACCGACAGCATCTCTTGCACGCCCCTCTCGTTTTTTAAATAATTCTGCACCACCAAATTCAAGGTATGTGCAAAACATGGGACGTGCTGGAATTTGCCCAGATATAATGCACGCACAATATTGCTGGCGTTGTCCGATGCCACAAATCCACAGGAGAGTCCAATTGGGGTAAGCCATTCTGCGATGATCTTCCTCAGTTGCCGTAAGAGGTTTTCAGCTGTGTGCGTATTCTGGAAAGCGGTGATACAAAGCGTAGCCTGCCTAGGAAAGAGTTGGCGTTTGCGAGATGCTGCTACTGGTGCCGCCGCTGCTGTTCTTGCGGCGGGAGTCAATACATCTACCCAGTGGGCTGTCACAGTCATATAGTCCTGAGTCTGCCCTGCTCCACTTGTCCACATGTCCGTGGTTAAGTGGACATTGGGTACAACTGCATTTTTTAGGACACTGGTGAGTATTTTTCTGAGGTCTGTGTACATTTTCGGTATCGCCTGCCTAGAGAAATGGAACCTAGATGGTATTTGGTACCTGGGACACAGTACCTCAATCAAGTCTATAGTTTGCTCTGAAGTAATGATGGATACCGGAACCACGTTTCTCACCGCCCAGGATGCCAAGGCCTCAGTTATCCGCTTTGCAGCAGGATGACTGCTGTGATATTTCATCTTCCTCGCAAAGGACTGTTGGACAGTCAATTGCTTGGTGGAAGTAGTAAAAGTGGTCTTACGACTTCCCCTCTGGGATGACCATCGACTCCCAGCAGCAACAACAGCAGCGCCAGCAGCAGTAGGCGTTACACTCAAGGATGCATCGGAGGAATCCCAGGCAGGAGAGGACTCGTCAGAATTGCCAGTGACATGGCCTGCAGGACTATTGGCATTCCTGGGGAAGGAGGAAATTGACACTGAGGGAGTTGGTGGGGTGGTTTGCGTGAGCTTGGTTCCAAGAGGAAGGGATTTACTGGTCAGTGGACTGCTTCCGCTGTCGCCCAAAGTTTTTGAACTTGTCACTGACTTATGATGAATGCGCTGCAGGTGACGTATAAGGGAGGATGTTCCGAGGTGGTTAACGTCCTTACCCCTACTTATTACAGCTTGACAAAGGCAACACACGGCTTGACACCTGTTGTCCGCATTTCTGTTGAAATACTTCCACACCGAAGAGCTGATTTTTTTGGTATTTTCACCAGGCATGTCAATGGCCATATTCCTCCCACGGACAACAGGTGTCTCCCCGGGTGCCTGACTTAAACAAACCACCTCACCATCAGAATCCTCCTTGTCAATTTCCTCCCCAGCGCCAGCAACACCCATATCCTCCTCATCCTGGTGTACTTCAACACTGACATCTTCAATCTGACTATCAGGAACTGGACTGCGGGTGCTCCTTCCAGCACTTGCAGGGGGCGTGCAAATGGTGGAAGGCGCATGCTCTTCACGTCCAGTGTTGGGAAGGTCAGGCATCGCAACCGACACAATTGGACTCTCCTTGTGGATTTGTGATTTCGAAGAACACACAGTTCTTTGCTGTGCTTTTGCCAGCTTAAGTCTTTTCATTTTTCTAGCGAGAGGCTGAGTGCTTCCATCCTCATGTGAAGCTGAACCACTAGCCATGAACATAGGCCAGGGCCTCAGCCGTTCCTTGCCACTCCGTGTGGTAAATGGCATATTGGCAAGTTTACGCTTCTCCTCCGACGATTTTAATTTAGATTTTTGAGTCCTTTTTTTACTGATCTTTTGTGTTTTGGATTTTACATGCTCTGTACTATGACATTGGGCATCGGCCTTGGCAGACGACGTTGATGGAATTTCATCGTCTCGGCCATGACTAGTGGCAGCAGCTTCAGCACGAGGTGGAAGTGGATCTTGATCTTTCCCTATTTTTGGAACCTCAACATTTTTGTTCTCCATATTTTAATAGGCACAACTAAAAGGCACCTCAGGTAAACAATGGAGATGGATGGATACTAGTATACTTATGGATGACGAGTGACTGACGACACAGAGGTAGCTACAGCCGTGGACTACCGTACTGCGTCTGCTAGTATAGAGATGATAATTAATGATATAAAAAAAATATATATATAACTACTGTAGGTATATATAATATAATGACGGACCTGGTGGACACTGTCAGCAGACTGCTAAACTACTAGTATGAAGAAGATAGAAAAAAAAAACCCACCACAGGTAGGTAGGTATACAATTATGGACGAGTGACGACACAGAGGTAGGTACAGCCGTGGCCTACCGTACTGCGTCTGCTAGTATAGATAATATACTAAATATATTACTACTGTAGGTATATAATATAATGACGGACCTGGTGGACACTGTCAGCAGACTCCTAAACTACTAGTATGAAGAAGATAGAAAAAAAAAACCCACCACAGGTAGGTATACAATTATGGACGAGCACTGACGACACAGAGATAGCCACAGCCGTGGACTACCGTACTGCGTCTGCTAGTATAGATAATATACTAAATATATTACTACTGTAGGATTATAATGACGGACCTGGTGGACACTGTCAGCAGACTCCTAAACTACTAGTATGAAGAAGATAGAAAAAAAAACCCACCACAGGTAGGTAGGTATACAATTATGGACGAGCACTGACGACACAGAGATAGCCACAGCCGTGGACTACCGTACTGCGTCTGCTAGTATAGATAATATACTAATTATATTACTACTGTAGGATTATAATGACGGACCTGGTGGACACTGTCAGCAGACTCCTAAACTACTAGTATGAAGAAGATAGAAAAAAAAAACCCACCACAGGTAGGTAGGTATACAATTATGGACGAGCACTGACGACAGAGATAGCCACAGCCGTGGACTACCGTACTGCGTCTGCTAATATAGAGATGATAAAGATGATAGAGATGAAAAAAAATATATAACACTACTGTAGGTAAATATTTATATAATGAATGACGGACCTGCTGGACACTGTCAGGAGAATGCGTTTATACTATATAATAAAAAAAACACCACAGGAGTGTTTATCTTTTTCAGGCAGACAATATACTGGTGGTCACTGGCAGCAAAAGTGTGCACTGTACTCCTGCTATAACTGCACCCCAGTCTCCCCCACAATTCAGCTGTGTGAGCAGTGAGCACTCAGCACAGTCAGATATACATAGATGATATATCATGCAGCACACTGAGGCTGAGCACAGATATGGTATGTGACTGTGTATCGTTTTTTTTCAGGCAGAGAACGGATTATAAATAAAACTGGTGGTCACTATCAGCAAAACTCTGCACTGTACTGAGTACTCCTAATGCTCCCCAAAATTAGTAAATCAAGTGTCTCTCTAATCTATTCTAAACGGAGAGGACGCCAGCCACGTCCTCTCCCTATCAATCTCAATGCACGTGTGAAAATGGCGGCGACGCGCGGCTCCTTATATAGAATCCGAGTCTCGCGAGAATCCGACAGCGGGATGATGACGTTCGGGCGCGCTCGGGTTAACCGAGCAAGGCGGGAGGATCCGAGTCTGCTCGGACCCGTGCAAAAAAGGCTGAAGTTCGGGCGGGTTCGGATTCCGAGGAACCGAACCCGCTCATCTCTAATGTTGATACAAAAAAAATAATTAGATAGTAATCAAGAGCAAGACAGACATTAACAAACAAGTTTCCGTGTTCGGTATAAACTTATGTCTCAATAATAAAAGTTATTAAACCTATATGGTAAAAGCCATCTGACGATTCATTCTTCCAAAAGAAAGATAAGAGAAAAGAAGTAGAAGACCACAAAATGAGAAAAGAAAGGGAAAAGTATATAAAAAGAAGAAGAAGAAGAAGAAGAAGAAGAAGAAGAAGAAGAAGAAGAAGAAGAAGAAGAAGAAGAAGAAGAAGAAGAAGGGGTAGAGTGAAAGAAAGAAAGAAGGGTATTCGTCCGGCTGAACAAACACTCTAGAATATCTTTCAAAACTTCTAACTGACTAAGAAAAGTGAAAATTAAGGGGCTAGTTGTTTCAACGGTGGTTATGTCCATAACGACATCTCGCTAAGGCATACCGAGTTGGGGAGAGGACACAGGTACCAAGGCCTTATGGGAGGGAGATAGCTTGCACTCCATCCAACGAAGCCAAGTAGCCATGTATGTACCATGTTTCTCTGGAGTAGAACAGTATATATTGTCCATAGCCATATAGAAGTCCATATGTTGGCAGCAATTCCATAAGGTTGGCGGAGAGGGGGAGCACCAACCAACTGGTACCACCGCTCTGGCTGCATTAGTCATATGTCTTAATGAAGAAGAAGTTAGGGTCTGAAGGAATAGAAATGCCCATGATCTCCGCAGCCAACCTTTTTATACCATCCTAAAAGGGACGGATCGTAGAGCAATCCCACCAGATACGGATCAAAGACCCCTGTTCCTCATGACATCTCCAGCATAGAGGAGACACACCAGGGCAGAACTTATGAACAATAGTTGGGCATCGGTACCACCTAGAGAGAAGTTTATATTGGGTCTCCACTACATCCATACTAGATGAGCACGCACTAGTTGCTTGGTAAGTTTTATTCCAATTTATCTCAATCCCCTTAAGTGAAAAGTCTTTATCCCATAGATCTTGATAAGTCAGACTAGAGGGTAACAATGCTGGTAAGAGAATTTGGTAAATAATAGAGATAATGTTGGTGGGAGGATGCAATTGCATACAAAGTTTACACTTTTTTTTTTTTTTTTCAAGATGACAATTTTTTTTGCAACTTGGAAACCCCAATATCTGTGCTACACATTGTGCAATTTTTTATTAGAAGCGTGAGAAGATCCGGTAGGAGTTCCCTCTCCTGGGGTAGATGGGCACCTCCAAATACACAGCAGCTAGGAAAACAGCACATCAGTCCAGAGTTTACGTGCAATCTAGCCGTAGCTAGGTTTAATGTGCAGTAGATAAACAAAATAAAATAAATCCTAGCCCATCTGGACCCTAACTAACACACAGATTCCATCTCTGAGTGGTAGCACCTAATGCCCCACTACAACAAAGGTATATGCACAGTACTCATGGTCAGTACATCACAGTGTCTCTGAACAAGCCTGCTGCCTGTTCCCCTAGGAAGTGAGACAATGAGTAAAGCTTTATTGTAATAAGTACAGCTTTATTGGCCTCGGCAGTTGCAATCTCTAATTAGCTTGATCTCATGATAAAGGTCTAAAGACCCAAAATGGGCCTAATGGATGGAGCCCACCCTCTTTCTCCATCCACAACCCCAGGAACCCTTATCCGATTTTTACTAAAACACATAACATTTAACCATTCTGTTTTGCAATCAAAGACATTTTTCTGGGTTATAAATCATATACAGTAGGTCAGAAACCTGGGACAAATGTATCTCCCGAGTACAACCTTACCAGTGTTTTCATTACAGAAGCTACCGATTTTCTGCCACACCACACTGATTTTGCATATGTCCACCCTATAAGGAGGATGTCAGTGCCAGGGAAACATAGGAAATAAGGGCAGAATATTGAGAATGCCCACGTTCTGCTCAATATCAAGAAATTGAGGATGAGATTTTTATTCTTGACCAGCCGACCGGAAAATTGAAGGAGCGCGTTTGTGGATGTTTTTTAACTGTCCAATCTCATTTCACCCTTTATTAATCTCTATACATCTCTATAGAATACCAGGACATATAGACACGCAGCATCCGCCCATACTTCATTCATTTTATTAATTATACCATGTTTACAGTTGCATAATGCAATCTATGGCACAGACCTAGATAAATCGCCCACACAACATCTAATTAGTAGTCGCAAGTTAAGACGAATACGCCCACATATTACTGATTGGACACTGCTCCGAGTAAGACACTCCCCATCTAGTGCACAGTCATCCTTGAGAAAGGCCTAAGGGCTGAAACGCGTTGGGACAGAGACAGTGAATTGCACAGTGTAGCAAGTGTGCACTTCTTATAGGAATATTCCTTTCAAGACGCTACAGAGATCCTGCTGTCCTCCCCGGCTGGAGAGGACGGAGTTCCCGCAAATTCACGCAAATTCCTGCAAATTAACGTGTACGCTACCCGGAAACAGAGGCCCCACACCGGCAGTGAGACGCAGAAGCCAGCTGCCCCAGGCACAACAGAGGGTCTCCAGGCTCCTGCAGACCTTTTAGCTGAGACATCAGGGGCCGGGAACAGAACCAGCCAGACACAGTATCCAATTGCCCCTGGTACCAGCCACAACAAGAAGCCCGTCTGCTCCCACGCATCATGAGTGGAGGATCCTGTAATAACATATCAGTAAGTGGACAGTGAGAGCGGGACGCCGCTACTTACATTTGCACACTGCACCTTATTGAACTTTAATACAGCAGCAAGGTCACTCCACTCATCCTAGGCGGACCTCAGGACCCCACACAGGCCAGGTTCTCCAGGTCTCCCGGCAGCTGCACTGTGTAACACCAACTGTCCCTTTTTAAAAATCTACAGGTGACCTTGAAAACAAGAACCGTGTGGGGTCCTGAGGACCGAGTTTGAGAACCTGTGTTTTAGGGGAACATAGGATCTTGGAGCCTATGTTAAAGGGGTTCCTAAACCGCTTCCTCATGGGTGTCTCCTCGGAGTGATACTGCACTGATCAGGACTGTCCTTCAAACACATATACTGGACGCACTGGAGAGCACTGTGACTCCTCCTTACTTGTACCTTTCATGTATTGTCTCCCAGCACCCATATCCTCATACATACAGCCAGTGGCTCTACAGATTCCCATCCAGTCTCCCATGCCCCTATTCTCCTCTCTCTATTTTCAGTACACACCAAGAGTCAGCTTATTAGAACAAGACAACTAACACTGTTACATGCTGTCTGCCCCATCTGTGTCACCCTCTGTCTGTCTGACTCTCCCCTTTAGAATGTAAGCTCTCACAAGCAGGGCCCTCCACCCTCATGTGATTTTCCTCCGCTTATATCATCATCTACTCCATATTTCCTATAACAGCACCTTCCCCTCTGCTTCTGGTACCCTGATGGTTATGTCAGTGTCAGCAATGAGTATATACCGTTTACTTGTCCAGCATTGTCTTGTACTGTAAGTTGCTGTTTTCATGTTTTGCTCATTTGTTAATGTACTTTGGGGGGATGTACTCTAGTATACCGGCAGTGGGGCGAGCGCAAAAGAGCCCCTTGCCACTAAGCGTGCCACGCTGTTTATTCTCCCTCCGGGGATGGCTGGACACCCCAGGGTCAATAGTTGTCGGTATGCCGAGCGCCGGGATCCCGACAGTTGTCATATCAAGTGCCACCCCTTTAGGGGTAAGTTAGATCTGATAGTAGATGTGATAAATTTATCACAACTACGATCAGTTTCACAGACATATGGGGAGACGCCCAGCACAGGGCTAGTCCGCCCCGCATGTCTGGCCCTACTCCCCCTCGCAAGGGTGCAAAAGCATCGCACCGCAGCGATGCTCTTGCACCCGCTGAGTAGCTCCCTGCCTGCGCAGCTCCTTCACGCTGGCAGGCCGCTACTCATCACGTCCTGGGTCGCAGCGGCTGCGTGTGACGTCACGCAGCCGCCGCAGCCTGCCCCCACAACGGTCCGGACACACCTCTGTTATCCGGACTGCACCCTGCCAACGCCGTTCTAAGGCCGTTGGCACTCCCTCTCCCGCCCCGTAACTGCCTCTGCCTGTCAATGCTTTTAGCATCTCACTGGGTTCCCAGGGTGCGCACGCGCAGTGCGCCCCCGCTGTGCGTGCGCACTCCACATAGGGATTCAGCGATCCAGTCTGAATTAGGCCCTTTGTTAGGCGCAGCGGAACCCTTGTGGCTCCATATAAATACACAATAATAATAATAACACCTCATATCATCCATCCCATTTAGTACTGTACCCGCCACACAGCGTATGAAGTGAGTGCTGACACTTTTCTTCCTGTACTTGTATGATCTTTAACCATTTTATTGGTGAAACGCTCAGGCCTAGCTGTCCATGCTTGTGCGCAGATGGTATTATAAAAGTGACTGAGGTACTAATGGGATCTGTGTTTAAACATGGATATCTGTAATACCTGGCGTGTTATTGTCAGGTGGCGCAGAATGACAGACTTCTGCACCAGAGCCGTTTTTAGGGCCGCGCGGCCAGTGTTTGCATAGTATTTCATGCGGTCTGGCCGTCCACATTAAATGTTATTGAAAATGTCCCTCCCATAATGGCCGCTGCCACAGAAGAGACTGTTTTGAAGGATGCTAAGAGGTGGCGGTGGCCATATTGGGGGGAACATTGCTCTACTGAAGTGCCAGCTGGCATCGAGGGACGGCTGCAGGCAGCTAGAGGAAGGCGGCGGCAGTGTGAAACCGCTATCAACGAGCAGGTAGTGGGGCAGCCACAATTATTATGTGAGGCTGGCAATGGTGCAAGGGGCATTTACTGTGTGGGACATATGGTGCAAGGGGTATTACTGTGTAGGGCATATAATGTAAGGGGCATTTACTGTAGGGGCATTACTGTGTGGCGCATAATATGGTGCAAGGGGCATAACTGTGTGGCGCATAATATGGTGCAAGGGGCATTACGGTGTGGGGCATAATATAGTGGAATTTATTTTTCCTATGTTTGCCAATGTCTGGGGGTGCAGGGTTAAAATCTGGGGTGTAAGATAGCCTTTTTCTGTAAGGCCATGCCCATTTTAGTGAGGTCACACACCTTTTACATCTTAAAATGTCGGGGGGGGGCAGCATATTTCTACTGTTTGCACTGGGATCCAAACTGTCTAGGGATAGCCCTGTTCTGCACCAATGGTCAGGAGCAGGACAGTCAGTCTGTGGACATTTTACAATGACCACAGGAAAAAAAAAAAAAAAAAAAAGTTTAATAAAAATTATTTCATTCTATTTTTCAAGAATTTCATGGTGGTTCGACTCCAGCTAGTGGTTATTCTCCATAGTTTTCGGGAGATCAGCCAGTAGGTGGAAACACTATTTTTAGTGCCTTTTGTTATACGCCATCTGTGCACGAGCTGAGATTACCAGGCCGTGGTTCCCATATCGGTCAGCAGCCACCGGGTGGATTCGTCATGTTAACATTAAATTGTCGGTCGTTTCGACATTCATCATGTAGGCAGTGATGACATGTTATGATGTCTACTTACTATTCCTGGTGGCCCAGCAGTGACTTACCTTGTCCTGGCGGCTGCAGCATCTCCAGCGGCACCTTCTAGGTCCCAGCTGTGACCAGCACTTCCGGGTCAGACCTTCAGTCCACCGTGGTGTTTCAGTAAGTATTTGACTGCAATCCCTAACCCTTAACCGTCCCTCTAGTGCCTAAACCAAACCTCCTTCTGCAGCCTAATCTTCCTCCGCAGCCTAAAAACCCTCCCGCCCGCAACTTAACCCTCCCTCACACAGCTTAACCATCCCACAGCCTAACCTCCCTCCGCACCCTAACTTTCCCACCCGCAGCCTAACCCTCCTGCCTGCAGCCTTAGCCTCCCACCCACAACCTAACCTTCCTCTGCAGCCTAACCCTCCCGCCCACAGCCTAACCTGCCTCCACAGCCTCACCCTCCCGCCTACAGCCTAACTTTTCTCCGCAGTCTAAAAACCCTCCCACCCGTAGCCTAACCTACCCACCAACAGCCTAACCTCCCTTCACACCCTAACTTTCCCACCTGCAGCCTAACCCTCCTGCCCGCAGCCTAACCCTCCCACCTTCCGCCTAACCTTCCCTCCTGCAGCCTAACCTCCCACCTTCCGCCTAACCCTCCCTCCTGCAGCCTAACCTCCCACTTTATCCTCCCTCCTGCAGCCTAACCTCCCACCTTCCATCTAACCCTCCCTCCTGCAGCCTAACCTTCCACTTAACCTCCCTCTGCAGCCTAACCTCCCACCTTCCGCCTAACCCTCCCTCCTGCAGCCTAACCTCCCACCTTCCACTTAACCTTCCTCTGCAGCCTAACCTCCCACCTTCCGTCTAACTTCCCTCCTGCAGCCTAACCTCCCACCTTCCGCCTAACCCTCCCTCCTGCAGCCTAACCTCCCACCTTCCACTTAACCTCCCTCTGCAGCCTAACCTCGCACCTAACCTCCCTCTGCAGCCTAACCTTCCGCCTAACCTCCCTTTGCAGCCTAACCCTCCCATCTGCAGCTTAACCTCCCTCCTAACCTTCCACCTAACCCTCCCTCCTGCAGCCTAACCTCACTCTGCAGCCTAACCCTCCATAGGCAGCCTAACCTCCCACCTTCTGCCTAACCTCCTACCTTCCGTCTAACATCCCTCTGCAGCCTGACCTCCCACCTAACCCTCCCTCCAGCAGCCCAACCTCCCACCTTCTGCCTTACTCTCCCTCCTGCAGCCTAACCTTCCGCCTAACTTCCCTCTGCAGCCTAACCTCCCACCTTCCGCCTAACCTCCCCCTGCTGCCTAATCTCCCACCTTCCGTCTAACCTCCCTCCGCAGCCTAACCTCCCACCTTCCACCTCCCTCTGCAGCCTAACCTTCTGCCTAACCCTCTCTCCTGCAGCCTAACCTCCCACCTAACCCTCCCTCCTGCAGCCTAACCTCCCACCTAACCCTCTCTCCTGCAGCCTAACCTCCCACCTTATCCTCCCTCCTGCAGCCCAACCTCCCACCTTCTGCCTAACCCTCCCTCCTGCAGCCTAACCTCCCACCTAACCCTCCATCCGGCAGCCTAACCTCTCATCTTCCGCCTAACCCTCCCTCCTGCAGCCTAACCTTCCACCTAACCCTCCCTCCTGCAGCCTAACCTCCCACCTTCCACCTAAGCCTCCCTCCTGCAGCCTAACCTCCCACCTTCCACCTAACCATCCCTCCTGCAGCCTAACCTCCCACCGTATCCTCTCTCCTGCAGCCTAACCTCCCTCCTGCAGCCCTACGTCCCACCTTCTGCCTAACCCTCCCTCCTGCAGCCTAACCTCCCACCTTCTGCCTGACCTCCCTCTGCAGCCTAACCTCCCACCTTATCCTCTCTCCTGCAGCCTAACCTCCCTCCTGCAGCCCAACCTCCCACCTTCTGCCTAACCATCCCTCCTGCAGCCTAACCTCCCACCTTCCACCTAACCTCCCTCTGCAGCCTAACCTCCCACCTTATCCTCTCTCCTGCAGTCTAACCTCCCACCTTCCATCTAACCTCCCTCCTGCAGCCCAACCTCCCACCTTCTGCCTAACCCACCCTCCTGCAACTAACCTCTCACCTTCCGCCTGACCTCCCTCTGCAACCTAACCTCCCACCTTCCATCTAACCTCCCTCCTGCAGCCTAACCTCCCACCTTATCCTCTCTCCTGCAGCCTAATCTTCCTCCTGCAGCCCAACCTCCCACCTTCTGCCTAACCCACCCTCCTGCAGCCTAACCTCCCACCTTCTGCCTAACCCACCCTCATGCAGCCTAACCACCCACCTTCCATCTAACCTCCCTCGGCAGCCCAACCTTCCACCTAACTTCTCTCCGCAGCCTGACCTCCCACATTCTGCCTAACCCTCCCTCCACAGCCTAACCTCCCACCTTTCACCTAACCACACAATGACACCGCACTGCCAGAGACCCAGCATTGTCATGCTTAATGCTAAATGTTTAATGCTAAAAAATGCAAAATCATGCACTTGGGTCTCAAAAACCCAAAGGCTAAATATAGTATCAAGGGTACTATAATGGAAACTACTGAGGAGGAAAGGGATTTAGGAGTCACTATTTCAAGTGACTTGAAGGCAGGAAAGCAATGCAACAAAGCAATGAGAAAGGCAAGTCAGATGCTTGGTTGCATAGGGAGAGGAATCAGTAGCAGGAAAAAAGAAGTGATAATGCCACTGTATAGGTCATTGGTAAGGCCCCATCTGGAATACTGTGTCCAGTTCTGGAGACCATATCTCCAGAAGGATATAAATACATTAGAGAGTGTACAAAGAAGGGCAACTAAAATGGTGCATGGACTACATCACAAAACGTACCCGGAAAGGCTAAAAGATCTTAACATGTATAGTTTGGAGGAGAGAAGGGAAAGGGGAGACATGATAGAAACTTTCAAATATATCAAGGGTCTTAACAAAGTTCAGGAGGGAAACATTCTTCAAAGGAAAAGAAGTATTAGAACTCGAGGACATACACTGAGACTGGAGGGGGGGGGGGGGGGGGGGGAGGTTCAAGGGAAATTTAAGGAAAAATTACTTCACAGAAAGGATAGTGGATAAGTGGAATAGCCTCCCATCAGAGGTGGTAGAGGCTAACATGCTTGGGATAGGCATATGAATATACTTACAAAGAATTAAGGTTTAAAAAGGGTTGAGATTCCCTAAGGGGTAAAAAAAGGGGCAGACTAGATGGGCCAAGTGGTTCTTATCTGCTGTCAAATTCTATGTTTCTATGTCATGTGTTGTGTTGTCCTCCCAGTCACTGACACACGTGTGTTATACACACCGGTGACACAATGACATACTTCCCAACTGTCCCGATTTCAGCGGGACAGTCCCGCTATTCAGACACTGTCCCGCTGTCCCTCCCGCGGGTCAGAGTGTCCCGCGGGCGGGGGGGCAGTTGGGGAGGCTTTGATCACCCGCTGCTCTGCTCTGCAAAGCAGCGAGTGATCTCTAAATAGATGCTGTGCGCACGCGCACAGCATCTATTCAGTGCAGGGAGTGAGCCGGGGGCTGCCCAGCTGCTCAGGGAGCGCTGGGCACGCCCCCAAAATGACTAAAACGGACCCACTGTGTGTGGCCACGCCCACCGATTGTAGCCACGCCTTTCCCGTACGAGGTCACGCCCCCCTTTCGGGGCGCGCGCGGCTGCGCCGCGCGGAGTGTCCCGGTTTATGAACATTCAAAGTTGGGAGGTATGCAATAACATCACACTGCCAGAGACCCAGCATTGTCATGTGTTGTGTTGTCCTCCCAGGCACTGACACACACGTGTGTTATACACACCGGTGACACAATGACACCGCACTGCCAGAGACCCAGCATTGTCATGTGTTGTGTTGTCCTCCCAGTCACTGACACACGTGTGTTATACACACCGGTGACACAATGACACCGCACTGCCAGAGACCCAGCATTGTCATGTGTTGTGTTGTCCTCCCAGTCACTGACACACGTGTGTCATAGTTGCCTACCCTCCCTCATTCTGCAGGAGACTCCCTGAAATAGCAGCAATCTCCCTCACTCCCTGAAAAGTCCATCAATCTCCCTGATTGCACTTTACCCCCATTGTGCAGCTATTACATTCTTGGGGGGAAAATAAATCAGAGATATATACAGTCAAATGGGATCATTAGTGCCATTTCCCTGCATTGGTTATAAGGCACAATGATCCCTATGGCCACTTACAGTATATGGAACCTCTTGTAAAACACAATACACAAACAAATCCTGCAAAATATCAGTGTCTTTTCTTCAGCAAATAGATTTTACTAACTTTGGGGCTCATTTACATTTGGATGATAGTCCCTTTCTTGACACGCCTCTCCGATGTAGCAGTACGCGCCCGCGCTGATAGGTGTTACTTTCACAATCTCCCTGAAATGCTTTTTCAAAAGTAGGCAAATATGACGTGTGTTATACACACCGGTGACACAATGACACCGCACTGCCAGAGACCCAGCATTGTCATGTGTTGTGTTCTCCTCCCAGGCACTGACACACACGTGTGTTATACACACCGGTGACACAATGACACCGCACTGCCAGAGACCCAGCATTGTCATGTGTTGTGTTGTCCTCCCAGGCACTGACACACACATGTGTTATACACACCGGTGACACAATGACACCGCACTGCCAGATCTCCAGCATTGTCATGTGTTGTATTGTCCTCACAGGCACTGACACACACATGTGTTATACACACCGGTGACACAATGACACCGCACTGCCAGAGACCCAGCATTGTCATGTGTTGTGTTGTCCTCCCAGGCACTGACACACACATGTGTTATACACACCAGTGACACGACACCGCACTGCCAGATCCCCAGCATTGTCATGTGTTGTGTTGTCCTCCCAGTCACTGACACACGTGTGTTATACACACCGGTGACACAATGACACCGCACTGCCAGATCCCCAGCATTGTCATGTGTTGTGTTGTCCTCCCAGTCACTGACACACGTGTGTTATACACACCGGTGACACAATGACACCGCACTGCCAGATCCCCAGCATTGTCATGTGTTGTGTTCTCCTCCCAGTCACTGACACACGTGTGTTATACACACCGGTGACACAATGACACCGCACTGCCAGAGACCCAGCATTGTCATGTGTTGTGTTGTCCTCCCAGTTACTGACACACGTGTGTTATACACACCGGTGACACAATGACACCGCACTGCCAGATCCCCAGCATTGTCATGTGTTGTGTTGTCCTCCCAGTCACTGACACACGTGTGTTATACACACCGGTGACACAATGACACCGCACTGCCAGATCCCCAGCATTGTCATGTGTTGTGTTCTCCTCCCAGTCACTGACACACGTGTGTTATACACACCGGTGACACAATGACACCGCACTGCCAGAGACCCAGCATTGTCATGTGTTGTGTTGTCCTCCCAGTTACTGACACACGTGTGTTATACACACCGGTGACACAATGACACCGCACTGCCAGAGCCCCAGCATTGTCATGCGTTGTCCTCCCAGGGAATGTGCATTCAGGGCATTTGCAGCTGCAGGACATCACATAATACCAGTAGTTGCACCAGAATCAGAGTTTGCTGCTCAGATCACTGGGTTCTGGGATTGTAGCAGGGTCAGACCCTCCTGTAATCCGGTATATGGCTATTTAGCATGGGGAGGGGGTGGGGAGGGGGTGGGAGCTGAGCAGTACAAGAGAGGGGAGGGCTGAGGCACTGGAACACTACAGACAGCAGCAGGAACCCTGTCACTAGCTGGCTCTGCAGGCTGATTACTGCACACACAAAGGAAACCATACAGGGACATTCATTCTGCAGGAGCTGGCGGGAACCCAGGCGGCATCTGTTCCACTGTTTTAGCTAAAAGGAATGGACAGGGGAAAAAATCTGGAATTTTGAGATTTTGACCCGGACACGCCAGGACGAGCCAGGGAATTCTGCAATTTCAGCGAGGAACCGCTGCTGTTACCCCGAAGAGTCGCTGCGTAGAGGATGGTGAGTGTGGCCAAGCCGCTGCTGCCCCCCCTGTAATGCCAGGCGGATGGTGGTGCAAAGCGAGCACGGAGCAGCCAGACTGGGCAGGGAGCACTGCTGTGATGGAGAAGTCTGTGCCTCCCCTGTGAGGTACAGTCAGGGGACTGGGGTCTTCCCTGTGAGGTACAGTCAGGGGACTGGGGTCTTCCCTTGTGAGGTACAGTCAGGGGACTGGGGGTCTCCTGTGTGTGGTACAGTCAGGGGACTGGGGGTCTTCCCTGTGAGGTACAGTCAGGGGACTGCGGGTCTTCCCTTTGAGGTACAGTCAGGGGACTGAGGGTCTTCCCTGTTAGGTACAGTCAGGTTCTGGAGGTCTCCTGTGTGAGGTACAGTCAGGGGACTGAGGGTCTTCCCTGTGAGGTACAGTCAGGGGACTGCGGGTCTTCCCTTTGAGGTACAGTCAGGGGACTGAGGGTCTTCCCTGTTAGGTACAGTCAGGTTCTGGAGGTCTCCTGTGTGAGGTACAGTCAGGGGACTGAGGGTCTTCCCTGTTAGGTACAGTCAGGTTCTGGAGGTCTCCTGTGTGAGGTACAGTCAGGGGACTGAGGGTCTTCCCTGTGAGGTACAGTCAGGGGACTGCGGGTCTTCCCTTTGAGGTACAGTCAGGGGACTGAGGGTCTTCCCTGTTAGGTACAGTCAGGTTCTGGAGGTCTCCTGTGTGAGGTACAGTCAGGTTACTGGGGGTCTCCTATGTGAGGTACAGTCAAGTTCTGGAGGTCTCCTGTGTGAGGAACAGTCAGGTTACTGGGGGTCTCCTGTGTGAGGTACAGTCAGGGTCTGGAGGTCTCCCATGTGAGGTAGAGACAGGTTACTGGGGGTCTCCTGTGTGAGGTACAGTCAGGGTCTGGAGGTCTCCCATGTAAGGTAGAGACAGGTTACTGGGGGTCTCCTGTGTGAGGTACAGTCAGGTTACTGGGGGTCTCCTGTGTGAGGTACAGTCAGGTTCTGGAGGTTTCTTGTGTGAGGTACAGTCAGGTTACTGGGGGTCTCCTGTGTGAGGTACAGTCAGGTTCTGGAGGTTTCTTGTGTGAGGTACAGTCAGGTTACTGGGGGTCTCCTGTGTGAGGTACAGTCAGGTTCTGGAGGTTTCTTGTGTGAGGTACAGTCAGGTTACTGGGGGTCTCCTATGTGAGGTACAGTCAGGTTCTGGAGGTCTCCTGTGTGAGGTGCAGTCAGGTTACTGTGGGTCTCCTGTGTGAGGTATGGTCAGGTTCTGGAGGTCTTCTGTGTGAGGTAGAGATAGGTTACTGGGGGTCTCCTGTGTGAGGTAGAGACAGTTTACTGGGGGTCTCCTGTGTGAGGTACAGTCAGGTTACTGGGGGGTCTCCTGTGTGAGGTACAGTCAGGTTACTGGAGGTCTCCTGTGTGAGGTACGGTCAGGTTACTGGAGGTCTCCTGTGTGAGGTATGGTCAGGTTACTGGAGGTCTCCTGTGTGAGGTACGGTCAGGTTACTGGAGGTCTCCTGTGTGAGGTACGGTCAGGTTCTGGAGGTCTTCTGTGCGAGGAACAGTCAGGAGACTTGGGGCCTTTTTAGTGAGGTACAGTCGGGTTACTGGGTGTCTCCTGTGTGAGGTACAGTCAGGTTACTGGAGGTATCCTGTGTGAAGTACGGTCAGGTTACTGGAGGTCTCCTGTGTGAAGTACGGTCAGGTTACTGGAGGTCTCCTGTGTGAGGTACGGTCAGGTTCGGAGTGTCTCCTGTGTAACTTACAGTCAGATTCTGGAGGTCTCCTGTGTGAGGTACAGTCAGGTTCTGGAGGTCTCCTGTGTGAGGTATGGTCAGGTTCTGGAGGTCTCCTGCGTGAGGTACAGTCAGGTTCTGGAGGTCTGTGTGAGGTACATTCCGGTTACTAGAGGTCTACTGTGTGAGGTACAGTCAGGTTCTGGAGGTCTCCTGTGTGAGGTATGGTCAGGTTCTGAAGGTCTCCTGTGTGAAGTACAGTCAGGTTACTAGATGTCTACTGTGTGAGGTACAGTCAGGTTCTGGAGGTCTCCTGTGTGAGGTACAGTCAGGTTCTGGAGGTCTCCTGTGTGAGGTACAGTCAGGTTACTAGAGGTCTCCTGTGTGAGGTACAGTCAGGTTCTGGAGGTCTCCTGTGTAAGGTACAGTCAGGTTACTGGAGGTCTCCTGTGTGAGGTATGGTCAGGTTCTGCAGGGCTCCTGTGTGAGGTACAGTCAGGTTACTGGAGGTCTCCTGTGTGAGGTATGGTCAGGTTCTGGAGGTCTCCTGTGTGAGGTACAGTCAGGTTCTGGAGGTCTGTGTGAGGTACAGTCAGGTTACTGGTGGTCTCCTGTGTGAGGTATGGTCAGGTTCTGCAGGTCTCCTGTGTGAGGTACAGTCAGGTTACTGGAGGTCTCCTGTGTGAGGTATGCTCAGGTTCTGGAGGTCTCCTGTGTGAGGTACAGTCAGGTTACTGGAGGTCTCCTGTGTGAGGTATGCTCAGGTTCTGGAGGTGTCCTGTGTGAGGTACAGTCAGGTTACTGGAGGTCTCCTGTGTGAGGTATGCTCAGGTTCTGGAGGTCTCCTGTGTGAGGTACAGTCAGGTTACTGGAGGTCTCCTGTGTGAGGTATGCTCAGGTTCTGGAGGTCTCCTGTGTGAGGTACAGTCAGGTTCTGGAGGTCTCCTGTGTGAGGTATGGTCAGGTTCTGGAGGTCTCCTGCGTGAGGTACAGTCAGGGTCTGGAGGTCTGTGTGAGGTACAGTCACGTTACTGGAGGTCTCCTGTGTGAGGTATGGTCAGGTTCTGGAGGTCTCCTGTGTGAGGTACAGTCAGGTTCTGGAGGTCTCCTGTGTGAGGTATGGTCAGGTTCTGGAGGTCTCCTGTGTGAGGTACAGTCAGGTTCTGGAGGTCTGTGTGAGATACAGTCAGGTTACTGGAGGTCTCCTGTGTGAGGTACAGTCAGGTTCTGGAGGTCTGTGTGAGGTACAGTCAGTGGACTTGGGGCCTCTTTAGTGAGTTACAGTAATTGCACTTGGGGTCTCCTGTGTGAGGTACAGTCAGGGGGACTGGCAGTCTCTCCTATGAGGTACAGTCAAGGGGTCTCCTCAGTGACAGGGGTGAGCAGCTGCCAGCATGCAATCTGCTTTAGGTCCTCCTGTGTTCTCCCCTGCTGCTCTCTGCTGCTGCAGAACTGCCTGTGTGTCCTACCCTGCCCTGCTGCAGAACTGCCTGTGTGTCCTACCCTGCCCTGCTGCAGAACTGCCTGTGTGTCCTACCCTGCCCTGCTGCAGAACTGCCTGTGTGTCCTACCCTGCCCTGCTGCAGAAACCTCCTGTGTGTCCTACCCTGCCCTGCTGCAGAAACCTATTGTCTTCTCCTACTCTCTACTGCAGCACCTCCTGTTTAGTCCCCTGCATACTGCTGCTGCAGAACCTTCTGTGTGCCTTGCCCTGCTGCAGAACCTCCTGTGTGTCCTACCCTGCCCTGCTGCAGAACCTCCTGTGTGTCCTACCCTGCCCTGCTGCAGAAACCTAATGTCTTCTCCTACTCTCTACTGCAGCACCTCCTGTTTAGTCCCATGCTTACTGCTGCTGCAGAACCTCCTGTGTGCCTTGCCCTTCTGCAGAACCTCATGTGTGTCCTCTCATGCTCGCCTCTCTGTGCTGCAGAACCTCCTGTGTGTCCTCACCTGCTCTCTGCTGCAGAACCTCCTGTGTGTCCTCTCTGTTGCTGTAGAACCTCCTGTGTGTCCTGACTTGGTAGCATACAGTGTAATGATAGGCAGGGGGTAGCAGGCTTTCTTGCTCCTCTCTGCTGTTGCAAAACCTCGTGTGAGCTGCCCTGGAACCATACAGTATAATGATGAGCAGGGGGTAGTAGGGTCTGAGACTCCCGTGCTATGTGCTGCTGCAGAACCTCCTGTGTGACCTGCCCTGGCACCATACAGTGTAATAATGAGCAGGGGGTGGCAGGGTCTGAGACTCCCGTGCTATGTGCTGCTGCAGAACCTCCTGTGTGACCTGCCCTGGAACCATACAGTGTAATGATGAGCAGGGGGTGGCAGGGTCTGAGACTCCCGTGCTATGTGCTGCTGCAGAACCTCCTGTGTGACCTGCCCTGGAACCATACAGTGTAATTATGAGCAGGGGGTGGCAGGGTCTGAGACTCCCGTGCTATGTGCTGCTGCAGAACCTCCTGTGTGACCTGCCCTGGAACCATACAGTGTAATGATGAGCAGGGGGTGGCAGGGTCTGAGACTCCCGTGCTATGTGCTGCTGCAGAACCTCCTGTGTGACCTGCCCTGGAACCATACAGTGTAATGATGAGCAGGGGGTGGCAGGGTCTGAGACTCCCGTGCTATGTGCTGCTGCAGAACCTCCTGTGTGACCTGCCCTGGCACCATACAGTGTAATGATGAGCAGGGGGTGGCAGGGTCTGTCCTGAGGCTGAGACTCTCTGTCTCTGCTCTGTACTGCAGCAGAACCTCTTGTGTGAGTTCCCCTGGTACCATGCAGTGTAATGATGGCCAGGGTCTGTGTTGAGACTCTCTGCTTTGTTCTGCTGCAGAACCTCCTGTGTGTCCTCTAGCTAAGAGTAACTTCCCATAGGGTGTCCCTGCCAGGCCGGTGAGCCTGATCCTGCAGCCTGAGGCTGGAGCACAGGGGGGCATTGTATCCTGCGGGGCCGGCTGCTTATATAATAGCTGTGCCATGTCCGGCTGCAGAGAGGACGGTGCACATTACCGGGTACTGCCCTGTGCCCATGGTGTGCATTGCTCTGGGGCCTTATAGAGGGAACTGTGAGCGTCTGCATATAGCTGTAGTGCAGGTGGCCATACCCAGGGCTGTACAGCTAGTGCAGGGTCTGATCACCTCTAGCCCTGCAGGAATCAGATGTTAATCTCCTTTAGCTGGAATGCTTCCGGCTCCTCTTCCCAGAGCCCTGTTATTTTAAGCTGGCACTGGGGAGGCTTAGTGTCATCTGGTTACATGTGGACGGGTCTCAGTAACTGCATCCAGGGACGTATGAGGAGAGCATGGGCCATCGCTTACCCCAAGGACCCATCCCAGGATATTTGGGGATAAGGAACGTTTCAGTAGAGTCTCTGAGAGATGTGATCAGAACACAGTTTGCTATAGGAAAGTCTCACCTGCCCAGGGCCTGTAACATTGCAGGTGTCTCCCTGGCAAATAGAGGAAGATCAGGTGTTGTTCTAGTTGCCCCACATTTATCTAGTGCCAATCTATCCCTGTCGCGTTTCAGAGAATGTGTCGCCTGTCACAGCGCTCTAAACACTCGCATCTTGCGGCATGGCGTTTTGGTAATGCGGCTACCCCTAGTGCGGCTGGCTGATGGGCGCTAATAGTAATGATAACAAATACAATGATTATATAATGCCCTGCATGTTACCCGGGTACAGGTACTGTGCGCGGGGTAATCTGTGTACTGGGGTAGAATGGCGACCACTGTTCCATTTGACAAGGATTTTCCATTTAGTTTTAGTCTCGGTCGCTTACTTACAGTTGTAGTTGGTTTATAGTCACATTTTAGTATTTTTGCTTCGTTTAAGTCTAGATTTAGTCCGTGGATCCGGTTTTATTTTAGTCTAATTTTAGTCCTGAAATAAACTGTAGTCGGCGAATACAATATCAACACCGTGGCCAACGCTGCGCTGCCTAGCTATGGCGGCGGTAAGCGATACTTGGCACGACGTAACTGAACTTTACTTGTGCCAATGAATCAAATAAGTACTGTGAGTGGGGTGGGGTGGGGTCACCACGTTAGGTCGGGACTACGCCAGACACTGCCAGGAAATTATAACAGGTAACACCTTTCTGCAGCCGTTCACAGGCGCTGGCCGTCATCCGCAGATGCCCTTGTGTCCCAGCACACGCTCTGTAGGGGAACTGTGACCCCGTCGGCTGCGGTATAGTGTAATCCCATTGCGCTGTCTGTGGCCTTCTCCTTGCGCTCAGTCTTGCTGACGGGAGATGGATGATAGATAGACAGTGATAAGGTCTACAGACAATAGGCCGACACCATATTGACCGTAGATCTTTTCATTGCCTACCTGTTAATCCCCACCCCCGGCTGACGGCTTGTATGGAATGACCCTACTGTACGGGTGCAACAGGCCAGGGGCCAGGAATGCTTTAGATTGTCCCTTGGTGGCGTCAGTTACCCTGGATGCGCAGCCGGTCTCCGGGGATATATAAGGAATGTGCTGCATTCTCCAGCCACTCCTTACAGTAATATGTATTCCGCTGTGTCTCCGCTGCCCGGCAATGCTTCCTAACAGCCATCACTTCGCTTATTACTGAATACCTAAAACGTGGCGCCTGTTATATACACCTTTTATATTCTGGGGCTTCTCATGTACTGAACAGTAGGACAGAAATGCAAGATGGTAAATGCTAAACAATATACTATAGTAGCACGGAGCAGATTTTGCAGCTAACTATTCGCAATTGCTGATTACATGGAGTAGAGACTGGCCACACCGTGTATGGAGACCCCGTCTGTTTACAGAGCTGCGTCTTTCCAGTCCGATGCCTAGCGGCCTTTCCTAACGCCATCCTGCCCGCACTGTGTAGTACAATCATTCAGATTGGCTGATTGCGCTAATGGACGGTCAATATTACCGCTGCCTTGTTACTACTGTAGGACAACACTCTAACAACTTCTTTTCTCTCTCCTAGGCCGATCAACTTTCTGAAGAGCAGATTGCTGGTGAGTAATTGCTCTTTCCACTGAGCGGGGTAATTTGCTTTATTTTCAGGCCTCCCGTCTGGTGTCAGTGGTGTATGGGAAGCTGGTGTACGTAGTGAGGTCTGCATGCCAGCGTGGTGGGACTCCATCAGGGGGTTCTGCTGGGGCCACCACACATCCGCTGAGGGGAATGTAGGGTTTCCCTTAGGTAGACCACTGGTGCCATCTGTCAGGGGTTATTGAGCAGATCCTCCTCTCTGTGCTGTACAGCGATCACTGTAAGGTATTTTTTTATATGTTTATGGACCAAATATTATGAAGTGCACCCAGTGGAGCTTTCTGGAAAGCCGGAGCTGCCAGCAGTTTGACGGCCTAAATCTGGCTCTTGGGGCACTAATTGGGCAATGCTGCTTTTTATTATCTATAGTTATGTGTTCCCGAGAGGCCATTGGCTACAGTGCTGGGAAGGTGACCTGATAATCCCAATGTCTCGGTCGTGCTACGTGTCAGATGAGGTGTGCGTGGAGGACACAGTATGTTAGGGTTGGTTGGCAGAGTAATTCCTAGTCTGTACAGTAAGTTTGTAGCGCCCATCACTTTTGTGATAGGAGACTGACAAGAGCAGCGGCCTACAGTTGGGCCTCCATTGATGGTTGGGTCAGTGATCTGTCGGTACAGAGGTCACCGCTGGCGCCCATGTTTTTCTTTTAATCTTTAAGTGGCCGATGTCGCTAGAATAAACTTTCCGACTGCTCAGATTAATTTTCTGCCTGAGTATGTAATCGGCGCGCCTCTGTACGAGTGCTTATACCCCTCCTGCAATGAGCAGCTGGCTTTTATCAACTGTCTGATAGGATTTGCCCTACTCTTGCCATCTGTCCGTGCCAGGATCCCCACCGCGGTTCCATCTAGAACGGGGTGGCTGGTTTATTTAAATAACAAAATACGAACCCCCTGTCACATAGGCTGATTGGCGCACAGGTTATTTTGCGATGTGTTGATCCCCTAGACAGAAGGCAGAGGGGTACGTGGGAATGTAAGGGTCTATGGCTGTAAGCAGCTAGCAATGGTTGGGGCATGTTTTATAGTGGTAGAACATTGTGTAACGTTACCATTTTCTTCTGCAGAATTTAAGGAGGCTTTCTCCTTATTTGACAAAGATGGCGATGGCACTATCACTACCAAGGAACTGGGAACCGTTATGCGATCTCTGGGGCAGAACCCCACCGAGGCGGAGCTGCAGGACATGATTAATGAAGTTGATGCTGATGGTAAGGATGAGTCTACAACGGCCACGTTTAATCACTGACCAGCGTTCTACAGTGGTGTCCCAGGAGTGCAGTCATTCGCAGACGTATACTTGTGGTTCAAGCGTTCTGCAGTGTGAAATGCCTGGCTTCTATCACCAGTAGATTGCAGGGTCTACTAATATGTATATACTGATGGGATGGTTACATCTCCATGTTGATAGTAAAGACATACAGTAGGGGGAAGCTAGCAGAGACTATATAAGGGTGGATGGTATTTGCACAGTGAGAAGTTGGGGGGCCAGGTCCAGGCTGCGTTCTAGTAAATGACTGGCACGTGAGGATATACTACTAAAGGTTCCCTGATCTTGTCCAGGCAACGGCACAATTGATTTCCCAGAATTTTTGACCATGATGGCAAGAAAAATGAAGGACACGGACAGCGAGGAAGAGATCCGTGAAGCCTTCAGAGTTTTTGACAAGGTAACGTATGTTGGACTGGAGAAAGACCATCTCAGCTGGGTGGTCAGTCTGGTCCTAGTGGAGGAGCATGAAGTGAAGGTGGACTTTGCTTCCTTCACAGGATGGGAATGGCTACATCAGTGCCGCAGAGCTCCGCCATGTAATGACTAACCTAGGGGAAAAACTAACAGACGAAGAAGTAGATGAGATGATCCGAGAAGCAGATATAGATGGCGATGGACAGGTGAACTATGAAGGTAAGGACACGTGATGCTGGGGTCAGATGGTCCTTGTCCTGTCAGAGCAAGGTGTGGTCCCCCTATGTTATCTCATCCAGGATAGATGATCTGGTGGTTGGGGGTAACTGGACTGAAGATCTGGTTGTTGGGGGTAACTGGACTGAAGATCTGGTGGTTGGGGGTAACAGGGCTGAAGATCTGGTGGTTGGGGGTAACTGGGCTGAAGATCTGGTGGTTGGGGGTAACTGGGCTGAAGATCTGGTGGTTGGGGGTAACTGGACAGAAGATCTGGTGGTTGTGGGTAACTGGGATGAAGATCTGGTGGTTGGGGCTAACTGGACTGAAGATTACACTGTATAATGTTATATCTATAACTGGAATCATATGTCGGCACTTTGTATATTTGTTCTTCATTGATTGCCTGCAATTAATCCAGGTGTTTACTTTGATTAGTACAATATGCAAAACACCTGGTATCCTATTGGCAGACACAGCTAGGAGTTTAGAGCCAGGTGTGGTAGTTATTGCCTTTAGTTAGTAAGTACAAAAGCTTATATTGTATAGGTGGGCCCACCACACCCCTACGCCCACTCTAGGCTGACACCCTATTCGCCTGCCTCATGCGGCAGTGGTACCATTGCTTCCCAGTGACATTGATGGCCTGTCTTCTCATGAATAGTACGCCGGCGGCATACATTGTGTAATAGAGCGCATTTACCGCATGTTCTTCTCGGAGTTATGTGACCGACATACCCAACCCGTTCTTATTACCCGTAAAACAGAATAAACGTGCGTTATCCAGACACTGGTAGGGCCCATGGAATAGATCGTAGTGATGCAGCTAACGGCCTCTGTTTCTCCTTTCTAGAATTCGTACAGATGATGACTGCAAAATGAAGACTTGTCCTCGATTTCCCCTCTAGAAGAATCAAACTGAATCTTTTACTTACCTCTTGCGAAAATGTTAATTTACCCATTCTGTTTCTGTATAGCAAAACTGAATGTCAAGTAATACCTTCTGTCCACAGAAATCTGCATGTAATGGTCAGTGGTCCTGTCCCCAAACGATGAGTTTAAACATCGGTTTTACAGTATATACATACTTGTACTACTACCTTTACCAACAAGGCAGCACTTAGCGAACTCCTTAAGTTCCATTTGCTAATGATTACTACACTGTGTGGGCTGGCCAGTGCTACATGCATGCAGCTTGACAACCGAGCACAGTCAGACCTTTGTATAAAAAAAAAAAAAAAAAAAAGAAAACCAAAAAAAAAAAAGTGACAATGATCCGCCATCTTGGCGGTCTCTGTATAAATTTGGTGTATAAATTGTCTCAGCTGGTTGACTCCCAGAATTGGTTTATACCTCGGGACGGTTTGCAGCAAAATGGTTGAAGTTTGCAAATGCGGAAAATCCCTTACTGGTTGAATGTTTTTTTGTACCCGGTGTGCTTCAAGATCGGAGGACTGTCCATTTTTACCATTCTGACCTTGGCTTAACGTTGTTCTGCGCGTCTGTGAGACGGATGTTGGGATGAGAACGGTTCACTTTAAAGGAAAAAAAAAAATAGTTCACGGTGGGGGGAGCAACTTTGGACTCTCGTATATATTTTTGTTTTTTTTTAAGGAAATAGGTCTGCACCAGACTTGGAAATTGCAGTTTCCTATCTCTGTATAGGACCTCCGCGTAACGATCAGCAAGACTGTACAAGACTTCATTCTGTCCATTCCAAGTTATCAATGCTAGTTTTTCTGTTTTTTTTTTTTTTTTGTGTTCAATAAAAAACCATTAGTGTAATATAGGTTTTTATTTTTCTGTTGACACACCTTTTAATTTATTCATCCATCTGTCTGCAGATTGCTTCTCATGGCTTAGCTGGTGCGCTATACCCCTAGTTACATATATAACGTTTCCCTTAGTATATCTACTGACGGAACAGAGAAACTTCTAGTCTGTGAGCTTTGTACCGTCTGGGGAGATGGGTAGACCTTCTGCGGTTGGGTGGGCTAATCTTGCCCACCTGTAGACGCCGCGGAGCCCCCAGCCCTGTGGGGTCTACAGACGCATGCTCCAGTGTCTGACGATCACCATGCCTGCATCTGGTTCTGACAAGTCTTGGCATTTGGAGAGCCATTTGTTTGCATGCGCAGGCCTATACAGAAATATAAAGGCCCATAGTGGCTGTGGAGTAATTTTATGTAAAGAGGTGAATAGAGGCGTAAGTCTTGGTAAATAGCCAGTTATATATCCTAGTCAGTGTTTGTACATTTGACGTGAAGGACTGATCCCCCTTCCTGAGGCATGATGGACAGCGGTGTGTCTATGCTGCGGCCGGCAGCGAGGGCTGTTGTATACATGGAGGGTGTTCCGTGACTGTTCGGCACTGTGCTTTGTCGGGTTTTATAGGGATTTGGGGCTTTAAGGGGATACATGGCCTACAGGAGGTGCCCATTGTGTTGCTGAGACCGAGCACCTGACAGCTGATCCATTCTCTCATGACGGCTGTGTCTTGGCTCGGCCTCCAATAGCTGTCCCTGGTTATATGCAGGACCTTATATGGACGTAAATGTGGCTATAACCGATGATGAACCATCTTATTCCGTAGTGTAAGCTGTTTGCTGTAGTCATACAGGTTATGAAGGGGTACATTGGGAGTCTGACAGATCTTCTGCAGAGGGGTAATCGCCCATATTGCCCATCTTTGGGTTTATGCCAACATCTGGTGACGCAGCTCCTCTTGTCTCCACCTTCCCCCAATACGTCACCAAGCCAGACCTGCTTTCTACCTGTAAAAGGTGCTCCGAACATGGTCTGTGTATGAAGCATGCATAGTCTGTAGCGCTGGCAGTCTTCATCTCATCACAATGGCACAGAACGGGGAGAGTTTCACTATTATAAAACTAAAACCGGTGACCTGTATCCTAATCGGTATGAGACAGCGCAGTAACATGGCGGTGTGCACAGAAGCGGTAACTCACTGCACGTAGGATCAGCCTTGGCATGGTTCCATCCTTTCCTGGGCTCTGGAATCTCCTGACCATCACTGGTGTGGACTTAGACTACTCTAACTATTCTACCCATTGCCGTGACTGGAAGCTTGTGCTAATTCTGAATCTGTGCTTTACCGTAGGGAACAAAAGACCCGGGATAGAGTAATATGGCTGTCCTGTATTGCAACTGAAATTAATAAAGCCAAATAAAAACAAGAACTCCTCTTGTGTTCACTTATTGATGTACACGTGGGAAAGCTGGTGCCTCACCTGTTGCGTTATAAGCTGGGGCTAGCAGGGCAGCGGGTGACGTTATACGGGAGCTGGCAAATGGACACTTTCCCTGGTAGCCAATTCCTGGTGTCTGTGCTCAGAGGCTAAGTGAGCACAGCTATTCCCACGGGAAAGATTCGGCTGCCTAAATGTATATAGTGTAAAGGCCCCCCTACATCTGTGCCTGATTGTCACAGTTCTCTGATCCCGAAACCAGGTCTGGGCATTTTTAATATAAAGAATTTCCCTGATTCCACATTGGATCCTCGATGGCGCCGACTGGCGTTTCTGATCAGTGGTTCTGGTCAGATCGGGGAAACGGACGTCTGATGTATGGGTGCTCTTAGTTTAAAGCAGCAAACTCACACAGATTTTTCGCTTTACAAGAAAAGCATCTTGTTTAAATCATGTATTCTTCTTTCTTGGCTAGCCTACAAATATCCTTTACAAAATCTTTCTGGGGGGGAGGGGCACAGTTCTTAGTATGTCATGTAATGGCAGAGGGGGTAGAAAGTGGGGTTGGATTGGAAGGTATAATAGAGATCTGGGTGTTTTAAAGCTCCACTCTAGAGGTTCTCAAACATGGTCCTCAATGCACCCCGATGGTCCAGGTTTTAGGTCTATCCATGGCTCAGCTGTCACCTGTGGCCAAGCATGAATATACTTAAAACCTGGACTGTTGGGGTGATATGAGGACTGCATTTGAGATCCTCTGCTCTACTCTACAGCTTGGTCAGATTTTTTTGGTCGTCCCAACAATTGGGGCAATTTTTTTCCAAATTGAAGGCACTGATATCTGAGCTACACACTAAGAATTTTTTTTCTAGTAACCAATTTCCTGCCGCACCACACTGAATCTGTATGTGTCCGCCCACAATGAAGATAACGTAGTCATGGAAAAACGTTGGACATATGGCCAGATTATTAAGAATGCACACACACTGCAGGATATTTGTAGATGGTGGCTCCACAGCAATCAAGCTGATTATCCAACAGTCGTGTTTGTGGACAAGATTTTCCTGATTTATCGCCGAAACGATCAGTCGTGCACACTATATGAGAAGTTTGGCCGATGCCCCGATTATTGGGAAACTGGTACAATTACTGTATGGTGTGTACCTGGCGTAAGTCCTATGCCTGTGGTAGGCATGGTAGTCCATGGCTCTACTTAGATCCCAAACTTTACAGCAGCCTAAAGAAAATAATACATGGTAGAACATACCTCAGTGGAATTGGGTATAAAGCGTATATCAAAGTGTCTGCTCAGGAGTAACTGGGCATTAGAAATTCTGGCATTTAAAGGACCCTTCACATACCACCAATGAACGGCTAAGTAGGTCTACAGGCTCTGGAGTAGGTGTCCCAGGTCTGTTGGCTTGTGTCTTACGTGAAAGTATTCTAACTTCAGAAGAGAACCTATGTCTATGTCTCCTCTATATTCCACCCCTGTTCTGCATGTAGACCAATGTGCTGTTGCTAGTCTGGGTTGGGTTTCATAGGTGCAACCCCCCATGTAGGTAACTCTAGAGCCCTTTCATATGGCACATTGCTGAGGCTGGGATCACTGACTCTTGGAGGTCACATTACCCTACAGCCAGTGAGTATATTCACATCCCCATCAGCCTTATTCTCAAATCAACATGATTATGGGCTGCAGTAAATCCCTACATTTATTTTTCCCAAAGTAGACAGTGCCCCTTACCCCTCCTCTGGCCAATCTATTGCACGAGCCAAGAGTGATCTTTTACATAAACCCCAGGCTCCCCAACTTGGAGACTTAATGCAACCCTATTGGAGATCCCACACTGCAAGTATATGTTGTGTATCCAGATTAAATATTGCTTTGAAATGACCCTGTCTACAGACATCCCAACTGCTGGAGCTATATACTACAGCCAGATCTAGGATCGCAGGGGAGCTATATACTACAGCCTGATCCAGGAGGGCAGGGGAGCTATATACTACAGCCTGATCCAGGAGGGCAGGGGAGCTATATACTACAGCCAGATCCAGGAGGGCAGGGGAGCTATATACTGCAGCCTGATCCAGGAGGGCAGGGGAGCTATATACTACAGCCAGATCCAGGAGGGCAGGGGAGCTATATACTGCAGCCTGATCCAGGAGGGCAGGGGAGCTATATACTACAGCCAGATCCAGGAGGGCAGGGGAGCTATATACTACAGCCAGATCCAGGAGGAGAGGGGAGCTATATACTACAGCCAGATCCAGGAGAGCTGGGGAGCTATATACTACAGCCAGATCCAGGAGGGCAGGGGAGCTATATACTACAGCCAGATACAGGGGGGACAGGGGAGCTATATACTACAGCCAGATCCAGGAGGGCAGGGGAGCCATATTTTCTTCAAGTGCTTTCCTCACCCTCATGGCTGTAAGTGAGACACACGGCCTCTGAGCTACAACGTTGTACAAATTAATCCTTTTATCGTTAGTAAAAATTCCCCATATAATCTGCTACGGTGCAGTTGCATCTCCCAGCCCATCTGTCATCCAACAATATTGTGTGTTCCACAGCTCGATCGGAGCTCAATGCTTTTACTCTAAAGTGACCGAAATAGCAGAAGTCGTCCACGGCCCCTGTATCATATGTACAATAGGGGGAGATGTACTAAGCCTTGGAGAGAGACAACGTAGCAGCCAATCAGCTCCTAACCTTCATGTTACAGACTGTCTTTGAAAAATTATAGTGAGGAGCTGATTGTTTGGTACTTTATCTCTCTCCACTTTATCACTATCCAAGGCTTCATACATCTGCCTCTTTTGCTGATGTCCTTGTACCTCACATGGTCACAAGTTTTAACTGTATTTTAGGAGAAAAGATTCACGCCGATTCACGCATTCCACCACAGTAGTCATCCCCAAGCCCAACCAGAACCATAGGCCCCTATAGGCCCACTTCCCTGCTGAGCACAGGTATCACGTGTTCCACCACAATAGTCACCCCCAAGCCCAACCAGAACCATAGGCCCGCTTCCCTGCTGAGCACAGGTATCACGCGTTCTACCACAGTAGTCATCCCCAAGCCCAACCAGAACTATAGGCCCACGTCCCTGCTGAGCACAGGTAACTCTCGTTCCACCACAGTAGTCATCCCCAAGCCCAACCAGAACCATAGGCCCCTATAGGCCCACTTCCCTGCTGAGCACAGGTATCACGTGTTCCACCACAGTAGTCACCCCCAAGCCCAACCAGAACCATAGGCCCCTATAGGCCCACTTCCCTGATGAGCATAGGTATCACGCGTTCCACCACAGTAGTCATCCCCAAGCCCAACCAGAACCATAGGCCCCTATAGGCCCACTTCCCTGATGAGCATAGGTATCACGTGTTCCACCACAGTAGTCATCCCCAAGCCCAACCAGAACCATAGGCCCCTATAGGCCCACTTCCCTGATGAGCATAGGTATCACGCGTTCCACTACAGTAGTCATCCCCAAGCCCAACCAGACCCATAAGCCCCTATAGCAATTATACGCACATGTGCCTGCTAGGAGGCGTGGCCAGTGGCTCCAGAGGTGGGGCTGCAGCGCAGTCCAAAATTCACATAGGGGAGCCGCACCAACAGCCAATGAGACTCAGACGGTGATGTTTGGCAGCGTTGGGAGGGGGGGGGGGAGTTGGTGTGGCTCTTCTATTTGATTTTTGAACTGTGCTTCAGCCCCACCTCTGGAGTCGCCACTGGGCGTGGCTATTGCAGCTGCAAGTACTTACCCGCGGCTTTCTGTAAGTGCCTACGTTGCCAGTACGGAGGGCATATGTGGAAATACTCTACTTTGCTCTTTCTGCGTCAGCCTCTCTCCATCTAAAAGCCCCAAAAGTCAAAGAATTCCTCCATCTCTGTCAGTAGTCGCTCTGGCTCTGCTCGGAGTTTGTACAGGTAGGACTCTGCCTCGCGGCCCTGTTGCTAAGACGCGTCAGCGCAGCCGGCATGTTGCACCTCTAGTCACAATATTGGTGGAGAAATGTCAGGGTGTGAGTTGAGGACACGGTGCAGGAATAATTACTTGAATCTAAATTGGAAGCAGGAAGGAAATAAACACTACAATGAATTTGCAGATCCTTTGTTGTATAAAAACAACAACCTTAAGCCATCTCCACGCGCTGGGCCAGGTGCCTGGTGGCTATTTCAGCATCCAATATGGCCAGAGAAGCAGGGGCAAACATAGGGATTCTGGAGGGGGGGTTTCCAAATGTTTGGTTTTAGAGCGATTGCCGTCAGCCCATGAAGATTACATAATTAGCATGTAACAAGCTACAGTCTGCCCCAACACACAGTGCAGTGTAATACAGGACGTCAGACATATACAGGCCCAGTGATCACGGGAAGCCAGACTCTCTCTGGTGCAATGACTGAGCACTCACATCCACAGGCACACACACAGCGGACTTGGTAGGACAATCTGCTGCCATCTCCATTCCGCCCTTTATACTGCAAGTCGTGGCTGCTGGCCAGGCTGTGGGGAATGGGGTTTCCAGGCAACTGGAAACCCCTCCTTCATTTGCCTTTGAGAAGGGTTTCATAGAGTTAGGTGTATAATGTCACAGGCACTCACAAGGATGTACTGTAACCTGCCAGAGATGTGGTATGGCTAAAAAAAAAAAAAGTGGGCTCAATAAATCAAGGATGACACCAAATTGTGTCAGAGTCTGCCCCAAGAATGAAACTAGCATGGTAGCAGAGGGTGCAGCTGCTTTGGGGCCACCAGTTGTTGGGGTGGGGGTTGTCTGCCAAAGCCCCATGAAGGAACAGTTCCGTTTCAAATCCAGACACTGTCTAACTTCAGTTGGCTTACTGCGGCTCCCCCTAGTGATGAAGGCTATGGTTGCTGGAGAAGTCCGCCATGGACCAAACCCTGGGGCTAACAGACTGAGGGGAGAGTATGTGGCCTTTTGTTTGTATGGACCATGGGATGCTCATGGTATTCCAAGACAAAGGACAAAGACCTTGGAGCCAGCGGAATGGCAATATGGAGGATTGGAGGTATTACATTGATAACATCCTACCAAAGACCAGAGAGCTTAATTCCACCAGATAAGGAGAGACCGCCCTCCCAGGGGCAGCCCTTCCAACATCTGCCCCTTGAGTCTGGATGGATCTCTCTGAGCTTGGTTGGTACCTGTTGTAGTACCTCTATAAAACTCCATTAGATGCTATCTTTAATTCAGCACAAATAAAGCTTCATGTGAATCTCTCTGATCGCTGCCCGGTCCTCGCTGTCACACATCTCACCGGGCTCACTCTTCCAGGCCTGCTGGGGTCATGCTGCATTGGACAGTGCGGCCCTCATCTGCTACATGGCCCATGGGAGCTGCGGGAGTGCGCATTGTGTGATATATCCTCTGTACAGACTTGTTCTGTAGTGATATCGGTCGGATCGCACGCGATATTGCCTAGTGGTAACGTACCCTTAGCCATCTGGACAGTAAAGAAATAAACAGTGAAATCGCCGAAGACGCCACCCCGAAAGGGTTAAACAAATTTACAGTCTGCAAATTGACTTTTTCATCACTATTATTTCTAGATTGTTTGAATTACAGGGGACGGAGCTGGTGAAACCAATGCGGCTTTTCCAGACTGGCAGGCTCTTTCTTAAGAAACCAATGAAAGCTTGAATCTGACTGGAGGCTCCTATTTACTAAGCCAATGTTCCATGGACCTGCTGTGCTGCTGTCAGGGTGCACTGGCTGCCGGGGGAAGAGATGAGGCGGGAGCTGTAACTGAGTGCACAATAATACCATATATGGCGTGGATGGGTCTGTACAGCCGTTCCCAGACTCTGTGACTGGGAGGATACACATAGCTGGAGACACGAGGCTCCAGTAACACACCTCTAATGCCTCCATCGCTGCCTATACAATGTGCATTACCTCCATCAGGCCTCGCTGACATAATAAGTCCTATACAGTGCTCAGGTCATGTTCTGCGTGACACAACCAATGGGTCTTATGTACTAAGCCTTAGAGAGAGAAAGTGGAAAGTGTAAAAATACCAACCAATCTGCTCCTGTCGTTTTTTTAAACCCAGCCTGTAACGTGGCAGTTAGGAGCTGATTGGCTGGCATTTTATTTCTCTCCACTTTATCTCTCTCCAAGGCTCAGTATACAGCAGCACAGACTGTAACGTGGCAGTTAGGAGCTGATTGGCTGGCATTTTATTTCTCTCCACGTTATCTCTCTCCAAGGCTCAGTATACAGCAGCACAGCCTGTAACGTGGCAGTTAGGAGCTGATTGGCTGTCATTTTATCTCTCTCCACTTTATCTCTCTCCAAGGCTCAGTATACAGCAGCGCAGACTGTAACGTGGCAGTTAGGAGCTGATTGGCTGACATTTTATCTCTCTCCACTTTATCTCTCTGCAAGGCTCAGTATACAGCAGCACAGTCTGTAAGATGGCAGTTAGGAGCTGATTGGCTGGCATGTTATTTCTCTCCACTTTATCTCTCTCCAAGGCTCAGTATACAGCAGCACAGCCTGTAACGTGGCAGCTAGGAGCTGATTGGCTGGCATTTTATTTCTCTCCACTTTATCTCTCTCCAAGGCTCAGTATACAGCAGCACAGACTGTAACGTGGCAGTTAGGAGCTGATTGGCTGGCATTTTATTTCTCTCCACTTTATCTCTCTCCAAGGCTCAGTATACAGCAGCACAGCCTGTTACGTGGCAGTTAGGAGCTGATTGGCTGTCATTTTATCTCTCTCCACTTTATCTCTCTCCAAGGCTCAGTATACAGCAGCGCAGACTGTAACGTGGCAGTTAGGAGCTGATTGGCTGACATTTTATCTCTCTCCACTTTATCTCTCTGCAAGGCTCAGTATACAGCAGCACAGTCTGTAAGATGGCAGTTAGGAGCTGATTGGCTGGCATGTTATTTCTCTCCACTTTATCTCTCTCCAAGGCTCAGTATACAGCAGCACAGCCTGTAACGTGGCAGTTAGGAGCTGATTGGCTGGCATTTTATTTCTCTCCACTTTATCTCTCTCCAAGGCTCAGTATACAGCAGCACAGACTGTAACGTGGCAGTTAGGAGCTGATTGGCTGGCATTTTATTTCTCTCCACTTTATCTCTCTCCAAGGCTCAGTATACAGCAGCACAGACTGTAACGTGGCAGTTAGGAGCTGATTGGCTGGCATTTTATTTCTCTCCACTTTATCTCTCTCCAAGGCTCAGTATACAGCAGCACAGACTGTAATGTGGCAGTTAGGAGCTGATTGGCTGACATTTTATCTCTCTCCACTTTATCTCTCTCCAAGGCTCAGTATACAGCAGCGCAGACTGTAACGTGGCAGTTAGGAGCTGATTGGCTGACATTTTATCTCTCTCCACTTTATCTCTCTCCAAGGCTCAGTATACAGCAGCACCGCCTGTAACGTGGCAGTTAGGAGCTGTTTGGCTGGTACTTTATCTCTCTCCAAGGCTCAGTATACAGCAGCACCGCCTGTAACGTGGCAGTTAGGAGCTGTTTGGCTGGTACTTTATCTCTCTCCAAGGCTTAGTACACAGACCCCCATAGTCATTCTCGGTAGGATGTGACTCTGGCATACTAGGGGTTAATAAGGCTCTGAATATAATTATAATGCAGACAGACTGTGTCCTGGCTCCCTGTAGTGTCAGTGGCCACATACAGTACATGAGTCTCGCTGCACGGTAATGTCCCTGTGCTGTATATGGGAAGAGGAACTGTAATTATTCCTTAGGGAACTATATCCCTGCAGCCACGGGATCTGCTGCGTCCCTCCTGCAGGTCACTCACGCCTCACCCCGACACCCACAGTGCACCCGGGGACCCGGCCCGCAGACAGAGGAGTATTGTGAATGTAGGGCGAGGCCGCAACACAGGAACCTGAAATACAGCAAATGCTGATCCTGACATGCCACAACCAGCGCCGCAGCTCCTCTGCAATGCAGAGCTCACTGCGGGCAGCTGGGAGAGTGCGCTGCGCGGGGATGAGTGACATCTGCCAGTGAATGAGTTACTCGGTGGCCATTAACCCATCAATCACAGCGCCACAATGACACGCCGCTCATCAGCGATGTCTCTGAGGACAGATAATATCGGACCTTTTATTCCCCTCTCACCACTTACTGCCTCCGTGTCTCAGGGCTGTGTCTGTCCGATAGCCACGCCAGGCACTAGCCTGCGGCACAGCGGTTCAGGGGGCTGCACTGGAATGGAGTTATTATATTTATATTGTATTCTGCTCAGTGTCCCTGACCCGCTATGGTTGTGGTACTTTATCTGACTGTGTGGCTGAGCAGAGTGCTGTACACACCAGCAGTTATAATGTAGTAGTGACTGAGCCAGGCTCCTGTGATCGTACAGCAGTGCTCACTGTTACACTGCGAGCTGGGCAGTGTGCCGGTCTCCAGTGACTTTGGCGCACGAGGGCTGCCATCTTGGATGAGGCTCCGTGCGACCGCGCTGGTTTGCACACTTGTAAGCCCCAGTCACGTGACCAGACTCAACCAGTGACTGAGCTCCTTCATCTTGTGTGGATCATTTACACCTATTATTATTATTATTATTACCAGTTATTTATATAGCGCACACATATTCCGCAGCGCTGTATGCCAGGTTCTGCAGCTCACACGGGTTATACATGTAATTCTGCAGCACACATAGGTTACACATGTAATTCTGCAGCTCACACGGGTTATACATGTAATTCTGCAGCTCACATAGGTTATACATGTAATTCTGCAGCTCACACGGGTTATACATGTAATTCTGCAGCTCACATAGGTTACACATGTCATTCTGCAGCTCACATAGGTTATACATGTCATTCTGCAGCTCACATAGGTTATACATGTCATTCTGCAGCTCACATAGGTTATACATGTCATTCTGCAGCTCACATAGGTTATACATGTCATTCTGCAGCACACATAGGTTATACATGTAATTCTGCAGCACACATAGGTTATACATGTCATTCTGCAGCACACATAGGTTATACATGTCATTCTGCAGCACACATAGGTTATACATGTCATTCTGCAGCACACATAGGTTATACATGTAATTCTGCAGCACACATAGGTTATACATGTAATTCTGCAGCACACATAGGTTATACATGAACAGTAATCCTGCAGCTCACATAGGTTATACATGTCATTCTGCAGCACACATAGGTTATACATGTCATTCTGCAGCACACATAGGTTATACATGTCATTCTGCAGCACACATAGGTTATACATGTCATTCTGCAGCACACATAGGTTATACATGTCATTCTGCAGCACACATAGGTTATACATGTCATTCTGCAGCACACATAGGTTATACATGAACAGTAATCCTGCAGCTCACATAGGTTATACATGTAATTCTGCAGCACACATAGGTTATACAGATCATTATGCAGCACACATAGGTTATACATGTCATTCTGCAGCACACATAGGTTATACATGTCATTCTGCAGCTCACATAGGTTATACATGTAATTCTGCAGCTCACATAGGTTATACATGTCATTCTGCAGCACACATATGTTATACATGAACAGTAATCCTGCAGCTCACATAGGTTATACATGTCATTCTGCAGCACACATAGGTTATACATGTCATTCTGCAGCACACATAGGTTATACATGTAATTCTGCAGCACACATAGGTTACACATGTAATTCTGCAGCTCACATAGGTTATACATGTCATTCTGCAGCTCACATAGGTTATACATGTCATTCTGCAGCACACAGGTTATACATGTCATTCTGCAGCACACATAGGTTATACATGTCATTCTGCAGCACACATATGTTATACATGACCCGTAATCCTGCAGCTCACATAGGTTATACATGTCATTCTGCAGCACACATAGGTTATACATGTCATTCTGCAGCACACATAGGTTATACATGTCATTCTGCAGCACACATAGGTCATACATGTCATTCTGCAGCACACATAGGTTATACATGAACAGTAATCCTGCAGCTCACATAGGTTATACATGTAATTCTGCAGCACACACAGGTTATACATGTACATGTCATTCTGCAGCACACATAGGTTATACATGTCATTCTGCAGCACACATAGGTTATACATGTCATTCTGCAGCACACATAGGTTATACATGAACAGTAATCCTGCAGCTCACATAGGTTATACATGTCATTCTGCAGCACACATAGGTTATACATGTCATTCTGCAGCACACATAGGTTATACAGATCATTCTGCAGCACACATAGGTTATACATGTCATTCTGCAGCACACATATGTTATACATGACCAGTAATCCTGCAGCTCACATAGGTTATACATGTCATTCTGCAGCACACATTGGTTATACATGTCATTCTGCAGCACACATAGGTTATACATGTCATTCTGCAGCACACATAGGTTATACATGTCATTCTGCAGCACACATAGGTCATACATGTCATTCTGCAGCACACATAGGTTATACATGAACAGTAATCCTGCAGCTCACATAGGTTATACATGTAATTCTGCAGCACACACAGGTTATACAGATCATTCTGCAGCACACATAGGTTATACATGTACATGTCATTCTGCAGCACACATAGGTTATACATGTAATTCTGCAGCACACATAGGTTATACATGTCATTCTGCAGCACACATAGGTTATACATGAACAGTAATCCTGCAGCTCACATAGGTTATACATGTCATTCTGCAGCACACATAGGTTATACATGTCATTCTGCAGCACACATAGGTTATACAGATCATTCTGCAGCACACATAGGTTATACATGTCATTCTGCAGCACACATATGTTATACATGACCAGTAATCCTGCAGCTCACATTGGTTATACATGTCATTCTGCAGCACACATTGGTTATCCATGTCATTCTGCAGCACACATAGGTTATACATGTCATTCTGCAGCACACATAGGTTATACATGTCATTCTGCAGCACACATAGGTTATACATGAACAGTAATCCTGCAGCTCACATAGGTTATACATGTAATTCTGCAGCACACATAGGTTATACAGATCATTCTGCAGCACACATAGGTTATACATGTCATTCTGCAGCACACATAGGTTATACATGTCATTCTGCAGCTCACATAGGTTATACATGTAATTCTGCAGTTCACATAGGTTATACATGTCATTCTGCAGCACACATAGGTTATACATGATCAGTAATCCTGCAGCTCACATAGGTTATACATGTCATTTTGCAGCTCACATAGGTTATACATGTAATTCTGCAGCTCACATAGGTTATACATGTCATTCTGCAGCACACATAGGTTATACATGTCATTCTGCAGCACACATAGGTTATACATGTCATTCTGCAGCACACATAGGTTATACATGTAATTCTGCAGCTCACATAGGTTATACATGTCATTCTGCAGCACACATAGGTTATACATGTCATTCTGCAGCACACATAGGTTATACATGTAATTCTGCAGCACACATAGGTTATACATGTAATTCTGCAGCTCACATAGGTTATACATGTCATTCTGCAGCACACATAGGTTATACATGAACAGTAATCCTGCAGCTCACATAGGTTATACATGTCATTCTGCAGCACACATAGGTTATACATGTCATTCTGCAGCACACATAGGTTATACATGTAATTCTGCAGCTCACATAGGTTATACATGTCATTCTGCAGCACACATAGGTTATACATGTAATTCTGCAGCACACATAGGTTATACATGTCATTCTGCAGCACACATAGGTTATACATGAACAGTAATCCTGCAGCACACATAGGTTATACATGTAATTCTGCAGCTCACATAGGTTATACATGAACAGTAATCCTGCAGAACACATAGGTTATACATGTAATTCTGCAGCTCACATAGGTTATACATGTCATTCTGCAGCTCACATAGGTTATACATGAACAGTAATCCTGCAGCACACATAGGTTATACATGTAATTCTGCAGCACACATAGGTTATACATGTAATTCTGCAGCACACATAGGTTATACATGTCATTCTGCAGCACACATAGGTTATACATGTCATTCTGCAGCACACATAGGTTATACATGAACAGTAATCCTGCAGCACACATAGGTTATACATGTAATTCTGCAGCTCACATAGGTTATACATGAACAGTAATCCTGCAGCACACATAGGTTATACATGTCATTCTGCAGCACACATAGGTTATACATGTCATTCTGCAGCACACATAGGTTATACATGTCATTCTGCAGCACACATAGGTTATACATGAACAGTAATCCTGCAGCACACATAGGTTATACATGTAATTCTGCAGCTCACATAGGTTATACATGTCATTCTGCAGCACACATAGGTTATACATGAACAGTAATCCTGCAGCACACATAGGTTATACATGTAATTCTGCAGCTCACATAGGTTATACATGTAATTCTGCAGCACACATAGGTTATACATGAGCAGTAATCCTGCAGCACACATAGGTTATACATGTAATTCTGCAGCACACATAGGTTATACATGTAATTCTGCAGCACACATAGGTTATACATGTCATTCTGCAGCACACATAGGTTATACATGTCATTCTGCAGCACACATAGGTTATACATGAACAGTAATCCTGCAGCACACATAGGTTATACATGTAATTCTGCAGCTCACATAGGTTATACATGAACAGTAATCCTGCAGCACACATAGGTTATACATGTCATTCTGCAGCACACATAGGTTATACATGTCATTCTGCAGCACACATAGGTTATACATGTCATTCTGCAGCACACATAGGTTATACATGAACAGTAATCCTGCAGCACACATAGGTTATACATGTAATTCTGCAGCTCACATAGGTTATACATGAACAGTAATCCTGCAGCACACATAGATGTACAGAAATGACTCTGAATCGTCCTCCGTACATTTCCGTACACGCTCCCTCCCGCTATGCCCCTCTGCTGCCTCACCTCCTCCCTCATCACCACTTTCCACTCTAACAACCAATCTCTCCTGGGCCGCTCCTCGCCCCTGGAATAGCTCCCTTTCTCCATTAGACTCTCATCCAGCCTCCCAGTATTCAAGCGTGCCCTAAAGCGCATCATACTATTATTATCCTTTATTTATATGGCGCCACACGGGATCCGCAGCGCCCTGTTACAGAGTACATAGACATATAAGCAAAACAGGAAAACAGCAACTTACGGTTCAAGACAATACAGGACAAGTACAGGGTAACTAAACGTATCTGCATCAGCAGCCGACGACACTGACATAAGTATCAGGTGGCAGAAGACTGCTGGATTTGGTGCCATTAAAGATCATTAAAGTAAGAAAAGGATAAACACATGAGGGGAGAGGGCCCTGCTCGTGAGAGCTTACATTCTAAAGGGGAGGGGTAGACAGACAGGGGTGACACAGATGGGGTACATAGAGAGCGTGAGACAGAGGGTTAGGAGGACACAGAGCCGGCCCTAACCAATATGAAGCCCTAGGCAAGATGTTGGCTGGTGCCCCCTAGCAACGTCACTAGTTCTGCAGGAGATGCCTGGCATGAGTCAGCTGGCAGCTCTGCTAATGTCGGGTGCCTTTTGTTTATGAAAGTGCATCTTATTTGCATTACTATGTGGCTAGGGTGCACAAGCAGCTTCTGCTGATTCAAATGATATGCAGCATGCCTATATTCTGTGTGTTACTGTGGCTGTATCTGCATACGAAATGCTACATTACAGTGATTTCCAGGAATACACTGCAACGTAGCATTTCGTATGCAGATACAGCCGCAGTCACACACAGAATATAGGCATGCCGCATATCATTTTAATCAGCAGAAGCTGCTGGTGCCCCTAAGCATACCAAATGCCCTAGGCATTTGCCTAGTTTGCCTATGCCTAAGGCCGGCTCTGGGAGGAAATTTGGCTGGGTTTGGTGAAGAAGTGGGTCTTGAGAGCCCATTTAAAGTTTTGTAGAGAGGCGCCTGCACGATATATATACACAGCGATGACAGCCTGGAGTCAGGGGATGGGAAAGTGAAGAACGGGAAAATATGTTTGGACTGTACAGTAGATACTGTACAGACCTCTATGACTGTCTGCTATTACCCAGTCTTGTTTTATCACTGTTGCTTCTAGTTTGCAAAGCACAATGGAATATGCTGCACTATATAAAAGACTGTTAATAAATAAATGTTTATGAGATGAGAGTCTTAGGGGTATATTTCCCGCTGGTGCGGGTTTTTAGAAGTGGAGATGTTGCTCATAACAACCAATCAGCTTCCAGCTATTATCTTCTAAGAGGTGCTAGTAAAAATGTTAAGTAGAATCATATTGGTTACTATCGGCAACATCTTCACTTCTAAAAACCCACACTTTAGTCACTATACGCCTTACTGTGTGTGGTAGGGCATTCCACAGAGTGGGTGCAGCCCCGGAGAAAGTCCTGCAATCGTGCATGGGAGCGAGTAATGAGTGTGGACGAAAGACGCAGGTCTTGTGCAGAGCGAAGAGGTCGGGTTGGGAGATCTTTTGTGATAAGCGAAGTGATGTACATTGGTGTAGTTTGGTTAATGGCCTTGTGTGTGAGTAAAAGTATTTTATATTGAATGCGGTAGAGTACAGGTAACCAATGGAGGGACTGACAGAGTGGATCTGCAGACGATGAACGTCTAGCGAGGAAGATAAGCCTCGCCGCTGCATTCAGAATGGATTGTAGTGGTGAGAGTCTCGTTTTGGGAAGACCAGTTAGGAGACTATTGCAATAATCAATGCGGGAGATAATGAGAGCATGGATTAGAGTGTTTGCTGTGTCTTGTGTAAGATATGGATGTATTTTGGAGATGTTTCTTAGATGTATGTAACATGATCTTGTGATTGAATGTGGGGATAAAGGACAGATCAGAGTCAGGGTGACACCCAGGCAGCGAGCTTGTGGAGTAGGGGTGATTGCTGAGTTATCAGCAGTGATAGAGATATCAGGTTGGAAACTACTACTGGCCGATGGAAATATAAGTAACTCTGTTTTGGAAATATTAAGTTTGAGGAGGCGAGATGACATCCAGGATGAAATGGAAGAAAGGCATTCAGTGACCCGGCCCAGTACAGATGGTGACAAATCAGGGGAGGATAGGTAGATTCGAGGATCACCTGCATACAAATGATACTGAGATCCAAAATAGCTGATTAGTTTCCCAAGAGATGAGGTATAGATGGAGAAAAGCAGAGGACCTAAGACTGAGCCTTGCGGTACTCCAACTGAGAGAGGTAGCGAAGAGGAGGTGGAATCAGAGAAGTGGACACTGAAGGAGCGATTAGATAGGTAGGATAGGAACCAAGAAAGGGCCGTGTCCTGTAGACCTAGGGATTGTAGTGTGTGTATGAGAGAGTGGCCGCATGCAGCAGAGAGATCTAGAAGAATAAGTGACCAGATCATTCACTACTTTACTTAGTGCTGTCTCTTTGGGGTGTTGGGAACGAAAGCCTGACTGAAGTGGGTCCAAAATGTTGTGCAAGTTAAGAAAGTATGTGAGGCGAGAGTAGGCGAGTCTCTCATGTAGCTTGGAGGGGTATGGGAGCTGAGAGATGGGACGGGAGAGAGGCATGGGAGCTGAGAGATGGGACGGGAGAGAGTCATGGGAGCTGAGAGATAGGATGGGAGAGAGGCATGGGCGCTGAGAGATGGGAAGGGAGAGAGGCGTGGGGGCTGAGAGATGGGACGGGAGAGAGGCATGGGAGCTGAGAGATGGGACGGGAGAGAGGCATGGGGGCTAAGAGATAGGACGGGAGAGAGGCGTGGGGGCTGAGAGACGGGACGGGAGAGAGGCGTCGCAGCTGAGAGATGGGACGGGAGAGAGGCGTGGGGGCTGAGAGATGGGACGGGAGAGAGGCGTGGGAGCTGAGAGATGGGACGGGAGAGAGGCGTGGGGGCTGAGAGATGGGACGGGAGAGAGGCATGGGAGCTGAGAGATGGGACGGGATAGAGGCATGGGAGCTGAGAGATGGGACGGGAGAGAGTCATGGGAGCTGAGAGATAGGATGGGAGAGAGGCATGGGCGCTGAGAGATGGGAAGGGAGAGAGGCGTGGGGGCTGAGAGATGGGACGGGAGAGAGGCATGGGAGCTGAGAGATGGGACGGGAGAGAGGCATGGGGGCTAAGAGATAGGACGGGAGAGAGGCGTGGGGGCTGAGAGACGGGACGGGAGAGAGGCGTCGCAGCTGAGAGATGGGACGGGAGAGAGGCGTGGGGGCTGAGAGATGGGACGGGAGAGAGGCGTGGGAGCTGAGAGATGGGACGGGAGAGAGGCGTGGGGGCTGAGAGATGGGACGGGAGAGAGGCATGGGAGCTGAGAGATGGGACGGGATAGAGGCATGGGAGCTGAGAGATGGGACGGGAGAGAGTCATGGGAGCTGAGAGATAGGATGGGAGAGAGGCATGGGCGCTGAGAGATGGGAAGGGAGAGAGGCGTGGGGGCTGAGAGATGGGACGGGAGAGAGGCATGGGAGCTGAGAGATGGGACGGGAGAGAGGCATGGGGGCTAAGAGATAGGACGGGAGAGAGGCGTGGGGGCTGAGAGACGGGACGGGAGAGAGGCGTCGCAGCTGAGAGATGGGACGGGAGAGAGGCGTGGGGGCTGAGAGATGGGACGGGAGAGAGGCGTGGGAGCTGAGAGATGGGACGGGAGAGAGGCGTGGGGGCTGAGAGATGGGACGGGAGAGAGGCATGGGAGCTGAGAGATGGGACGGGATAGAGGCATGGGAGCTGAGAGATGGGACGGGAGAGAGTCATGGGAGCTGAGAGATAGGATGGGAGAGAGGCATGGGCGCTGAGAGATGGGAAGGGAGAGAGGCGTGGGGGCTGAGAGATGGGACGGGAGAGAGGCATGGGAGCTGAGAGATGGGACGGGAGAGAGGCATGGGGGCTAAGAGATAGGACGGGAGAGAGGCGTGGGGGCTGAGAGACGGGACGGGAGAGAGGCGTCGCAGCTGAGAGATGGGACGGGAGAGAGGCGTGGGGGCTGAGAGATGGGACGGGAGAGAGGCGTGGGAGCTGAGAGATGGGACGGGAGAGAGGCGTGGGGGCTGAGAGATGGGACGGGAGAGAGGCATGGGAGCTGAGAGATGGGACGGGATAGAGGCATGGGAGCTGAGAGATGGGACGGGAGAGAGTCATGGGAGCTGAGAGATAGGATGGGAGAGAGGCATGGGCGCTGAGAGATGGGAAGGGAGAGAGGCGTGGGGGCTGAGAGATGGGACGGGAGAGAGGCATGGGAGCTGAGAGATGGGACGGGAGAGAGGCATGGGGGCTAAGAGATAGGACGGGAGAGAGGCGTGGGGTCTGAGAGACGGGACGGGAGAGAGGCGTCGCAGCTGAGAGATGGGACGGGAGAGAGGCGTGGGGGCTGAGAGATGGGACGGGAGAGAGGCGTGGGAGCTGAGAGATGGGACGGGAGAGAGGCGTGGGGGCTGAGAGATGGGACGGGAGAGAGGCATGGGAGCTGAGAGATGGGACGGGATAGAGGCATGGGAGCTGAGAGATGGGACGGGAGAGAGTCATGGGAGCTGAGAGATAGGATGGGAGAGAGGCATGGGCGCTGAGAGATGGGAAGGGAGAGAGGCGTGGGGGCTGAGAGATGGGACGGGAGAGAGGCATGGGGGCTAAGAGATAGGACGGGAGAGAGGCGTGGGGGCTGAGAGATGGGACGGGAGAGAGGCGTCGCAGCTGAGAGATGGGACGGGAGAGAGGCGTGGGGGCTGAGAGATGGGACGGGAGAGAGGCGTGGGGGCTGAGAGATGGGACGGGAGAGAGGCGGGGGGCTGAGAGATGGGACGGGAGAGAGGCGGGGGGCTGAGAGATGGGACGGGAGAGAGGCATGGGAGCTGAGAGACGGGACGTGAGAGAGGCATCAGGGCTGAGAGATAGGATGGGAGAGAGGCATGGGGGCTGAGAGATGGGACGGGAGAGAGGCATGGGGACTGAGAGATGGGACGGGAGAGAGGCATGGGGGCTGAGAGAGAGGATGGGAGAGAGGCATGGGGGCTGAGAGACGGGACAGGAGAGAGGCGTGGGGGCTGAGAGACGGGACGGGAGAGAGGCGTGGGGGCTGAGAGACGGGACGGGAGAGAGGCATGGCAGCTGAAAGATGGGACGGGAGAGAGGCGTGGGGGCTGAGAGATGGGACGGGAGAGAGGCGTGGGGGCTGAGAGACGGGACGGAAGAGAGGCATGGGGGCTGAGAGAGAGGACGGGAGAGAGGCATGGGGGCTGAGAGACGGGACGGGAGAGAGGCGTGGCAGCTGAGAGATGGGACGGGAGAGAGGCATGGGGGCTGAGAGATGGGACGGGAGAGAGGCATGGGGGCTAAGACACGGGATGGTGGTTAGAGAGTTTGGGTCAGAGTTTTGTTTTTACAGGATGGTAGTAATCACTGCATGTTGTACAGTGAAGGAAAGATACCAGTAGAGAGAGAGATTACAGATGTTAGTTAAGGTTGGGGTGAGCACAGGAGACAGAGATTTGCTTATCTTTGAGGGTATAGGATGAAGAGGAGAGGTAGTAGAGTAGGGGGATGAGAAGAGTGATGATACTTTATCTTCATTTGTAGGACACATGAAAAAAGCTGCAATACAGCCCGTCCTATGGGAAATACGCACCATGCGTTGTGCATAGAAACAAAACATTGCTGTTACGTGACCCGGTTATAGTAACCTGTAGCATGCCATAAATATCCTAGGTTAGATTACACATCCAGAATCATTAAACCTCAGCTTATACTGACTGGAAGGATAAAGTATAGGTGGCAGAATGACTAAGGGAAACTTGAGGGTAATTCAGATCTGATCGCTAGGCTGCGTTTTCGCACAGCGGGCGATCAGATCCGAACTGCGCCTGTGTATGCACCGCACTGCGCCAGTGCGTCGGATGACTGCAACGGGGATCGGCGGTCAGCGATGGGATTGTGTGAATGATCCATTCGCACGGGCGTTTGCAATGAGATTGACAGGAAGAAGGCGTGTGTGGGTGGCAACTGACCGTTTTCAGGGAGTGTCCGGGAAAACACAGGCGGGATTAAGCGTTTTCAGGGAGGGTGTCTGACGTCAAATCCGGGCCCAGACAGGCTGATGTGATCGCAGCGGCTGAGTAAGTCCTGAGCTGCGCAGAGACTGCACAAAATCAGTTTACGCAGCTCTGCTACAAATGCAATCGCACACTTGCACAGCGAAAATACACTCCCCAGTAGGTGGAGACTATCTGATCGCAGGGCTGCAAAAACCACTGCCTAGTGAACAGATCTGAATGACCCCCTTGTGCAGAGGGTACATTGTGTGTGTGGGCACATTTCACTTATTGTCTAGTTTGTGTTTCCTGTTTCCCAATTTCACGGGACACAATAACAAGTCGTTTCTTCCAAGCAGTTTCCTATAACACCAGCTGCTGGGTATAGGGGGTCATTCCGAGTTGATCGCTAGCTGCTTTCGTTCGCTATGCAGCGATAATGCAAAAAAACTGCACTTCTGCGAATGCATATGCGGCGCAATGCGCATGCGCGACGTACTTTCACAACGGATTATGTAGTTTTACACAAGGTCTAGCAAAGCTTTTCAGTCGCACTGCTGGCCGCAGAGTGATTGACTGGAAGTGGGCGTTACTGGGTGTCAACTGACCGTTTTCAGGGAGTAATTGAAAAAATGCAGGCGTGCCAGGAAAAGCGCAGGCGTGGCTGGGCGAACGCAGGGCTGTTTTGTGACGTCAAAACAGGAACTGATTAGTCTGAAGTGATCGCAAGCGCTGAGTAGGTATTGAGCTACTCTGAAACTGCACATAAAAACTCTGCCGCTGCTCTGCGATCCTTTTGTTTCGCACTTCTGCTAAGCTAAAATACACTCCCAGTGGGAGGCGGCATAGCGTTTGCACGGCTGCTAAAAACTGCTAGCGAGCGAACAACTCGGAATGACCCCCATAATCCGGACCCGCTCTCCCCTGCACTGTACCCGCCTCTATAACACATCTCTCATCTAGGCTTGTTTTCCACTTGTTACTTTGGTCTCTTAAGAAAGGTATGATGGAAGGTCCGGGGAACACTCTCACCAGCTGATGGAAACATTCAGACAATCAACTTCTTCTGTACAGGATGCAAAGCACAAATCTAACAAAGGGCTTGGCACTGTCATCACATAATGAACAATGTATAATGAGACGGAGTGTTAATAGTATTGAACACAGATGTTTTCCTGTAACATTTATCTCCCTCTTCCCATCATCAAATGTCACATGCAGCCCTGTCCTCACTGACACATCACTCATCTCCTGATATACTCTGTACTGCTGGGGACCCTGCTCCTCCCACTATATAACTCTCAGTCTGTGGCTTCCTGCTGCCTCCATTCCCCTCCTCACATCATGTCACTGCCCCTGTCACATGCAGCCCTATCATCACTGACACAATACACATCTCCTGATATACTCTGTGCTGCTGGAGACCCTGCTCCTCCCACTATATAACTCTCAGTCTGTGGTTTCCTGCTGCCTCCATTCCCCTCCTCACATCATGTCACTGCCCCTGTCACACGCAGCCCTGTCCTCACTAACACATCACTCATCTCCTGATATACTCTGTGCTGCTGGGGATCCTGCTCCTCCCACTATATAACTCTTAGTCTGTGGCTTCCTGCTGCCTCCATTCCCCTCCTCACATCATGTCACTGCCCCTGTCACATGCAGCCCTGTCCCCACTGACACATCACTCATCACCTGATTGCTGCTGGGGACCCTGCTCATCCCACTATATAACTCTCAGTCTGTGACTTCCTGCTGCCTCCATTCCCCTCCTCACATCATGTCACTGCCCCTGTCACATGCAGTCCTGTCCTCACTGACACATCACCCATCTCCTGATATACTCTGTGCTGCTGGAGACCCTGCTCCTCCCACTATATAACTCTCAGTCTGTGACTTCCTGCTGCCTCCATTCCCCTCCTCACATCATGTCACTGCCCCTGTCACATGCAGCCCTGTCCTCACTGACACATCACTCATCTCCTGATATACTCTGTGCTGCTGGTGACACTGCTCCTCCCACTATATAACTCTCAGTCTGTGGCTTCCTGCTGCCTCCATTCCCCTCCTCACATCATGTCACTGCCCCTGTCACATGTAGCCCTGTCCTCACTGACACATCACTTATCTCCTAATATACTCTGTGCTGCTGGGGACCCTGCTCCTCCCACTATATAACTCTCAGTCTGTGGCTTACTGCTGCCTCCATTCCCCTCCTCACATCATGTCACTGCCCCTGTCACATGCATCCCTGTCCTCACTGACACACCACTCATCTCCTGATATACTCTGTGCTGCTGGGGACCCTGCTCCTCCCACTATATAACTCTCAGTCTGTGGCTTCCTGCTGCCTCTATTCCCCTCCTCACATCATGTCACTGCCCCTGTCACATGCAGCCCTGTCCTCACTGACACATCACTCATCTCCTGATATACTCTGTGCTGCTGGGGACCCTGCTCCTCCCACTATATAACTCTCAGTCTGTGGCTTCCTGCTGCCTCCATTCCCCCCCCTCACATCATGTCACTGCCCCTGTCACATGCATCCCTGTCCTCACTGATATATCACTCATCTCCTGATACACTCTGTGCTGCTGGGGACCCTGCTCCTCCCACTATATAACTCTCAGTCTGTGGCTTCCTGCTGCCTCCATTCCCCTCCTCACATCATGTCACTGCCCCTGTCACATGCAGCCCTGTCCTCACTGACACATCACTCATCTCCTGATATACTCTGTGCTGCTGGGGACTCTGCTCCTCCCACTATATAACTCTCAGTCTTTGGCTTCCTGCTGCCTCCATTCCCCTCCTCACATCATGTCACTGCCCCTGTCACATGTAGCCCTGTCCTCACTGACACACCACTCATCTCCTGATATACTCTGTGCTGCTGGGGACCCTGCTCCTCCCACTATATAACTCTCAGTCTGTGGCTTCCTGCTGCCTCCATTCCCCTCCTCACATCATGTCACTGCCCCTGTCACATGCAGCCCTGCCCTCACTACCACATCACTCATCTTCTGATATACTCTGTGCTGCTGGGGGATCCTGCTCCTCCCACTATATAACTCTCAGTCTGTGACTTCCTGCTGCCTCCATTCCCCTCCTCACATCATGTCACTGCCCCTGTCACATGCAGCCCTGTCCTCACTGACACATCCCTCATCTCCTGATATACTCTGTGCTGCTGGGGACCCTGCTCCTCCCACTATATAACTCTCAGTCTGTGGCTTCCTGCTGCCTCCATTCCCCTCCTCACATCATGTCACTGCCCCTGTCACATGCAGCCCTGCCCTCACTACCACATCACTCATCTCCTGATATACTCTGTGCTGCTGGGGGATCCTGCTCCTCCCACTATATAACTCTCAGTCTGTGACTTCCTGCTGCCTCCATTCCCCTCCTCACATCATGTCACTGCCCCTGTCACATGCAGCCCTGTCCTCACTGACACATCCCTCATCTCCTGATATACTCTGTGCTGCTGGGGCCCTGCTCCTCCCACTATATAACTCTCAGTCTGTGGCTTCCTGCTGCCTCCATTCCTCTCCTCATATCATGTCACTGCCCCTGTGACATGCAGTCCTGCTGCAACCTGTGCGCTAGATGCCTTACTCGCTGTCATCTAAGCTGGGGGGCACGTGCCCCGGGCGCCGAGAAGTAGCACACAAGTCACACAATTCCAGGCTGTATTTGCACACCTGCCCCGGGGTCAGATGCAGTTGCAGAGTGATGTGTATCTCCTAACCAGACCAGAAGCATAGTGGGGGAATGAGACAGCAAGAGGGCTGTGGCTGGCAGGAATCCCCATTGGAGCTGAGAGTGGATGGCGCTGGGTGGAGGTATGAGGACACAAGGTGAAGCACCTTGCTACGGATCAAGGCCAGCATGGTGCTGCTGCTGGGTGGTAAGTATGGTTCGCAGCCAGACTGCAGCTTTTATTAGTAGCAGCAGCACGTGCCTGATCTCTCCTGCCTCGCCTCACAGACCCTCCCCTGCGACCACTGCTGCTGGGTGCTTCTACCAGGTGCACAGCGCTGGATATTTCCTAGAAGAGACCTGTCCGGGTGACGCGGGATATGTATACCCGGCACAGGATATTACACCTGAGAACGCCGGCACCATGACTGATAAGCTGCTCTGTAATGTTGACTTTATTATCATCAAATGCCGTGACTGTGAGGACAGGTAGGTGACTGTACAGTAGCCTGTTTTATCCTCCATACAGTTCCTTGGGCGAGATCATCTGGGTGTTGGGGGGGAGCGCAAATTACTCCCTTGGCCTGGGTGAAAAAATAAATATAAAATATAAAAAAGTCCGCAGTGTGGGCTGTAATTTGTGCTAAAACAAAAAAAAAAAAGTTTTTTTTTTATACAACATGTGTGTGTTCAATATAGCTCAGTAGGTGCCGTGCCCCACTGTGTTAATAAATATAAACAATGTGAGTCGATATGGATCACGATCAGTTGATAGAAGAGTAGGAGCAGCAAACAAGTACTAGTGCTGTGCCTGCTGACAGTCATTATGATCATGATACTAGTACGTAGTACTTTGGGCCTAATTCAGACCTGATCGCTGTTGTGCGAAATAGCACAACGGCCAATTATTGATCGACTGTGCCTGTGTATGGATTGTAATGCACAGGCACGAGGCCAAACTGCGAAAAAATCCTGTGTCTTTTTTTTTATCGCAATGCAAACGCAGGCTGATTGTCAGAAAAGAGAAGTTTCGGGTTGGTAACTGGATGTTTTCTGGGAGTGTCAGGAAAAACGCAGGTGTTCTCAAGCATTTTCAGGGCGGCTGTGTGACTTCAGCCCCGGCCCGTTCAGCCTGATTTTTCCCCAGTAAGTCCTAAGCCAAGCACAGACTGCACAGACTGGAAAAATCATTCGATGGTGAGTGAGTGCATTTGCAAAGCGTTTCGCACTGCGTATGCAGACTTGCACAGGGCGGATTTTCACTCTGGTTGGGCGGCGACTATCTGATCGCAGACGTCTGCAAATTCACAAAACAACGATCAAGTCTGAATTAGGCCCTTCAACATCAACTAAAGCCGGTACTCAACGGCATAGAGGAAGCTGGTACTCAACGGCATAGAGGAAGCCGGTACTCAACGGCATAGAGGAAGCCGGTACTCAACGGCATAGAGGAAGCCGGTACTCAACGGCATAGAGGAAGCCGGTACTCAACGGCATAGAGGAAGCCGGTACTCAAGGGCATAGAGGAAGCCGGTACTCAACGGCATAGAGGAAGCCGGTACTCAACGGCATAGTGGAAGCCGGTACTCAACGGCATAGAGGAAGCCGGTACTCAACGGCATAGAGGAAGCCGGTACTCAACGGCATAGAGGGTTTCAGAATGGGCACCTGGAATCATAACAATGCTAAAGAAAACAAAATCACCTCTAATAAAGGGAAAGTTTACTGACAAAAAATATAAAATTGCCAACACTGGCATCCACCATTACAGAAGTCTCTGTACTTTGTTGCATTGGGCGACTGGAATTTGTAGTTCATTTTTATGAACACGAGTCTATTCCACATTTCATAAGTTACCACTTCAAATGGTTTCAGTAGCGTGCATAAAGCAGAGAGTATCTCCAGTGCGCTGGAGTAAGGTACATTCCCCCTCCTCTTCCTATGTTATGGCTTCTTGGGTAGGTGTTGATGGGCATCCGGTTTGTCTGTACACACTACACAATGGCCCTCATTCCGAGTTGATTGCACCAAGCAACTTTTTGCTGCTGGTGCGATCAATTAATCTCCGCCTATGGGGGAGTGTATTTTAGCATATGGGCTGCGATCGCTTGTGCAATCCTGCTATGCTAAAAAAAGATTCACTCAAAACTAGAGTAGTCCTAGACCTACTTACCCTGTGCGATGGATCCAGCCATGATAGGCCGGCTTTGACGTCTCTCCTCCGCCCTCTGTTTGCCTGGACACACCTGCGTTTTGCTTACCACTCCCCGAGAAATGGCAGCAAACGGTGGGTTGATGCCCCGGAACGCCCTTTTGCTGCCCATCTTCTTTGCGGTCGGCGCTGTGACCGCTTTCTTCTCTGTAAGCGTCATTGCCCGGCGACCTCTATCGCCGGGCAACGTCGCGCATGCGCATTCCTGACCCGTTCGCACCGCAGCAAAGAACCGCTGCGTACGAATGGGTTGGAATGACCCCTAATGTGCACCAAATCACACACGATATCTCCTGATTGACCATGCAGCACGTCCGACGGGAAGATGCAGCATGTGAGCCGTTGGAGCGTGCAATTGTGCGTGCACACTAAATAACGTAGACAATTTGTCTTCCCAATACTGCAAGTTTTCCCGAAATCGTTCTAGTGTGTACCCACCCTCACATATGCTCTTTGTACGTGGTAGGTAAGGGACAAATTATAGGGCCGGATAGTCACTGTTGTGCATCTGGCAGCCCCTATGCTTTCTGTGTTCCGCATCTGCATATGTACATACACACTATGCTCGCTGGGCTTTGTGTTACTCCTTTGAAGGAATTCACCTTTCAGAGAAATTCTCACCATGAAATATTAACGCTGCTGTCCAGGGAGGGCGTCTGAGGAACTTTGAACAGATCACAGATAATTTTGTGAAGGCCACATAGATAATTCTGTCTATAAATGATATCAAAGAGATATTTCTCCTTTATGCGCCTGTGTTTTATGGTAATCAGACTACAGAAATATACTCGGGGAAAGGTGCTGCTCTCGGGAAGATCTGAGTAACAGCCAACGTGAATATTCCTTTAGGTCTGACCTCTGAGGCTCTGGATATCTGATCTCTGCAGGACTTTGCCCCTGGGGGTGGGTGTGCAAATGAAATAGGCAGGTCGGATGGATTCACTACACAGGTCTGCTGTGAATGGGAAGGAACTGTAGCTCAGAGCTTCTTTCACATTTTCACTTTGCTTTTATCAAATTTAAATGTCAAGGTAAGGACCGAAATATGACACAGAAACGTACAGTAAGAAAACCCTTCAAATGTGCTCATAGCGTGCACATAGCGAGCCTGATTCTGAGTCGCGTGCACATAGCGAGCCTGATTCTGAGTCGCGTGCACATAGCGAGCCTGATTCTGAGTCGCGTGCACATAGCAAGCCTGATTCTGAGTCGCGTGCACATAGCGAGCCTGATTCTGAGTCGCGTGCACATAGCAAGCCGGATTCTGAGTCGCGTGCACATAGCAAGCCTGATTATAGTCGCGCGCACATAGCGAGCCTGATTCTGAGTCACATGCACATAGCGAGCCTGATTCTGAGTCACATGCACATAGCGAGCCTGATTCTGAGTCGCATGCACATAGCGAGCCTGATTCTAGTCACGTGCACATAGCAAGCCTGATTCTGAGTCGCGTGAACATAGAGAGTCTGATTCTAGCCACGTGCACATAGCAAGCATGATTCTGAGTCGCGTGAACATAGAGAGTCTGATTCTAGCCACGTGCACACAGCAAGCCTGATTCTAGTCCCGTGCACACAGCGAGCATGATTTTAGTCGTGTACAGATAGCAAGCTTGATTCTGAATCATGTGCACATAGCGAGCCTGATTCTAGTTGCATTCACATAGCGAGGCTGATTCTGAGTCACGCATACATAATGAGCCTGATTCTGAGTCGCGCGGACATAGCAAGCCTGATTCTTAGTCGTGTGCACATAGTGAGCCTTATTCTGAGTCACATGAATATAGCGAGCCTAAATCTGGGTCGCGTGCATACAGTAAGCCTGATTCGTAGTCACACGCATATTGAACCTGATTCTGAGTTGTGTGCACAAAGCAAGCCTGATTCTGAGTTGCACACACACAGCAAGCCTGATTCTGAGTCGCGTGCATATAGGAAGCCTGACTCTGAGTCGCGCGCACATAGCGAGCCTGATTGTGAGTCACATGCACATAGTGCGCTTGATTCTGCATCGTGTGCCCTCTGAGTCGCGCACACATGGCCTGATTCCAAGTTTCATGCACACAGTAAGCCTGATTCTGAGTCACATGCACAAAGTGAGCTTAATCTTAGTCACACGCACATGGGGGGTAATTCCAAGTTGATCGCAGCAGGGAATTTTTTAGCAGTTGGGCAAAGCCATGTGCAGTGCAGGGGGGGCAGACATAACATGTGCAGAGAGAGTTAAATTTGGGTGGGTTATTTTGTTTCTGTGCAGGGTAAATACTGGCTGCTTTATTTTTACACTGCAATTTAGATTGCAGATTGAACACACCACACCCAAATCTAACTCTCTCTGCACATGTTATATCTGCCTCCCCTGCAGTGCACATGGTTTTGCCCAACTGCTAAAAAATTTCCTGCTGCGATCAACTTGGAATTACCCCCATAGTGAGCCTGATTCTGAGTCACATGCACATAGTGAGTTTGATTCTGAGTCATGTGCCCTCTGAGTCGCGCACACATGGCCTGATTCCAAGTTGCATGCACACAGTAAGCCTGATTCTGAGTCGCATGCACACAGTGGGACTGATTCTGAGTCACAAGCACACAGCAAACCTGGGCCCTCATTCCGAGTTGATCGGTCGCAAGGCGAATTTAGCAGAGTTACACACGCTTAGTCTACGCCTACTGGGAGTGTATCTTAGCATCTTAAAAGTGCGAACGAAGTTTACGCAATATTGCGAACAAAAAAAACTTAGCAGTTTTAGAGTAGCTCCAGACTTACTCTGCCTGTGCGATCAGTTCAGTGCTTGTCGTTCCTGGTTTGACGTCACAAACACTCCCAGCGTTCGCCCAGACACTCCCCCGTTTCTCCGGCCACTCCTGCGTTTTTTCCGGAAACGGTAGCGTTTTCAGCCACACGCCCATAAAACGCCGTGTTTCCGCCCAGTAACACCCATTTCCTGTCAATCACACTACGTTCGCCGGAGCGATGAAAAAGCCGTGAGTAAAAATCCTTTCTTCATAGCAGAATTACTTAGCGCAGTCGCAGTGCGAACATTGCGCATGCGCTCTAAGCTGATTTTCACTGCGATGCGGAAAAAAAGAACGAGCGAACGACTCGGAATGAGGGCCCTGATTCTTAGTTGTGTACACAAAACTCGCACACAGCGGGCCTGATTCTGAGTCGTGCGCACATAGGTGGTCATTCCGAGTTGTTCGCTCGTTGCTATTTTTTGCAACGGAGCGATTAGGTGGAAAATGCGCATGCGCATGATACGCAGCGCACATGCGTTCACTAATTTAACACAAAACTTTGATTTGCACAAGCTCGAGCGACGTTTTTTCATCGCTCGAGTGATCATAGTGTGATTGACAGGAAGTGGGTGTTTCTGGGCGGAAACTGGCCGTTTTCAGGGAGTGTGCTAAAAAACGCAGGCGTGCCAGGTAAAAACGCAGGAGTGGCTGGAGAAACGGGGGGAGTGGCTAGCCGAACGCAGGGCGTGTTTGTGACGTCAAACCAGGAACTAAATGGACCGAGGTGATCGCAATCTAGGAGTAGGTCTGGAGCTACTCAGAAACTGCAAGAAATATTTAGTAGCAGTTCTGCTAATCTTTCGTTCGCACTTCTGCTATGCTAAGATACACTCCCAGAGGGCGGCGGCCTAGCGTGTGCAATGCTGCTAAAAGCAGCTAGCGAGCGAACAACTCGGAATGACCACCATAGTGAGCCTGATTCTGAGTCGCGCGCACATATTGAGCATGATTCAGAGTCGCATGCACAGGCAGCAGCATGCATGCACAGAGTGAGCTTGATTCTGAGTCACACGCACAGAGTGAGCCTGATTCTGAGTCACGTGCACATAGCGAGCCTGATTCTGAGTCACACGCACAGAGAGAGCCTGATTCTGAATGCTGTGTACACAGTGAGCCTGATTCTGAGTCGCGCGTGACTTATGTAAATGCTGTGACCAGCACCTTCGCTTGTGTATATCCGTGCGGCGAAATGTGCGTCTGACTCTTGCTCACTATACCTGCATCTGTGCGTCTGTGTACTCAGCTACCGTCACTGACATACCCGCGACACTGTCATAATACTCCAATTGGACCAATTTTGTGTGAACTACCAGAAACCTCCCTCACCCCAAAATATACAAGTGGTTCCCTCCACTCCCCCCTCCTTTGCCTTCAGCATTTCGTGTAGGGCTGGCATTGGTGACTGCAGTGGTGGCCGTCGCTGGCTGATGGTTTGTAACTGTCTGCAGACAGGGATAAACGTGAACTAGCGCTGAAGTGCGAGATTCGCCGCATTTGAGAAAGAAACGCTTAAAGGAGAGAAATTACATTTCTCTTACGTCCTAGAGGATGATGGGGACTCCGTAAGGACCATGGGGTATAGACGAGCTCCGCAGGAGACATGGGCACTATAAAGAACTTTAGAATGGGTGTGCACTGGCTCCTCCCTCTATGCCCCTCCTCCAGACCTCAGTTAGATTTTGTGCCCAGAGGAGACTGGGTGCATTACAGGGAGCTCTCCAGAGTTTCTCTGATAAAGAATTTTGTTAGGTTTTTTATTTTCAGGGAGCACTGCTGGCAACAGGCTCCCTGCATCGTGGGACTGAGGAGAGAGAAGCAGACCTACTTAAGTGATAGGCTCTGCTTCTTAGGCTACTGGACACCATTAGCTCCAGAGGGGTCGGAACGCAGGTCTCCCCTCGCTGTTCGTTCCAGAGCCGCGCCGCCGTCCTCCTCGCAGAGCCGGAAGATAGAAGCCGGGTGAGTATAAGAAGAAAAGAAGACTTCAAGGCGGCAGAAGACTTCAGATCTTCACTGAGGTAAGCGCGCAGTGGTAACGCTGCGCGCCATTGCTCCCACACAATACACACACTAGCGGGCACTGATGGGTGCACGGCACAGGGGGGGCGCCCTGGGCAGCATTAAAACCTCTATATCTGGCATTATTAGGTTGGGCACTGCAGAGGCAGTAATTCTTTGAATCCCCCGCCAGTTTTGAGATACTTTGAGCGGGACCGAAGCCCGCCGCTGGAGGGGGCGGAGCTTGGCCCCTCAGCACTAACCAGCGCCATTTTCTCCTCAGAGATCTGCAGAGAAGCTGGCTCCCCGGTCTCTCCCCTGCTGAACACGGTGACACAGGGCTGAAAAGAGGAGGGGGGGCACTTGTAAGGCGCAGTGAGTGTATTAAGACAGTAATTAATATAAAAGCGCTATATTATCTGAGAGTTTATTTTCCAGTGTCAGTTGGCGCTGGGTGTGTGCTGGCATACTCTCTCTCTGTCTCTCCAAAGGGCCTTATTGGGGAACTGTCTCCATATAAATATATCCCTGTGTGTGTGGGGGTGTCGGTACGAGTGTGTCAGCATGTCTGATGCGGAAGGCTCAGCTAAGGAGGAGGTGCAGCAGATGATTGTGGTGTCTCCGTCGGCAACGCCGACTCATGATTGGATGGACATGTGGAATGTTTTAAATTCAAATGTGACATTATTACATAAGAGATTGGACAAAGCAGAGTCCAGGGAAAAAGCAGGGACTCAATCCACGGCTTCGGCTGGGTCACCGGGCCCTTCTGGGTCTCAAAAATGTCCCCTATCCCAAATAGCAGACACTGATACCGACACGGACTCTGACTCCAGTGTCGACTACGATGAAGCGTGGTTACACCCAAGGGTGGCAAAAAGTATTCGTTATATGATTGTTGCAATAAAAGATGTTTTGCATATCACAGATGACCCCTCTGTCCCTGACACGAGGGTATGCATGTTTAAGGAGAAGAAACCTGAGGTAACCTTTCCCCCATCTCATGAGCTGAACGCGTTATTTGAAAAAGCTTGGGAATCTCCAGATAAAAAACTGCAGATTCCCAAGAGGATTCTTATGGCGTATCCTTTCCCTGCACAGGACAGGGTACGTTGGGAATCCTCACCCAGGGTGGACAAGGCTTTAACGCGCCTGTCCAAGAAAGTGGTGCTACAGTCTCCGGACACTGCAGCCCTCAAGGATCCTGCTGATCGCAGGCAGGAAACTACCTTAAAATCTATTTATACGCATACAGGTGCTTTGCTCAGACCGGCAATAGCATCGGCATGGGTATGTAGCGCAGTTGCAGCGTCGACAGATATCTTGTCAGATGGCCTTGATACCCTAGACAGGGATACCATTTTATTGACCTTAGGCCACATTAAAGACGCAGTCTTATATATGAGGGACGCTCAAAGAGACGTTGGGCTGCTGGGTTCGAGAGCCAACGCCATGGCGATTTCAGCTAGGCGAGCCCTGTGGACCCGCCAATGGACGGGTGATGTCGACTCAAAGAAACATATGGAGGTTTTGCCATACAAAGGTGAAGTTTTGTTTGGGGAAGGTCTCGCGGACCTGGTTGCCACAGCTACCGCGGGTAAATCTACCTTTTGCCTTTTGTTCCCCCGCAGCAAAAGAAAACTCCACAATATCAGATGTAGTCCTTTCGGTCGCATAAGTCCAGAAGAGGTCGGGGCTCATCTTTCCTCGCCAGAGGTAAGGGTAGAGGAAAGAGAGCTTCTGCTCCGGCTAGTTCCCAGGAGCAGAAGTCCTCCCCGGCTTCTACTAAATCCACCGCATGACGCTGGGGCTCCACTGAGGGAGTCCACACCGGTGGGGGCACGTCTTCGACTCTTCAGCCAGGTCTGGGTTCTGTCAGACGTGAATCCTTGGGTGATGGATATTGTATCCCAAGGCTACAAACTGGAATTCGAAGAGGTGCCCCCTCGCCGATTTTTCAAGTCGGCCTTGCCAGTTTCTTCCCCAGAGAGGGAAGTAGTGTTAGCTGCAATTCAAAAGCTGTATCAACAGCAAGTGATTGTCAAGGTTCCCCTAGTTCAACGGGGGAAAGGGTACTATTCGATCCTGTTCGTGGTCCCCAAGCCGGATGGTTCGGTCAGACCCATTTTAAATCTAAAATCCCTAAACCTGTACTTGAAAAAGTTCAAATTCAAGATGGAATCGCTCCGGGCTGTGATCTCCAGTCTGGAAGGGGGGGATTTTATGGTGTCACTCGACAAAAAGGATGCATACCTTCATGTCCCCATATATCCTCCTCATCAGGCGTATCTGAGATTCGCTGTACGGGACTGTCATTACCAGTTTCAGACGTTGCCGTTTGAGCTTTCCACGGCCCCGAGGATTTTCACCAAGGTGATGGCAGAGATGATGGTGCTCCTGCACAGGCAGGGAGTCACAATTATCCCATACTTGGACGATCTCCTGATAAAAACAAGATCGAGAGATCAATTGCAGAAGAGCGTGTCGCTATCCCTGAGAGTGCTACCACACGGTTGGATTCTCAATCTGCCAAAGTCACAATTGATTCCAACGACTCGACTATCATTCCTAGGCATGATTCTGGACACGGAACAGAAGAGGGTTTTTCTCCCGATGGAAAAGGCCCAGGACCTCCAGAACATGGTCAGAGACTTGCTTAAAGCAAAAAGAGTGTCTGTTCATCAATGCACTCGAGTTCTGGGGAAAATGGTGGCAGCCTACAAGGCCATCCCCTTCGGCAGGTTTCATGCAAGGACGTTTCAGTGGGACCTCCTGGACAAGTGGTCAGGGTCCCATCTACTAATACATCAGAAGATAAGCCTGTCCCCCCGGGCAAGGGTGTCTCTCCTGTGGTGGCTGCAAAGTGCTCACCTTCTAGAGGGTCGCAGGTTCGGCATTCAAGACTGGGTTCTGGTGACCACGGACGCGAGCCTCCGAGGATGGGGAGCAGTCACACAAGGAAGAAGTTTTCAAGGCCTATGGTCAAGCCAGGAGGCTTGTCTACACATCAACGTACTGGAATTGAGGGCCATATACAACGGCCTACGACAAGCGGAGAATCTTCTTCGCGACCTACCGGTTCTGATTCAATCAGACAACGTCACAGCAGTGGCTCATGTGAACCGCCAAGGCGGGACAAGGAGCAGAGTGGCAATGGCGGAAGCCACCAGGATTCTGCGCTGGGCGGAAAATCACGTAAGCGCTCTGTCATCGGTCTTCATTCCGGGAGTGGACAACTGGGAAGCAGAATTCCTCAGCAGACACGATCTCCATCCAGGAGAGTGGGGACTTTATCAAGACGTTTTTACAGAGATAACAAGTCTTTGGGGAATTCCTCACATAGACATGATGGCGTCACGCCTCAACAAGAAGCTTCGGAGGTATTGTGCCAGGTCAAGGGACCCTCAGGCAGTAGCGGTGGACGCCCTGGTGACACCTTTGGTGTTTCAGTCGGTCTATGTGTTCCCCCCTCTTCCTCTCATCTCAAAAATATTGAGAATCATAAGACAAAAAAGAGTGAGAACAATCCTCATTGTTCCAGATTGGCCTCGAAGGGCCTGGTATTCAGATCTTCAGGAGATGCTCACAGAAGATCCATGGCCTGTTCCTCTCAGGGAGGACCTGTTACAACAGGGGCCCTGTGTGTTCCAAGACTTACCACGGTTACGTTTGACGGCATGGCGGTTGAACACCGAATCCTAGCTGGAAAAGGTATTCCGGAGGAGGTCATCCCTACTCTGATAAAGGCTAGGAAGGAGGTGACGGCAAAACATTATCACCGTATCTGGAGGAAATATGTTTCTTGGTGTGAAGCCAAGAATGCTCCTACGGAAGATTTCCATCTGGGCCGTTTTCTCCACTTTCTACAGACAGGAGTGGATATGGGCCTAAAATTAGGCTCCATTAAGGTACAGATTTTGGCCCTATCTATTTTCTTTCAGAAGGAATTGGCTTCTCTCCCAGAAGTCCAGACTTTTGTAAAGGGAGTGCTGCACATCCAGCCTCCTTTTGTGCCCCCAGCCGCACCCTGGGACCTTAACATGGTGTTACGGTTCCTGAAGTCTCACTGGTTTGAACCTCTTCAAAAGGTTGAATTGAAATTTCTCACTTGGAAGGTGATCATGTTGTTGGCCTTGGCATCTGCAAGGCGGGTGTCCGAATTGGCGGCCTTGTCTCACAAGAGCCCCTATTTGACCTTCCATGTGGATAGAGCAGAGTTGAGGACTCGTCCTTAATTTTTGCCTAAGGTGGTTTCTTCATTTCATATGAACCAACCTATTGTGGTGCTTGTGGCTACGGGTGACTTGGAGGATTCCAAGTCCCTGGATGTAGTCAGGGCCTTAAAAATTTATGTAGCCAGGACGGCTCGAGTTAGGAAAACAGAAGCACTGTTTGTCCTGTATGCAGCCAACAAAGTTGGCGCTCCTGCTTCGAAGCAGACTATTGCTCGCTGGATCTGTAACACGATTCAGCAGGCTCATTCTACGGCAGGATTGCCGTTAACAAAGTCAGAAAGGCCCATTCCACTAGGAAGGTGGCCTCTTCTTGGGCGGCTGCCCGAGGCGTCTCGGCTTTACAGCTTTGCCGAGCAGCTACTTGGTCAGGTTCAAACACTTTTGCAAAGTTCTATAAGTTTGATACCCTGGCTGATGAGGACCTTGCGTTTGCTCAGTTGGTGCTGTAGAGTCGTCCGCACTCTCCCGCCCGCTCTGGAGCTTTGGTATAAACCCCATGGTCCTTACGGAGTCCCCAGCATCCTCTAGGACGTAAGAGAAAATAAGATTTTAAACCTACCAGTAAATCTTTTTCTCCTAGTCCGTAGAGGATGCTGGGCGCCCGTCCCAGTGCGGACGAAATCTGCAAGACTGGTATATAGTTGTTGCTTACATAAGGGTTATGTTACAGTTAAGATCAGTCGTTGGCTGATGCTGTTTTGTTCATACTGTTAACTGGTTGTGTATATTCCAGGTTATACGGTGTGGATGGTGTGGGCTGGTAAGAATCTTGCCCTTAGATTAACAAAATCCTTTCCTCGTACTGTCCATCTCCTCTGGGCACAGTTTCTCTAACTGAGGTCTGGAGGAGGGGCACAGAGGGAGGAGCCAGTGCACACCCATTCTAAAGTTCTTTATAGTGCCCATATCTCCTGCGGAGCCCATCTATACCCCATGGTCCTTACGAAGTCCCCAGCATCCTCTACGGACTAGGAGAAAAAAAATGACCGGTAGGTATAAAATCTTATTTTTGGAGTCAAATATTCTGTCCACTTGTCTGCCTCCGCAATACAATGCGATACTCGGGTCATATCTACCATTCGTTGTGGAATCAGTGGAAGGGGGGGGGGGGGGGGGCAGGGCTTAGTCCACCATACACAACTCACACCTCACCTATATGGGATGCCGGCGGACATGTGACTGACGCCAGAATCCCGACACCACTCAGGAGATTGGTGGCGGATGACAGACAGCTGGCATCCCGAAGGTGAGTATCAGGGTGTAGATCAGGGCCTGGCGGGGAGGATTAGACAATAGGGGGGTTAGGCACTAGGGGTGGTGGTAAGCCATAGCCGCCACCCCCTGGAGGGTTAGCTGTAGCCGCCACCCCTTGGAGGGTTAGCTGTAGCCGCCACCCCCTGGAGGGTTAGCCATACCCCAACTCCGTGAGGGTTAGTGTTGGGGTAAGGGGGGGGGGGGGGCGGTTAGAAATACCCCCTCTGATGTCGGGCTCTTCAGTGTCGGAATACCGCAGTTGGTCATGTGACCGCCGGCATCCCGACCTCCAGGATTTAGTATGTATTCCACCTATATATTGGTGCATCTACCCCTGGACCCTGCCCACACCATTAACCCTTCCAGGAGCAGGCGGCCTACTGGCGATACTGAGTTCTATTAGGATGTGTGGTTCCGTTGTTCTGAAATACAAACAGTCGAGTCCCAGTTTGGAATCACTTTGGGGTTCAGAGTGGAACCGTGTCCCCGGCTCAGGTCTGTTATCAGCCCGGAACTCATATTTAAAAACTGAAGTCGGGTGTTGCAGTGCGTGTAAACGGGTCCGAATTACAGGATTTTACCCGGTTTTAGCGCTTTCTTTACCAATGTTTAGAAATGTTTATCGGATTTCCAGGGATCCAAACCCGAACCCAAAACCGAATCAGAACCAAAACACTGGAGGGTGGTTTTGACAAAACCAAACCATGATGATGAATTAGAACCAAAACTAAAACACGGGGGCCCGCACCTAGGCCCAGATTTATCAAGCCTTGGAGAGTGATAAATTGCACTGTGATAAAGTACCAGCCAGGGACTGTACGTGGTACAGGCCTCACAGCCCCTGCAGGGAAACCCCCGACCTCGGCACCTAATTACCTGCTCACAGGTCATAAAAAACAGATAATAATAAAGACAGACGAAACAGTAATACAATGGCAGGCGTTTGCTGCAGCGCGTGTTAGTCCTCTCCCACACTGGGCACTGACACTCTGACTGAATAAGCATGGACTCATTAATTAATGCAGAGAGCTCGTTTTATATCAGTTCATTAAAGGAACCCACATTCACTTAGAAGCCAGAAGCCAATAAATCAATCCTGGCTGAGGCTGACGTGTCTTATTTATTCTCTGCTCCGGGAATCCGGAACCGTTGTGTGACAGATGCTCGGAATTCGGGAAATGGGGCTGAATTCCTGGCTGTGAAGCGCTTGGCACATCACAACCAATAATATCGCTTCTTTCTCACTGGACCCTAATCAGGCGCAAAGCACAAATATATATTATCACAGGTATATCGAATATGGCTCTGTAGCTGTACATGTAGGTGACCGCAGACTATACCTCTGTATATGCCTCAGAGAGGTGCCCGCATACTGTACCTCTGTATATACCTAGAGAGGTGCCCGCAGACTATAGCTCTGTATATACCTCAGAGAGGTGCCCGCAGACTATAGCTCTGTATATGCCTCAGAGAAGTGCCCACAGACTATACCTCTGTATATGCCTCAGAGATGTGCCCACATACTATAGCTCTGTATATACCTCAGAGATGTGCCCGCATACTATAGCTCTGTATATGCCTCAGAGAAGTGCCCACAGACTATACCTCTGTATATGCCTCAGAGATGTGCCCACATACTATAGCTCTGTATAAGCCTCAGAGATGTGCCCGCATACTATAGCTCTGTATATACCTCAGAGATGTGCCCGCATACTATAGCTCTGTATATGCCTCAGAGATGTGCCCGCAGGCTATAGCTCTGTATATACCTCAGAGATGTGCCCGCAGACTATAGCTCTGTATATACCTCAGAGATGTGCCCGCAGACTATAGCTCTGTATATACCTCAGAGATGTGCCCGCAGACTATAGCTCTGTATATGCCTCAGAGATGTGCCCGCATACTATAGCTCTGTATATACCTCAGAGATGTGCCCGCAGACTATAGCTCTGTATATACCTCAGAGATGTGCCCGCAGACTATAGCTCTGTATATACCTCAGAGATGTGCCCGCAGACTATAGCTCTGTATATGCCTCAGAGATGTGCCCGCAGACTATAGCTCTGTATATGCCTCAGAGATGTGCCCGCATACTATAGCTCTGTATATACCTCAGAGATGTGCCCGCAGACTATAGCTCTGTATATACCTCAGAGATGTGCCCGCAGACTATAGCTCTGTATATACCTCAGAGATGTGCCCGCAGACTATAGCTCTGTATATACCTCAGAGTAGTGCCTGCAGACTATGGGGGTAATTCTGAGTTGATCGCAGCAGGAACTTTGTTAGCAGTTGGGCAAAACCATGTGCACTGCAGGGGAGGCAGATGTAACATGTGCAGAGAGAGTTAGATTTGGGTGGGTTATATTGTTTCTGTGCAGGGTAAATACTGGCTGCTTTATTTTTACACTGCTAATTAGATTGCAGATTGAACTCACCACACCCAAATCTAACTCTCTCTGCACATGTTACATCTGCCTCCCCTGCAGTGCACATGGTTTTGCCCAACTGCTAACAAAGTTCCTGCTGCGATCAACTCAGAATTACCCCCTATAGCTCTGTATATGCCTCAGAGATGTGCCCGCATACTATACCTCTGTATATACCAAAGAGTAGTGCCCGCAGACTATAGCTCTGTATATACCTCAGAGATGTGCCCGCAGACTATAGCTCTGTATATGCCTCAGAGATGTGCCCGCAGACTATAGCTCTGTATATGGCTCAGAGATGTGCCCGCATACTATACCTCTGTATATGGCTCAGAGATGTGCCCGCAGACTATAGCTCTGTATATGCCCCAGAGATGTGCCCGCATACTATACCTCTGTATATACCTCAGAGATGTGCCCGCAGACTAAAGCTATGTATATACCTCAGAGATGTGCCCGCAGACTATACCTCTGTATATACCAAAGAGTAGTGCCCGCAGACTATAGCTCTGTATATGCCTCAGAGAGGTGCCCGCAGACTATAGCTCTGTATATGCCTGAGTAGTGCCCGCAGACTATAGCTCTGTATAAGCCTCAGAGATGTGCCCACAGACTATAGCTCTGTATATGCCTCAGTGATGTGCCGCAGACTATAGCTCTGTATAAGCCTCAGAGATGTGCCGCAGACTATAGCTCTGTATAAACCTCAGAGATGTGCTGCAGACTATAGCTCTGTATATGCCTCAGAGATGTGCCCGCAGGCTATAGCTCTGTATATGCCTCAGAGATGTGCCCGCATACTATAGCTCTGTATAAGCCTCAGAGATGAGCCCGCAGACTATAGCTCTGTATATGCCTCAGTGATGTGCCGCAGACTATAGCTCTGTATAAACCTTAGAGATGTGCCGCAGACTATAGCTCTATATAAGCCTCAGAGATGTGCCCGCAGACTATACCTCTGTATAAACCTCAGAGATGTGCCGCAGACTATAGCTCTGTATAAGCCTCAGAGATGTGCCCGCAGACTATAGATCTGTAAAAGCCTCAGTGATGTGCCGCAGACTATAGCTCTGTATAAACCTCAGAGATGTGCCGCAGACTATAGCTCTGTATAAGCCTCAGAGATGTGCCCGCAAACTATAGCTCTGTATAAGCCTCAGAGATGTGCCCGCAGATTATAGCTCTGTATATAACTCAGAGAGGTGCCCGCATACTATAGCTCTGTAAATGCCTCAGAGATGTGCCCGCAGACTATAGCTCTGTATATACCTCAGAGATGTGCCCGCAGACTATAGCTCTGTATATACCTCAGAGATGTGCCCGCAGACTATAGCTCTGTATATACCTCAGAGATGTGCCCGCAGACTATAGCTCTGTATATGCCTCAGAGATGTGCCCGCAGACTAAAGCTATGTATATACCTCAGAGATGTGCCCGCAGACTAAAGCTATGTATATACCTCAGAGATGTGCCCGCAGACTATACCTCTGTATATACCAAAGAGTAGTGCCCGCAGACTATAGCTCTGTATATGCCTCAGAGAGGTGCCCGCAGACTATAGCTCTGTATATGCCTGAGTAGTGCCCGCAGACTATAGCTCTGTATAAGCCTCAGAGATGTGCCCACAGACTATAGCTCTGTATATGCCTCAGTGATGTGCCGCAGACTATAGCTCTGTATAAGCCTCAGAGATGTGCCGCAGACTATAGCTCTGTATAAACCTCAGAGATGTGCTGCAGACTATAGCTCTGTATATGCCTCAGAGATGTGCCCGCAGGCTATAGCTCTGTATATGCCTCAGAGATGTGCCCGCATACTATAGCTCTGTATAAGCCTCAGAGATGAGCCCGCAGACTATAGCTCTGTATATGCCTCAGTGATGTGCCGCAGACTATAGCTCTGTATAAACCTTAGAGATGTGCCGCAGACTATAGCTCTATAATAAGCCTCAGAGATGTGCCCGCAGACTATAGATCTGTAAAAGCCTCAGTGATGTGCCGCAGACTATAGCTCTGTATAAACCTCAGAGATGTGCCGCAGACTATAGATCTGTAAATGCCTCAGTGATGTGCCGCAGACTATAGCTCTGTATAAACCTCAGAGATGTGCCGCAGACTATAGCTCTGTATAAGCCTCAGAGATGTGCCCGCAAACTATAGCTCTGTATAAGCCTCAGAGATGTGCCCGCAAATTATAGCTCTGTATATAACTCAGAGAGGTGCCCGCATACTATAGCTCTGTAAATGCCTCAGAGATGTGCCCGCAGACTATAGCTCTGTATATGCTTCAGAGATGTGCCTGCAGACTATAGCTCTGTATATGCCTCAGTGATGTGCCCGCAGATTATAGCTCTGTATATAACTCGGAGAGGTGCCCACTTACTATAGCTCTGTAAATGCCTCAGAGATGTGCCCGCAGACTATAGCTTTGTATATGCCTCAGAGATGTGCCCGCAGATTATAGCTCTGTATATAACTCGGAGAGGTGCCCACTTACTATAGCTCTGTAAATGCCTCAGAGATGTGCCCGCAGACTATAGCTCTGTATATGCCTCAGAGATGTGCCCGCAGACTATAGCTCTGTATATGCCTCAGAGATGTGCCCGCAGACTATAGCTCTGTATATGCCTCAGAGATGTGCCCGCAGACTATAGCTCTGTATATGCCTCAGAGATGTGCCCGCAGATTATAGCTCTGTATATGCCTCAGAGATGTGCCTGCAGACTATAGCTCTGTATATGCCTCAGAGATGTGCCCGCAGACTATAGCTCTGTATATGCCTCAGAGATGTGCCTGCAGACTATAGCTCTGTATAAACCTGAGATGTGCCGCAGACTATAGCTCTGTATAAGCCTCAGAGATGTGCCCGCAAACTATAGCTCTGTATATGCCTCAGAGATGTGCCCGCAGACTATAGCTCTGTATATGCCTCAGAGTAGTGCCCGCATACTTTAGCTCTGTATATGTCTGTGATGTGCCGCAGACTATAGTTCTGTATAAGCCTCAGAGATGTGCCCGCATACTATAGTTCTGTAAATGCCTCAGAGATGTGCCGCAGGCTATAGCTCTGTATAAGCCTCAGAGATGTGCCGCAGACTATAGCTCTGTATATGCCTCAGAGATGTGCCCGCAGACTATAGCTCTGTATAAGCCTCAGAGATGTGCCCGCAGACTATAGCTCTGTATAAGCCTCAGAGATGTGCCCGCAGACTATAGCTCTGTATAAGCCTCAGAGATGTGCCGCAGACTATAGCTCTGTATAAGCCTCAGAGATGTGCCCGCAGACTATAGCTCTGTATAAGCCTCAGAGATGTGCCACAGACTATAGCTCTGTATAAGCCTCAGAGATGTGCCCGCAGGCTATAACTCTGTATATGTCTCAGTGATGTGCCGCAGACTATAGCTCTGTATGCCTCAGAGATGTGCCCGCAGACTATAGCTCTGTATATGCCTCAGAGATGTGCCGCAGACTATAGCTCTGTATAAGCCTGAGATGTGCCTGCAGACTATAGCTCTGTATTAGCCTCAGAGATGTGCCGCAGACTATAGCTCTGTATAAGCCTCAGAGATGTGCCCGCAGGCTATAACTCTGTATATGTCTCAGTGATGTGCCGCAGACTATAGCTCTGTATAAGCCTCAGAGATGTGCCCGCAGACTATAGCTCTGTATAAGCCTCAGAGATGTGCCCGCAGACTATAGCTCTGTATAAACCTCAGAGATGTGCCGCAGACTATAGCCCTGTATAAACCTCAGAGATGTGCCGCAGACTATAGCCCTGTATAAACCTCAGAGATGTGCCGCACAGTATAATGGGTCCTGGTTAATGTAACGTATCACGCCACAATTATCTGCTGCACAGTACAGCCTCATCCTATTGTTCCAGTGAATCGTCCTCATTGTGGCTGTGAGGCCTCGGACGTCCAGACCTCTATATATGTGCCTCAGATGTGCTTTGTGAACCTTGGAGATTTCACCGTATGTTCATTAATAACACCAGACCATGCAGAGGAAATGTAGGTCACTGTGTGGGAGGAAGCCTTATGTAAACCGGTTGGGGGGATGTTATAGTGCTGCTGAGTATTACAGATTCCAAGGGTCACCCATTCTGTTCTCACCACCCTGCTGTTACATCTCAGACCACAGTGACGCTGGAACATGTTATTTTACGTTACCATCTCCGCTAAGATCACCTTCCATGTACTCACCACTCCGGCAGCATCATTCTCCTAATACCAGTCATGTTACAATGCACACGTTTATAAGCGGTGCTTACAGAGATGTTCTGATAAGTCTGAATGTTTGCTTAAGCTATCCGCCACGTTCCAGCTCGCAGCGGCTGCGTGTGATGTCCCCTGCAACGGTCCGGACCGCTCCCCACCAATGGCGTTAGCATCTTGCTGGGCTTCACCGGGTGCGCACGCTGCGCGAGCGCTCTCTCCAAAGGGCTTCAGACTGCGATCGCTGCCGTTGCAGCAAACGGGTCTGAATTAGGGCCAAAGTTCCCTGAGATGGGAAGGAGGCAGAATCTGGGTGTGGAGCACGTGGCGGTGTGTCCTGGGATTACTGCGGCGTATCTCAGCAACTCACATGGATAACTCCAGCATCAGACTCGCACAGCTCCAAACATGACTCTCTCCAGGAGGGGCAAAATGCTCTGCCTTATTACCTTCTTCATAAACTAGCTTCTGCACCATTCTGTGTGTCCCGGCTATGGGGGTCATTCCCACCTGATCGCACGCTGCAGTATTTCACAGTGCAGAGATCAGGTCACTTCTGCGTATGCACCGCAATGCGCAGGCACGTTGCACTTGTACACAGCGGATCGTTGCTGAGCGATGGATTGAACGAAGAATCCATTCGCACAGCCGATCGCAAGGAGACTGACAGGAAGAAGGCGTTTGTGGGTGTCAACTGACCGTTTTCTGGGAGTGGTTGGGAAAACGCAGGCGTGTCCAAGCGTGTGCAGGGCGGGTGTCTGACGTCAATTCCGGGACCGGACAGGCTGAAGTGATCGCAGCGGCTGAGTGAGTTCTGGGCAGCTCAGAAACTGCAGAAAACGTATTTGTACCGCTCGGCTGCACAGGTGATCGCACACTTGCAAAGCGCAAATACACTCCCCTATGGGCTGCGACTATCTGATCACAGCGCTGCAAAAAGTAGCTAGCAAGCGATCAACTCGGAATGACCCCCTATATGTCACCAGCCCAATAAACATTCCCAGAAATCTCCTGCAAACGGCTAATTAATGCTGCAGACTGTAATCCCCAACTCTCTCAATGAGGATTGCCGAACTCCTATGTTCTTAAGGGTGTGGATCGTTGGGTCGGCAGTAATTAGGTCGACCACTATTGGTCGACAGTGACTATTACGAAAACTGAAATAGGTCAACACGGTCATTAGGTCGACATGGAAAAATGACCGGGAACCCCAAATAGTGCACCATGTTCGCTCGCCATGCTTCGGGTAAGGTGCCTCGCTACACTCTGCACAGGTTACCATTCCCAATCGTAGTTCACGTGGATCGTAAAGTACGAAAAAGTTCCAAAAATGGAAAAAAGTTAAAAATTTGTGTCGATATTTACATGTGTGACAAGCCAACATAGTGACCATGTCGACAGCTTGTGGTCGACCCAATGAGTTAAAATATATATATGCACCTCTTTCTGCGCAGTTGGGAATCTCCTCGCAGCCTGTGTGTGTCTTGGAAACGAGCACAATGTTTCCTTGAAAATCAAAACTATGTGGTGAAAGGATAGACACACTTAAGGCGCTGAGAAAGATTCTTGGATACCTCTCACAAATTTAAATGAAAATTGTAATTTTATTTACATATATCATAATAAAAACAATTCCACAAATAATTACTAACGGAACCATAAGCTTGATTCCTTGCACATGGTTAAAATACAATCGATGATTACACCTTGCTGGAAAATGATCTTTAGGATGGAATAGGGGCTAAGTCTCGCCATGCCTTGGTGCTGCGGTGGGCTAGCTGTTGTAACAGATCTGGTCTCAGGCTGGAAGGCTCGGCACCACCGCAGAAGACTTTCCAGATTATCCAGGCAAACTCTTTCCTTCCAAACTTGAAAGAGGTGTATATCACCGAAACACGTTGCTTGGACACTGTGCTTTAACCTGCTGGAAAACAAGGGGAAGGAGTTTGCCTGGATAATCTGGAAAGTCTTCTGCGGTGGTGCCGAGCCTTCCAGCCTGAGACCAGATCTGTTACAACAGCTAGCCCACCGCAGCACCAGGGCATGGCGAGACTTAGCCCCTATTCCATCCTAAAGATCATTTTCCAGCAAGGTGTAATCATCGACTGTATTTTAACCATGTGCAAGGAATCAAGCTTATGGTTCCGTTAGTAATTATTTGTGGAATTGTTTTTATTATGATATATGTAAATAAAATGACATTTTTCATTTAAATTTGTGAGAGGTATCCAAGAATCTTTCTCAGCGCCTTAAGTGTGTCTATCCTTTCACCACATAGTCGACCCAATGAGTGTCAACCTAAGTGATGACCTAAAGACCGGATACCGTTCCCAGTTACGCTTTTCAGCGGCCACTTTCTGCCTATGGAGGCGGGATGGAAGGAGATTGATCTTTGAATAGTATTAAATACGGTGTAAAAGAAAACATATCAGAGATTGTACGTGTAGATTATATTCCCTTCCTGTCCTTGCGAAGGCAGACGCAGGGCAGCCATTTTTCAGGTTGCAGCGAACCCATCCCCATTTCTGTCAACCTGCCCGCAAAACGCCAAATCGATGCCCCTGCAATGCCACGTCGCTGCCCCGCCAACTCTTATGCCTGACAATCAGGCAGAGGCGTTCACATAGTGAGATGCGATCGCATTTCCCCGGCGTGCGCACTATGGCGGGACACGGCGAGATGTGATCGCATATCAGTAGCGACTACGACTGAATAGTGTCCTCAAGGCATCCTTACAGTGACAGATGGTTACATGAAAATGACTGAGCTACTAATTAATTCACTTGTGCCCAATTCTGGATATCCTTAAAACCTGGGCCGTTAAAGTGTCTTGAGAAGGGAGTTTGGGAACCTCTGCTGTAGTATGTGATATCTAGGTCCCAGGTTCTGCTACAATGTATCAGGGAGGCAGGAACTCTGCAGCAAAGAAGCTGAGCCGCATGCACTGTATGTAATATGAGGGGAGAGCGGTCGCCAGTTATCAGTGGTGCTCAGAGATAGGGGAAGGGGGGGGGGGGGGGGGGAGCCCCCTCAATGCTACAGTATGTATAAACACCAAACCCTGGCCTTATATGTGGATATAAGATGGTTAAACAATCTCTGTGACTGGTCCGGCTCAGGCTGTACAGAGAACAGAACTAGGCACAGTGAGACACCGCTGCGTTCCATCCACAGCTCTTCCCTGAGGACATTTTCCATAGAGGGGGGGGGGGGGGGGGGCGGGCGCACATTCATGCATGATATAATGGTGAGTATTATGCCAGGGGAATGCCTCCTGCCACTGAGAGACGCTGATTGTTCTGGAAGCGTTTTATTCATGAACACACAGATTGTGCAGACACAGCTACGACATGGAAACCTCCGCTGAGGAGCACACCGAGAGAGGACATGTCCACTTGTACCTGAAACCCCCACTCCACCATCGCACCAGGCATGGAAGACTCCTCAGAACAAAGGCTCTCAGTAATCATGTGTACCTGGGGGTCAATTATTATCAGTTTGATGTACCCACCTGTGCTGAAGCAGGAAAATCCTTAATGTATTTAAAGGTGATTGGGCAAGAGGACTGGGAAACATCGGGTTAGACAGAATACGTCACCCAGTAACTTCAGAACATCTTCAAGAATACCCGCCATATATACATTACATCAAACTATACTCAGATGAAGATGCCAAATATACTTAGATCTCTAATCAGGTTCAACGCAAAGCAGAGCACGTAGTGTCACATTAATATACGCAGGAGAAACTCTGTATTGGACTACTATATACATACATACTAGCTGATGTGCCCAGTTCCACCTGGTAGACCTTTGATACTTATGGTTTCTCTTTCCTTTATTCCACCTTATCTTATATGCTTAGTTCATGTTATGCCTCTGGTGTACAGCAACGTTGTAGTATCAAGATTAAAGATATCTGATTTTTTTTTTTTAATATGAATGAATTGAAGGTGGGTTATAAGACGTATGTAAACCTTTTCTCCACTTAAGGATCTCTTTGTAAACCACACTGGTGGTTCTCCACTCAGGAGCTAGGATCACCAGGCTGCTGGGTGACCTCACTCTGGAGCAGGCCACGTAGATCTGCCCATGTGAGAAGCAGTCCTTCCTCAAGTCAATCCCTGCAACCTTCAGCGACTTGCCCCTGGGACATTGTAACGCAGACATTTAGGGAGAATTGCAGTCTCGAACTCAAAAGCATACTCTGATGGTATGGGTGGTATGCAAGATATGAACACAGACTCCCCTGGGCAGAGCCGGTGGACACTGTGGTCTCACCGACGCTCACAGGCTGGTGCCATTGCAGAGTTTGGGGAGCAACATTACTGGAACCCCCACTTCGAGGCAAAGCTTGTGGGCTGGGAGGCCAGGAGGCTTGAGGGTTTTGAGGAACTCTATTTGCATCACCGAGTCCATAGACATGTACTCCATTTCTAGAGTAGATTGTGATCTCTGATGGTAGCTTTGTATTTTTTGGGGGCCAGAATGACAGTCCATGGACTTCATTTTGATAGCGGCGATGTCAGGGTATATCCTGGCCGTGAGGTCTGCTAGTGTTGTCACCACTGAGCCTTGGCCTGCAGGGATGGTCAGCCGTACTTCGGACTTGGGATACTCTCCATTCCCTATTTTGAGTAAGAGTTTGGAGAATTGCCCAGTAGAGACATCACCCCTTAAATGGACCCTCATGTTCTTCCTGTGAGTTTCCATATGAGGGGCCACAGATATAACACCCTGTCGCATGCCTTAACTTTGCCAGCTCTATTTTCCCTCGGCACTACTGTCAGAGTCTGCCAGAAGTCTCCAGCTGGCAGTACGGTGACACCCCCATCACTTCATCACTGCCCATGATGTCTTTGAAGGTTCTGCTTAGTGCCTCAAAACCCCCTTTGTGCACCATGGCACTCTCGTCACAGACAATGAACTTTCAGCTCTGCAGCACTGGGGTCATGTTGCTGTGTTTTGCACGGGGCTTTTTTCTTCATGGATGAGGTTGAGGCGCAGCTTGAAGGCCGTCATGCCTCCCTCCAAGAGCATAGCAGTGATGTGACAGCCAAGGTGATGCCACGATCACTCCTTACCTTTGCTTTGAGCAAGCTGATGAGGGAGGTCTTCCCAGTACCACCAGGAGAATCCAGAAAAGCTGTTCCTCGCACGGGAGTTTCTGATTTTCACGGTTGTAAATGTGATTGATAATAATTTGGTAAATCTATAGAGATGTAAATTTGAGATGTGTTAATGTAAGTAAATATTGATCCATGGGTCTTGGTGTTACCAGAGGAGCACCCATAGTTTACTTCTTTACTTCTTCCATCTTTAAACATTTTTGGGGGTTGGCTGTCAATCCTGCCTTACAGATGGAGTCCAAAACTGCTTGCACCCTGTTTGAGAATGCCAGTCAGGACTATAGAGGGCTACATAATCTAGAGAAGCAGAAGCATACTGTCAATGGGGCCTTAGAATTATACCCATCATACTTTGAAAGGTGGCGGGTGCCCCATGTAACCCAAATGGAACAACCCTACTGGTGCAGAGAAAGCTGTATTTTCTTTGGCATCCTCTGTTAATGGCACTTGCCAATACCCTTTGGTTAAGTCTAGTGTGGTTTAAGTACCTTGCTGGTCCTAGTCTTTCAATAAGTTCATGTTGGCACTGGGTAGGCATCAAACTTAAACACTTTATTCAACTTACGTAAATCATTGCAGAAGCGCAAACTCCCATCAGGTTTCAGAATAAGCACAATGTGACTCAAATTACATCCAACGCCAACATTTTATACATTTAATCAGACACTAACTCCCGTTGGGCTTTCGGTATGCTATAGGGCTTCAGGTTATCCATAAGCCATGTTGTTTTAGCTGGTATGTCTGAAAACAAAACTGTATTTCTTACAAGAAATTCTTTCGCCTCCTGCTGTTGAACATTTGAGATGGTTTTAGCTATTGTTACTCTAGGAACTGTGTTTACTGGAGGGACTGGGATGGCTAACACAGCTGCTCTATTCTTCCAAGGTTTTACAAGATTTACATGATAGATCTGTTCTGGCTTCCTTTTCCCGGGCTGGTACACTGTATAATTAACCTCCCTCAGTTTTCCTAGAATTTCAAAGAGTCCTTGCCACTTTGTCAAAAGTTTACTTTCTACTGTGGGATCCAAAACAAGCACTCTGTCCCCAGGAGCAGACGCACAATTGGGCATTACGATTGTACACCTTCTGCTGTGCCTGTTCCAAGTTCTCTCTCTATCGGCACCACTGCAGCCATTCCTTCCTGCATCCGAGAAATATGCTCAATAACAGTTTCATAAGGACTGGATTGACCTTCCAATGTCTCTTTGCCAATGTCCAGTAATCTCCTTGGGTGTCTTCCATACAACAAATGAAAAGGTGTAAAACCATGGAGGATTGGGGAACCTCTATAAGGGCCAGCAATACATAAGGTAGCAAATAATACCAATCTCTTCCATCTTTATCCATCACAGCATGTTTTAAAGTTTGGTTAAATCTCACTAAATCTTCACTAAGCCACCAGCCTGGGGGTGATACACGGAGGTTTCCGGAGTCATTGTAAACAGGCGGCATAATTCTTTCATGATTTTATACATAAATGGGGTACGCTGATCAGTCAGGATTGCCTTAGGTATTCTCATTCTGCTGAAGACATGTACTAGTCCTCTAGCAATGGTCTTTGTTGATGTACTGTGCAATGGTATCGCTTCTGGCTATCTGGTAGCGTCATCCATTATCACCAAAATATATTGATGGCCCCAGGCCCAACCACATCCATAACTATTCTCTCAACTGGAACCTCAATAATGGGTAACGGGACAAGCAGAGTTTTAAAATGTGGCCTTGGAGCATGATACGGGCATTCAGGGCATGATGCACAATATTCAGATGCCTCTTTATGGACCCCAGGCCAGAAAAACCTTTGTAAAATTGTTTTTTTTTCTAACCCTAGGTGACCTGCAGTTATGTGACCATGAGCCAGGTCTAACACACTTCTTATATATGCCTTGGAGACTACAAATCGTTCCACAATATCTTAATCTTTCTTGGTCTTTCCAGTCTTGCTTAACAAGACTTTAGGGGAACTGTCCATTGTACAGAAGGAGCTGAACCCCCACAAACAACATGGATGAAGCCCGTATATATGAAATATGGGAAGACAGACATAAGTCAATCCTCGTTTATGTTGTGTCTTGTTGGTATTTGTGTTTGTTTTCTCATGTATTTATCATAGCTGACACTATTTAGTGATAATATGAACAAGGGAAAGGTTGCAGAGTTTTGGATGGCTCCGATGGATATTACTGTGTGCGCAGAACAGAGATCACACCATTTATATTACTTATGAGTATCTACCTACGGCTTCACCCGCATGTATTTAGTATTTATCACAGTTCCAATGGCCGGCCGCCCTAGTAGTACGCCGATCACTCCTTTGCTTCCAGACATCTCAGCTGTATTGTGTACTGAGAATTGTGGTGATAATTGTTACCCGCGCTGTTTTAGTTTTTCAGTTACTGTAGTGTTAAGTTCTATGTACACTGTATTGTTCTAATCTGTGCCGTATGTACGGCGCTGCGAAACACTTGTGTCGCCTTATAAATAAAATGTAATAATAATACTATTTAGAGCTGTTTTATCAGATACATTCGCACTGTGCTTACTGTGTATTGCATATGTGCCTAATGCTTTTCTTTCTTAATTGTAGAAAGCTATAAATACATATCATTTATTAGGGAGAGGTAATGTCCTATAATTGCATGGTGTATCTCTGATAATACGAATGTTCTCCCAGCTACGTACCGGATGAGGCTGGTCATTCCCGGTTTACAGGAGCCTGCAGAGATGATAAATACGCCATTCCATTACTGCTTGTAGCAGGCAATATTACAGAATGTGCGGAAAGCCTTTCTGTACTCACATATATTTATGACTCCATTATACAGGTAAACGATTCTTTTAAAAATCGTTTTATTGACATCGGCATGTAAATAGCACATATTCATATAACACATGAGGAATGTCCCACCATAGCTTGTGTTTTTACATATTGTCATTGATAAATAATCTCTGAATTCACATTAAAAAAAAACAAAAAAAAAACTCACGAACTTAAATATAACAATATTCCTACACGGTCTTGTAACAGGCATTCATTGCAAAATATATATATCTTGTGTCAGGTACTGTAAGTATGTGTACACCCACATATAGGAACATCCTTAAGTAACCCTGTTCTTCCCAGGTGGCACCATGACACAATGAGAAGGGTCAGGAGAGAGTTACATTTCCAAATCCCTTTCGTCATTATAAAAATACACGATCTCTGCAATTGTGGGCTGGAGAGAGGAGCGTCCTGTCGGGCAGATGGCGATTATATGATATGAAGATGGGGGGGGGGGGGGCTGGTTGTTGGATCATTTACAGGCTGACTCTAAAGCCTCCTCACCTCTACCTCCTGGTCCATCAATCAGGTTGATACAACGTATCCTGTCATCATCCTGCTCTGTTGGAGGACAGGTTCATTGTTTTGGCACAGGGTGAATTTGGCTGCATATAAATCTGTCCGTGACATCATGCGGTGCCTCCATGCAATGTCATCCAACAACGCAGACCAGGATAACATGAAGCTAAACATGAAGCCAGGGTGCTTTATGTAATCTCTGCCCACCTGACGCGGAACAAAGGGAATGAGAAAATGTCGGTACAATATATCTTCTGGACTTTATTCCTACATGCTCAGACCCAGGTCTTCTCTTATAGCAGGCCTGGCCAACCTGTGGCTCTCCAGATGTTGTGAAACTACACATCCCAGCATGCCCTGCCACGGTTTTAACATTCCTTAATAGCAAAACTGTGGCAAAGCATGATGGGACTTGTAGTTTTACAACAGCTGGAGAGCCACAGGTTGGCCAGGCCTGTCTTATAGTGCCCCAGGCTCCGACACACAGTGGAGGCATCTCTGCGATACAACATTGCAGGTTAATAGGTGCTACAAACCATGTTGAGGCACAATGTCAGCCTTCGGCAACCTCTTGGTGTGTGGACTGCCAGGTGCAAGGCATTCAGGAATGGATAATAGCGCAGCAAAGTAACCCTTGCCAGATTTACGTTGGTGCACGTATAAGACGACGCATGTAACCAAGGCTGCACTGACCGCATGTACTGTCAGCCACGAGGGTTTACCATGTCTTGACTGACCTAAACTGCGTACAAGTGCTACCCGCCTACTGATCTGTGGCTGCCTTGTAGGTATTTGCCGAGCCACGGACTGCAGGGTACTGCTGGTTCTACCATCAATGGTGAGTAGCGACTTGCTGGGTTAGTGTCAGATCGGGTGTAAAGCATGAATGTACAGAAGAGGCTCATGCATACATTGAGGTACAGTAGGACTATATGGCCAAATTGGACATGCTATCAACTGGGGCCGTGTATGATGGAACACGCAGGCCATTTACCCACTGATCACATTGCCTTTCAGATGACACACAGCAGTGCCTGGCCATCACTACAGATACATCCCTGTCCAGCAAGGTGGGATATAAATCATATCTATGACATCACAATGCTCCAGGGTGAGAGGAATATGCTGTGCTAGCTGTACAGGGTATAACCGGGCATTGCTTGTGTCAGCAGTCTTCTACTTAATGCTATTATACAGGGCGGGAAGCCGCTGGGCTAGAACACGGGTCACTCGCCCACACACTTACAAGTTTTAGACAAAGTAATAATATAAGTTTCAATGGAGCGCAGTCTCTTCTTACGGCCAGCGACTGGTGGATTATAACTGTATTACATTAAGATATACAGAGCAACTGCTGCGATGACTTATTGGCACGCACATGCCCCCCCTGTGGTTTGTCTCTGGTCCCTACTTTCACTCCCCCATCACAGAACCCTGGGGATTATGGTGAATGGGACAATGGGGCTGCTGGCCTCCAGCTCCAGGGCGGTCAGAAAACACTCTGTGGCCGCGTCATCGTTTCCCTGGGTTTGTAGAACCTCCCCAAGACTGTTCCAGACTTCGTGCGCTGTGGAGTTCACCTGCACGGCATCTCTCAGGATCTTCTCTGCCAGGCTGTAGCGTCCCTGCTGGTGGAGAATCAGACTCTGAAAGAGGGACGAGAGGGAACAGCTAGGTTACACATTACAAATACAATCTGCATGGAGACTACGGAAGTCTGAAATCAGGATCAGCGGCCCATGAGGAGGACTGTACAGTACATGCTGAATGGGCCATGACCATCACCAAGCTCGGTGTGATACATTGTAACGTTACACCATTACAGCAGAGAGCACCCAACACTACATCATGTAACCGGAACCCAAGGACTTTAGGGCGCAGGAGAAGAGCACCCAACACTACATCATGTAACCGGGACCCAAGGACTCACCTGGAGTCAGGACTATGTTCCTGGCTGGATTAGGCGCAGGAGAAGAGCACCCAACACTACATCAGGTAAACTAGTGCCAGGAGTCACCCCAGTAACTGGGCCCAAGGAGCACTCACCTGGAGTCAGGACTACACTCTATGTTCCTGGCTGGATTAAGGCGCAGAACAAAATACGGAATTTTTTGCTTAAAATTTTATTTATATTATCAATTTCTTCATTTGAATTTGTTCTTAAATTCGCCAGGAAACGCTGACATGCCGAGGCACGAGGTTCCTACTGAACGAATAGGCATTCTCATGCAGACGTGCCTCCTCCAGGTGTGTGGGCTACTAGATGCTTCCCGAGGTAATCTGTATCTGTGTGCAGATCTAAGGCCCTTTCCGGTCACGTCAGTAATCAGCCGGAAGAATGGATGAAAGTGAATGGAAAGTAACGAGAAAACGTTTCGGGCAGGTGACAGCCCCACACATGTGTCAGACAGACGTGTCAGAACAATGATTTACTGTACTCTCCAGCTACAACTAATACAGCTAGACTGTGCGTCTGGTAATAAACAGTGCGGGAAAGAGAGAGAGGTGCGTGTGCCCACACTGAAGGGGGAAAGAAAAGGAGATTTATGGTAAAAACTTACCTTTGTTAAATCACTTTCTGCGAGGTACACTGGATTCCAAAGGGAATAACATCGGGGTGTAGAGTAGGATCTTGATCCGAGGCACCAACAGGCTAAAAGCTTTGACTGTTCCCAAGATGCATAGCGCTGCCTCCTCTATAACCCCGCCTCCGTGCACAGGAGCTCAGTTTTGTTAACCAGTCCAATGCAGTAGCAGGTAGTAAAGAGACGACAATAGTTAGTAGCCACATACACCACACACTCACCAGGTGAAATAAGAATTCCAGACCCTATAATAAATCCGAGCCGAAGCCGGTTTACAGGCTTTCAACATAGTTTGATGACCGCCTCAGAAAATCCTTTGGCCCTTAGGACGGAAGTTCAAGAGCCACGCCGTCAAAGCCAGTCGGGCCAAATCCTGGTAGACACAAGGGCCCTGAACAAGGAGGTCTGGGCGTTGCGGAAGTAGAAGAGGATGCTCTAGCGAGAGACCCTGTAGGTCTGAGAACCAATGCCATCTGGGCCACGCTGGAGCGATTAGAAGTAGGATTCCTCCTTCTTGCTTTAACTTCCTTATTACCCTGGGCAGGAGTGACACCAGAGGTAACACGTACGGCAGGCGAAAAATTCCATGGAATTACCAGGACGTCCACGAATGCTGCTTGAGGATCCCTTGTCCTTGCTCCGAAGACCGTAACCCTGTGATTGTGTCGAGACACCATCAGGTCTACAACTGGTAGGCCCCACTTGTCCACGAGGAGTTGAAATACTTCTGGATGAAGGCTCCACTCTCCGGCATGTACGTCCTGGCGACTGAGGAAGTCCGCTTCCCAGTTGAGGACCCCCGGAATGAACACTGCAGATATGGCTGGCAGATGACGTTCTGCCCACTGAAGTATCCTTGACACTTCCCTCATTGCCATGCGGCGTCGAGTGCCGTCTTGATGATTTATGTACGCCACTGTAGTGGTGCTGTCTGACTGTACTTGAACAGGCCTGTTCTGTATCCAAGGCAGGGCTAGTGTCAGTGCATTGAACACTGCCCGCAGTTCCAGAATGTTTATCGGGAGGATAGACTCCTCCCTGGTCCACCCACCCTGGAGAGAGTGTTGCTCCAATACCACGCCCCAACCCCTCAGACTGGCATCCGTCGTCAGCAGGACCCAGTTGGAGATCCAGAAGGGACGGCCCCTGCTCAATCGGTGATCCTGGAGCCACCAGGACAGAGACAGGTGCACCTCCGGAGTCAGGGAGATCATGCGAGTCCTGATCCGGTGAGGCAAGCCGTCCCATTTGGAGAGAATCAACTTCTGGAGAGGGCAAGAGTGAAATTGAGCATACTCTACCATGTCGAAAGCCGACACCATGAGGCCCAGTACTTACATCTCCGAGTGTATCGACACACGTGGGTGAGATATGAAGTGTCTTATTTTGTCCTGAAGTTTCAGGACCTTGTCCGGAGACCAAAACAACCGCTGTTTGTGTGTGTCCAACAACGCTCCCAGGTCCAGCATGCTCTGAGCCGGGACCATGGAGGATTTCTTCCAGTTGATGAGCCACCTGTGGGCTTGTAGGAATTGGACCATCAGTTCCAGATGATGAAAGAAAACTTCTGGTGAGGTTGCCAGGATCAACAGATCGTCCAAATACGGTAGGATCCTGATGCCCTGACGGTGAAGTAGCGCTGACATAACCGCCATGACCTCGGTGAAGATTCATGGAGCCGTGGTCAGACCAAAAGGTAAGGCCTGAAATTGGTAATGTAGGTTGCCAATAGCAAACCGCAGGTACTGCTGATGCAAAATGGCAATGGGGATATGCAGGTAAGCATCCTGTATGTCCCAGTGATACCATATAGTCCATGGATTCCAAAGCCAGAACAATAGAACGAAGAGTTTCCATACGGAACTTGGAAACCTTCACAAATTTGTTCAAAGACTTGAGGATGAGAATGGGCTGGCAGGACCCATTCGATTTCGGGACTAGAAACAGCGTGGAATAGTACCCCCTGCCTCTCTGAGCCAGAGCCACCAGCGCTATCACTCCTGTATCCAGAAGAGATTGCACCACCAGATGGAGCGTCTTTGCTTTGACCTGATCCGAAGGGATGTTTGTTGAGCAAAACCGAGGCGGGGGACGTTTCTTGAAAGAGATGGCGTAACCTTGAGTGACGACTTCCCTTACCCAGGCATCCGAAGTGGTCTTTAACCACACCTGAGCAAACCGTAGAAGTCGGCCTCCTACCCTGGGATCCCCCAGGCGGAGGTCCGCTCCGTCATGCGGCAGATTTTGGAAGCAGGCTGACGGGCAGCACAGGCAAGTTTTGGTTTGGGCTTGATAGATTTGGAAGAGCGTGACTTGTTCGGGTATGCCTGACCCCTTTCTTTACCTGGAGGCCGAAAGGAACGAAAGGAAGTACTCTTATCCTTCGGAGCTGAAGGAGTAGTACTAGGTAGACAAGCAGTCTTAGCTGACGCTAAATCAGCAACAATCTTGTTGAGGTCTTCCCCAAAAAGTATGCCCCCCTTAAAGGGTATCACCTCCAAGGTCTTTTTAGAGTCCAGGTCAACAAACCAGGACCGCAACCAGAGAATCCTGTGAGCCAGAATGGACGTAGTAGACGCCTTGGCCGCCAGGACACCTGCATCAGAAGCCGCCTCCTGAATGTAATGAGAGTCTGTAATGATATATGAAAGACACTGTCTAGCATTATCACAGAAATTAGAAAGGAGTTCCTGAACCCAGGCTTCAATAGCTTTCGCTGCCCAGGCAGCTGCTATAGTGGGTCTATGCACAGCCCCAGCAAGAGTGTAAATGGACTTGAAGCAACCCTCCACACGTTTATCCGTCGGTTCCTTCAGGGAGGTGACGGTAGTGACAGGCAGAGCCGAGGACAGCACCAGGAGTGCAACCTGTGAGAATTTCCCAATTCTTACTGATCTCTGCGGCGAGGGGATAACGAGCCAGCATCTTTTTAGACAGTGAAAAGTTCGTACCTGGAGATTCCCAGGATTTCTGACGTATGTCAACCAGGTGGCCAGAATGGGGCAGAAGCAATTTAGTCTCCTTCTGACGTTTAAACTTATCTGGTTTCTTAGAGGTAGTAGGTGGCTCCTCATCATCCTCAATTTGAAGAATGAGCCTCATGGCCTCCAAGAGGTCAGGAACATCCACTTGTGTCAGGGTTTCCCCATCTGAAGTATCTGGATCAGTATCAGTGGGTTCAGTGTAAGCGCCATCTTCATCAGAAGTAGTATCCGGGACATGTGCGGATTGTGATGAGGTAATGGCCCGTTTAGAGGACCCCTTGGTCTTAGGCGGGCGAGGGTTAGCTTTTTGTTTAACCAGAGTCTGGTTTAATTGCTGTAACTGAGAAGACAGAGTATCCACCCACGGCGGATTAACTGCAGGGACAATATGTGGCTGTAATGGCACAGGAGGTCCCATAGGGGGCGTAAGTCTAGTTACCAGCGTAGTCAGTAAAGTAGTAAAGGTAGCCCACGGTGGGACTTGATCTGCCCCTGGTGCTGCCGACTGACCCAGGGGTGCAGAGACCCCTCTGCTGCTATAATTTTCTCATGACCCTCCATGGCGTCAGCATTGCCTGGTGCAGGATCAGCCCCGGAGACCTCATCCTGTCTAGCAGACATTACTTGGAAACATATCCTAAGGGTGACCAAAAGTACAATAAGAGCAGACAGAATACCTGGCAAATAAACGCTTTACAGTGTGGCTGCAAGCAGAACACACAAAAAAAATAAGAATTTACTCACCGGTAATTCTATTTCTCGTAGTCCGTAGTGGATGCTGGGACTCCGTAAGGACCATGGGGAATAGCGGCTCCGCAGGAGACTGGGCACAACTATAAAGAAAGCTTTAGGTCTAACTGGTGTGCACTGGCTCCTCCCACTATGACCCTCCTCCAGACTTCAGTTAGGATACTGTGCCCGGAAGAGCTGACACAATAAGGAAGGATTTTGAATCCCGGGTAAGACTCATACCAGCCACACCAATCACACCGTATAACTCGTGATACTATACCCAGTTAACAGTATGACAACAACTGAGCCTCTCAACAGATGGCTCAACAATAACCCTTTAGTTAAACAATAACTATATACAAGTATTGCAGACAATCCGCACTTGGGATGGGCGCCCAGCATCCACTACAGACTACGAGAAATAGAATTACCGGTGAGTAAATTCTTATTTTCTCTGACGTCCTAAGTGGATGCTGGGACTCCGTAAGGACCATGGGGATTATACCAAAGCTCCCAAACGGGCGGGAGAGTGCGGATGACTCTGCAGCATCGAATGGGCAAACTCTAGGTCCTCCTCAGCCAGGGTGTCAAACTTGTAGAATTTAGCAAATGTGTTTGACCTCGACCAAGTAGCTGCTCGGCAAAGTTGTAAAGCCGAGACCCCTCGGGCAGCCGCCCAAGAAGAGCCCACCTTCCTCGTGGAATGGGCTTTTACTGATTTAGGATGCGGCAGTCCAGCCACAGAATGAGCAAGCTGAATCGTACTACAGATCCAGCGAGCAATAGTCTGCTTTGAAGCAGGTGCACCCAACTTGTTGGGCGCATACAGGATAAATAGCGAGTCAGTCTTTCTGACTCCAGCTGTCCTGGAAACATAGATTTTCAGGGCCCTGACTACGTCCAACAACTTGGAAGCCTCCAAGTCTGTAGTAGCCGCAGGCACCACGATAGGTTGGTTCAGATGAAAAGCTGATACCACTTTAGGAAGAAACTGGGGACGAGTCCTCAATTCTGCCCTATCCATATGGAAAATCAGATAAGGGCTTTTACATGACAAAGCCGCCAATTCTGATACACGCCTGGCCGAAGCCAAGGCCAACAACATGACCACTTTCCACGTGAGATATTTCAATTCCACGGTTTTAAGTGGCTCAAACCAATGTGACTTTAGGAAATCCAACACCACGTTGAGATCCCAAGGTGCCACTGGAGGCACAAAAGGGGGCTGAATATGCAGCACTCCCTTAACAAAAGTCTGAACTTCAGGTAGTGAAGCCAGTTCTCTCTGGAAGAAAATCGATAGAGCCGAAATCTGGACCTTAATGGAACCCAATTTTAGGCCCATAGTCACCCCTGACTGTAGGAAGTGCAGGAAATGGCCCAGCTGAAATTCCTCCGTTGGGGCCTTCCTGGCCTCACACCACGCAACATATTTTCGCCATATGCGGTGATAATGGTTTGCGGTTACTTCTTTCCTAGCTTTAATCAGCGTAGGAATGACTTCCTCCGGAATGCCCTTTTCCTTCAGGATCCGGTGGTCAAACGCAGCCGCGGTAAGTCTTGGAACAGACAGGGCCCCTGCTGCAGCAGGTCCTGTCTGAGCGGCAGAGGCCATGGGTCCTCTGACATCATTTCTTGAGGTTCCGGGTACCAAGCTCTTCTTGGCCAATCCGGAACAATGAGTATAGTTCTTACTCCTCTTCTCCTTATTATCCTCAGTACCTTTGGTATGAGAGGAAGAGGAGGGAACACATAAACTGACCGGTACACCCACGGTGTCACTAGAGCGTCCACAGCTATCGCCTGCGGGTCTCTTGACCTGGCGCAATATCTTTCTAGCTTTTTGTTTAGGCGGGACGCCATCATGTCCACCTGTGGCCTTTCCCAACGGTTTACAATCAGTTGGAAGACTTCTGGATGAAGTCCCCACTCTCCCGGGTGGAGGTCGTGCCTGCTGAGGAAGTCTGCTTCCCAGTTGTCCACTCCCGGAATGAACACTGCTGACAGTGCTAACACGTGATTTTCCGCCCATCGGAGAATCCTTGTGGCTTCTGCCATCGCCGTCCTGCTTCTCGTGCCGCCCTGTCGGTTTACATGGGCGACCGCCGTGATGTTGTCTGACTGGATCAGTACCGGCTGGTTTTGAAGCAGGGGTTTTGCCTGACTTAGGGCATTGTAAATGGCCCTCAGCTCTAGAATATTTATGTGCAGGGAAGGCTCCTGACTTGACCATAGTCCTTGGAAGTTTCTTCCCTGTGTGACTGCCCCCCAGCCTCGAAGGCTGGCATCCGTGGTCACCAGGACCCAGTCCTGTATGCCGAATCTGCGGCCCTCTTGAAGATGAGCACCCTGCAGCCACCACAGCAGAGACACCCTGGTCCTTGAAGACAGGGTTATCAGCCGATGCATCTGAAGATGCGATCCGGACCACTGGTCCAACAGGTCCCACTGAAAGGTTCTTGCATGGAACCTGCCGAATGGAATTGCTTCGTAGGAAGCTACCATCTTTCCCAGGATCCGCGTGCAGTGATGCACCGACACCTGTTTTGGTTTTAGGAGGCCTCTGATTAGAGATGACAGCTCCTTGGCCTTCTCCTCCGGGAGAAACACTTTTTTCTGTTCTGTGTCCAGAACCATCCCCAGGAACAGTAGACGTGTCGTAGGGACCAGCTGTGACTTTGGAATATTTAGAATCCAGCCGTGCTGGTGTAGCACCTCCCGAGATAGTGCTACCCCGACCAACAACTGCTCCCTGGACCTCGCCTTTATCAGGAGATCGTCCAAGTACGGGATAATTAAAACACCCTTCTTTCGAAGGAGTATCATAATTTCGGCCATTACCTTGGTAAAGACCCTCGGAGCCGTGGATAGATCGAACGGCAACGTCTGGAATTGGTAATGACAATCCTGTACCACAAATCTGAGGTACTCCTGGTGAGGATGGTAAATGGGGACATGCAGGTAAGCATCCTTGATGTCCAGTGATACCATGTAATCCCCCTCGTCCAGGCTTGCAATAACCGCCCTGAGCGATTCCATCTTGAACTTGAATTTTTTTATATACGTGTTCAAGGATTTCAAATTTAAAATGGGTCTCACCGAACCGTCCGGTTTCGGTACCACAAACATTGTGGAATAGTAACCCCTTCCTTGTTGAAGTAGGGGCACCTTTACTATCACCTGCTGGGAATACAGCTTGTGAATTGCCTCTAACACTGCCTCCCTGCCTGAGGGAGTTGTTGGCAAGGCAGATTTGAGGAAACGGCGGGGGGGAGACGTCTCGAATTCCAGCTTGTACCCCTGAGATACTACTTGAAAGATCCAGGGATCCACCCGTGAGCGAGCCCACTGATCGCTGAAATTTTTGAGACGGGCCCCCACCGTACCTGGCTCCGCCTGTAGAGCCCCAGCGTCATGCTGTGGACTTAGAGGAAGCGGGGGAGGACTTTTGCTCCTGGGAACTGGCTGTATGCTGCAGCTTTTTCCCTCTACCTCTGCCTCTGGGCAGAAAGGACGCGCCTTTAACCTGCTTGCCCTTATTGGGCCGAAAGGACTGTACCTGATAATACGGTGCTTTCTTTGGCTGTGAGGGAACATGGGGTAAAAATGTAGACTTCCCAGCTGTTGCTGTGGAAACGAGGTCCGAGAGACCATCCCCGAACAACTCCTCACCCTTATAAGGCAAAACTTCCATGTGCCTTTTAGAATCTGCATCTCCTGTCCACTGCCGAGTCCATAACCCTCTCCTGGCAGAAATGGACATTGCACTTATTTTAGATGCCAGCCGACAAAGATCCCTCTGTGCATCCCTCATGTATAAGAGTGCGTCTTTAATATGCTCTACGGTTAGCAATATAGTGTCCCTGTCTAGGGTATCAATACTTTCCGACAGGGAATCTGACCACGCAGCTGCAGCACTGCACATCCATGCTGAAGCAATAGCTGGTCTCAGTATAACACCTGTGTGTGTATATATAGACTTCAGGATAGCCTCCTGCTTTCTATCAGCAGATTCCGTCAGGGCGGCCGTATCCGGAGACGGTAGTGCCACCTTCTTTGACAAGCGTGTGAGCGCTTTATCCACCCTAGGGGATGTTTCCCAACGTGACCTATCCTCTGGCGGGAAAGGGTACGCCATTAGTAACCTCTTAGAAATTACCAGTTTCTTATCGGGGGAAGCCCACGCTTCTTCACACACTTCATTTAATTCCTCAGATGGAGGAAAAACAACTGGTAGTTCTTTCTCTCCAAACATAATACCCTTTTTTGTGGTACCCGGGGTAACATCAGAAATATGCAACACATTTTTCATTGCCTCAATCATATAACGTGTGGCCCTATTGGAAGATACATTAGTCTCATCGTCGTCGACACTGGATTCAGTATCCGTGTCGACATCTGTGTCTGCCATCTGAGGTAGCGGGTGTTTTAGAGCCCCTGATGGCTTTTGAGACGCCTGGGCAGGCACAGGCTGAGAAGCCGGCTGTCCCATATTTGGTATGTCGTCAAACCTTTTATGCAAGGAGTCGACACTGTCGCGTAATTCCTTCCACAGAACCATCCACTCAGGTGTCGACCCCGCAGGGGGTGACATCACATTTATCGGCATCTGCTCCGCCTCCACATAAGCCTCCTCATCAAACATGTCGACACAGCCGTACCGACACACCGCATACACACAGGGAATGCTCTGACAGAGGACAGGACCCCACAAAGCCCTTTGGGGAGACAGAGAGAGAGTATGCCAGCACACACCAGAGCGCTATATAACACAGGGATCCCACTATAAATGAGTGTTTTTTCCCTTATAGCTGCTTATATTATATATATACTGCGCCTAAATTTAGTGCCCCCCCTCTCTTTTTTACCCTTATGTAGCTTGACACTGCAGGGGAGAGCCAGGGAGCGTCCTTCCAGCGGAGCTGTGAGGGAAAAATGGCGCCAGTGTGCTGAGGGAGATGGCCCCGCCCCTTTTCCGGCGGACATCTCCCGCTTTTTCTGGAATTCTGGCAGGGGTATTTTTACACATATATAGCCTTCCTGACTATATATGGTGTAGATTTGCCAGCCAAGGTGTATTATATTGACCTCAGGGCGCCCCCCCCCAGCGCCCTGCACCCATCAGTGACCGGAGTGTGAGGTGTGCATGAGGAGCAATGGCGCACAGCTGCAGTGCTGTGCGCTACCTTGTTGAAGACAGAAGTCTTCTGCCGCCGATTTTCCGGAACACTTCTTGCTTCTGGCTCTGTAAGGGGGCCGGCGGCGCGGCTCCGGGACCGAACGATCGAGGTCGGGTCCTGTGTTCGATCCCTCTGGAGCTAATGGTGTCCAGTAGCCTAAGAAGCCCAAGCTACCACCAGTTAGGTAGGTTCGCTTCTTCTCCCCTTAGTCCCTCGCTGCAGTGAGTCTGTTGCCAGCAGATCTCACTGTAAAATAAAAAACCTAAAATATACTTTCTTTCTAGGAGCTCAGGAGAGCCCCTAGTGTGCATCCAGCTCAGCCGGGCACAAGATTCTAACTGAAGTCTGGAGGAGGGTCATAGTGGGAGGAGCCAGTGCACACCAGTTAGACCTAAAGCTTTCTTTATAGTTGTGCCCAGTCTCCTGCGGAGCCGCTATTCCCCATGGTCCTTACGGAGTCCCAGCATCCACTTAGGACGTCAGAGAAAAGGGATTTAAGAGGTATACGGTGACGGTAACTTCCACTGAGAAAATACCAAACGAGCATATCCTGTGAAACACTATATCTATAGGACCCTGACGCACGTAGTCCCCCTCAGGGTATAAAATATAGTGATAGCAAAACCTGAGGGATACACTAAATAGAAATCACACAGCAGCTACTGGCACACACAATCAGTCACATGTACAATGCAGTAATTGTTACAAACAATAAAACTGCACTGGACTAGCAATACTAAGTAACTGGACTACAGAGTAATGCTATATAGTAATATAGATATAACAATGCACAATGAAACTGGATGTATATCACAGGGTACTTGTACTAAATAACCCTGAATGTATGCACTCTTGCTTCACTAACGCTGTCTAAAGATATGTAGAATAATTAAGTGTCCTGTAAATGCACAGCGCTGGATGCAGGCGGCTTAACAGAGGAGACAGCCCAGCAGTCCTAGAATCAGCGCAGCATGTGAGAAATGGCGCCCAAATGCTGACAGGGAGTGAGGGAGGCAGAGAGAAGCAGCTCCAGGGTGGGAACATTTGCAGTAAATGGTGCCTGGGGCTGGGGGAGGGGCTAAAGGTCGGAGCCTTATCCCCTTGCTGGACTTCACCACTGGGTACTGCGGGACTTGTTAAAACGGATTTTTAGTAAAATCCGACCTGTGCCCTTGCCCTGGTGGTCTAGTGGGGTCCCTCTACGGCCACAATGTCCACGCCAGCGCGCGTGGTCTGTCTCCTAAAGACCGCTCCGGATCGCGATTTCAGCGGGTCCCACCTGGGGGACCCTCTTACCTCCTCCCTTGGTGCGGCCACGCGATCCTCGAGAGCAGCGGTGAGTGTGTGCGCCCTGATGGAGACCGGAGCCCTCCACTGTAAGTACCTGGCAACCAGGGCGCGGGAGTATACAGCGCTGCTGGGGGAGGTGATGGAGCTGCAGCAGGAGATGTCAGAGTGACATCTAGTATTCAATACCTATGCTGCAGCCCTTGAAGTCTTCTATTTTTCAATAGGGCTGCTGGAGCAGCCCTCCCTGTTAGTGACCTGCTTGCAGGCACCAACTTACAAACTGAGCTCCTGTGTACGGAGGCGGGGTTATAGAGGAGGCAGCCCTATGCATCTTGGGAACAGTCAAAGCTTTTAGCCTGTTGGTGCCTTGGATCAATATCCTACTCTACACCCCGATGTTATTCCCTGTGGAATACAGTGTACCCCGCTGCAGAAAAGTGTTTCATTTACAAATGTTACTTCCATACACCAGAGCAGGCGTCCGGACAATGCCTCATATTGGGAGAGGACTGGAAATGCATGCTGGGAAGGTGCAGTGCCTCCATATTTGTTTCTGCGCCTCTCACCCGCCATCTGTAATACTGGCTGTTAGATATCTACAATTTCTTCCCTCTTCTGGTGCCTCCTCCCTGCTCGGAGGAATTGGCGCCAGCGTTGGATGATGTCTGCAGAGCAGCGCTTATGACAACAAGCTGCGACTCCTCTGTCACGCTGCACATGTGGCAGGTTAAGTGAGCGATATTGATAGGATCATTCTGTGATCTGACACATATTGTATTCACCGTGCCGGCTGTCATCACATCTACTGTCGCCGTATACACCTAATATTATTTATTCACGCACAATGATTATACGGGACGGCATCGGAATCCCGGCGCTTGGGAAGCCGGCAGTCAGAATACCGACAGTGGCATCCTAGTGCTCAGGATTCCGACACCTACTAGGTAAGGTTGCCACAATTAATCCCGGGCCCTCCTTGCCCGCAGCCTAACCCGCCCCGATGGTGCCTAACCCCCCCTTCCCCACAGTGTCTGATAATAAGAATTTACTTACCGATAATTCTATTTCTCGGAGTCCGTAGTGGATGCTGGGGTTCCTGAAAGGACCATGGGGAATAGCAGCTCCGCAGGAGACAGGGCACAAAAAGTAAAGCTTTAGGATCAGGTGGTGTGCACTGGCTCCTCCCCCTATGACCCTCCTCCAAGCCTCAGTTAGGATACTGTGCCCGGACGAGCGTACACAATAAGGAAGGATTTTGAATCCCGGGTAAGACTCATACCAGCCACACCAATCACACTGTACAACCTGTGATCTGAACCCAGTTAACAGTATGATAACAGCGGAGCCTCTGAAAAGATGGCTCACAACAATAATAACCCGATTTTTGTAACTATGTACAAGTATTGCAGATAATCCGCACTTGGGATGGGCGCCCAGCATCCACTACGGACTCCGAGAAATAGAATTATCGGTAAGTAAATTCTTATTTTCTCTATCGTCCTAGTGGATGCTGGGGTTCCTGAAAGGACCATGGGGATAATACCAAAGCTCCCAAACGGGCGGGAGAGTGCGGATGACTCTGCAGCACCGAATGAGAGAACTCCAGGTCCTCCTTAGCCAGGGTATCAAATTTGTAGGATTTTACCAACGTGTTTGCCCCTGACTAAATAGCCGCTCGGCAAAGTTGTAAAGCCGAGACCCCTCGGGCAGCCGCCCAAGATAAGCCCACCTTCCTTGTGGAATGGGCATTTACATATTTTGGCTGTGGCAGGCCTGCCACAGAATGTGCAAGCTGAATTGTATTACACATCCAACTAGCAATAGTCTGCTTAGAAGCAAGAGCACCCAGTTTGTTGGGTGCATACAGGATAACAGCAAGTCAGTTTTCCTGACTCCAGCCGTCCTGGAACCTATATTTACAGGGCCCTGACAACATCTAGCAACCTGGAGTCCTCCAAGTCCCTAGTAGGCGCAAGGCACCAAAATAAGCTGGTTCAGGTGAAACACTGACACCACCTTAGGGAGAGAACTGGGGACGAGTCCGCAGCTCTGCCCTGTCCAAATGGACAACCAGATATGGGCTTTTTTGAGAAAAAAACCACCAATTTGACACTCGCCTGGTCCAGGCCAGGGCCAAGAGCATGGTCACTTTTCATGTGAGATGCTTCAAATCCACAGATTTGACTGGTTTTAAACCAATGTGATTTGAGGAATCCCAGAACTACGTTGAGATCCCACAGTGCCACTGGAGGCACAAAAGGGGGTTGTATATGCAATACTCCCTTGACAAACTTCTGGACTTCAGGAACTGAAGCCACTTCTTTCTGGAAGAAAATCGACAGGGCCGAAATTTGAACCTTAATGGACCCTAATTTGAGGCCCATAGACACTCCTGTTTGCAGGAAATGCAGGAATCGACCGAGTTGAAATTTCTTCGTGGGGCCTTTCTGGCCTCACACCACGCAACATATTTTTGCCACATGTGGTGATAATGTTGTGCGGTCACCTCCTTTCTGGCTTTGACCAGGGTAGGAATGACCTCTTCCGGAATGCCTTTTTCCCTTAGGATCCGGCGTTCCACCACCATGCCGTCAAACGCAGCTGCGGTAAGTCTTGGAACAGACATGGTACTTGCTGAAACAAGTCCCTTCTTAGCGGCAGAGGCCATAAGTCCTCTGTGAGCATCTCTTGAAGTTCCGGGTACCAAGTCCTTCTTGGCCAATCCGGAGCCATGAGTATAGTTCTTACTCCTCTACGTCTTATAAGTCTCAGTACCTTAGGTATGAGAAGCAGAGGATGGAACACATACACCGACTGGTACATCCATGGTGTTACCAGAACGTCCACAGCTATTGCCTGAGGGTCTCTTAACCTGGCGCAATACCTGTCCCGTTTTTTGTTCAGACGGGACGCCATCATGTCCACCTTTGGTATTTCCCAACGGTTTACAATCATGTGGAAAACTTCCCGATGAAGTTTCCACTCTGCCGGGTGGAGGTCGTGCCTGCTGAGGAAGTCTGCTTCCCAGTTTCCATTCCCGGAATGAAACACTGCTGACAGTGCTATCACATGATTTTCCGCCCAGCGAAAAGTCCTTGCAGTTTTTGCCATTGCCCTCCTGCTTCTTGTGCCGCCCTGTCTATTTACGTGGGCGACTGCCGTGATGTTTTTCCCACTGGATCAATACCGGCTGACCTTGAAGCAGAGGTCTTGCTAAGCTTAGAGTATTATAAATTTACCCTTAGCTCCAGTATATTTATGTGGAGAAAAGTCTCCAGACTTGATCACACTCCCTGGAAATTTTTTCCTTGTGTGACTGCTCCCCAGCCTCTCGGGCTGGCCTCCGTGGTCACCAGCATCCAATCCTGAATGCCGAATCTGCGGCCCTCTAGAAGATGAGCACTCTGTAACCACCACAGGAGAGACACCCTTGTCCTTGGATATAGGGTTATCCGCTGATGCATCTGAAGATGCGATCCGGACCATTTGTCCAGCAGATCCCACTGAAAAATTCTTGCGTGAAATCTGCCGAATGGAATTGCTTCGTAGGAAGTCACCATCTTTACCAGGACCCTTGTGCAATGATGCACTGATTTTAGGAGGTTCCTGACTAGCTCGGATAACTCCCTGGCTTTCTCTTCCGGGAGAAACACCTTTTTCTGGACTGTGTCCAGAATCATCCCTAGGCACAGCAGACTTGTCGTCGGGATCAGCTGCGATTTTGGAATATTTAGAATCCACCCGTGCTGTTGTAGCAGTATCCGAGATAGTGCTACTCCGACCTCCAACTGTTCCCTGGACTTTGCCCTTATCAGGAGATCGTCCAAGTAAGGGATAATTAAGACGCCTTTTCTTCGAAGAAGAATCATCATTTCGGCCATTACCTTGGTAAAGACCCGGGGTGCCGTGGACAATCCAAACGGCAGCGTCTGAAACTGATAGTGACAGTTCTGTACCACGAACCTGAGGTACCCTTAGTGAGAAGGGCAAATTTTGGACATGGAGGTAAGCATCCCTGATGTCTCGGGACACTATATAGTCCCCTTCTTCCTGGTTCGTTATCACTGCTCTGAGTGACTCCATCTTGATTTGAACCTTTGTAAGTGTTCAAATTTTTTTAGATTTAGAATAGGTCTCACCTAGCCTTCTGGCTTCAGTACCACAATATAATGTGGAATAATACCCCTTTTCTTGTTGTAGGAGGGGTAATTTGATTATCACCTGCTGGGAATACAGCTTGTGAATTGTTTCCCATACTGCCTCCTTGTCGGAGGGAGACCTTGGTAAACCAGACTTCAGGAGCCTGCGAAGGGGAAACGTCTCGACATTCCAATCTGTACCCCTGGGATACTACATGTAGGATCCAGGGGTCCTGTACGGTCCCAGCGTCATGCTGAGAGCTTGGCAGAAGCGGTGGAACGCTTCTGTTCCTGGGAATGGGCTGCCTGCTGCAGTCTTCTTCCCTTTCCTCTATCCCTGGGCAGATATGACTCTTATAGGGACGAAAGGACTGAGGCTGAAAAGACGGTGTCTTTTTCTGCAGAGATGTGACTTAGGGTAAAAACGGTGGATTTTCCAGCAGTTGCCGTGGCCACCAGGTCCGATGGACCGACCCCAAATAACTCCTCTTCCTTTATACGGCAATACACCTTTGTGCCGTTTGGAATCTGCATCACCTGACCACTGTCGTGTCCATAAACATCTTCTGGCAGATATGGACATCGCACTTACTCTTGATGCCAGAGTGCAAATATCCCTCTGTGCATCTCGCATATATAGAAAATGCATCCTATTAAATGCTCTATAGTCAATAAAATACTGTCCCTGTCAAGGGTATCAATATTTTTAGTCAGGGAATCCGACCAAGCCACCCCAGCTCTGCACATCCAGGCTGAGGCGATCGCTGGTCGCAGTATAACACCAGTATGTGTGTATATACTTATTATGATATTTTCCAGCCTCCTGTCAGCTGGCTCCTTGAGGACGGCCCTATCTATAGACGGTACCGCCACTTGTTTTGATAAGCGTGTGAGCGCCTTATCCACCCTAAGGGGTGTTTCCCAACGCGCCCTAACTTCTGGCGGGAAAGGGTATACCGCCCATAATTTTCTATCGGGGGGAACCCACGCATCATCACACACTTCATTTAATTTATCTGATTCAGGAAAAACTACGGTAGTTTTTTCACATCCCACATAATACCCTCTTTTGTGGTACTTGTAGTATCAGAAATATGTAACACCTCCTTCATTGCCCTTAACGTGTGGCCCTAATAAGGAATACGTTTGTTTATTCACCGTCGACACTGGATTCAGTGTCCGTGTCTGTGTCTGTGTCGACCGACTAAAGTAAACGGGCGTTTTAAAACCCCTGACGGTGTTTCTGAGACGTCTGGACCGGTACTAATTGTTTGTCGGCCGTCTCATGTCGTCAACCGACCTTGCAGCGTGTTGACATTATCACGTAATTCCCTAAATAAGCCATCCATTCCGGTGTCGACTCCCTAGAGAGTGACATCACCATTACAGGCAATTGCTCCGCCTCCTCACCAACATCGTCCTCATACATGTCGACACACACGTACCGACACACAGCACACACACAGGGAATGCTCTGATAGAGGACAGGACCCACTAGCCCTTTGGAGAGACAGAGGGAGAGTTTGCCAGCACACACCAAAAACGCTATAATTATATAGGGACAACCTTATATAAGTGTTTTCCCTTATAGCATCTTTTATATATTTCTAACGCCAAATTAGTGCCCCCCCTCTCTGTTTTAACCCTGTTTCTGTAGTGCAGTGCAGGGGAGAGCCTGGGAGCCTTCCCTCCAGCCTTTCTGTGAGGGAAAATGGCGCTGTGTGCTGAGGAGATAGGCCCCGCCCCTTTTTCGGCGGGCTCGTCTCCCGCTCTTTAATGGATTCTGGCAGGGGTTAAATATCTCCATATAGCCCCCGGAGGCTATATGTGAGGTATTTTTAGCCAAAAAAGGTTTTCATTTGCCTCCCAGGGCGCCCCCCTCCCAGCGCCCTGCACCCTCAGTGACTGCCGTGTGAAGTGTGCTGAGAGGAAATGGCGCACAGCTGCAGTGCTGTGCGCTACCTTAAGAAGACTGAGGAGTCTTCTGCCGCCGATTCTGGACCTCTTCTCGTTTCAGCATCTGCAAGGGGGCCGGCGGCGAGGCTCCGGTGACCATCCAGGCTGTACCTGTGATCGTCCCTCTGGAGCTAATGTCCAGTAGCCAAAGAAGCCAATCCATCCTGCACGCAGGTGAGTTCACTTCTTCTCCCCTAAGTCCCTCGTTGCAGTGATCCTGTTGCCAGCAGGACTCACTGTAAAATAAAAAACCTAAGCTAAACTTTTCTAAGCAGCTCTTTAGGAGAGCCACCTAGATTGCACCCTTCTCGGCCGGGCACAAAAATCTAACTGAGGCTTGGAGGAGGGTCATAGGGGGAGGAGCCAGTGCACACCACCTGATCCTAAAGCTTTACTTTTTGTGCCCTGTCTCCTGCGGAGCCGCTATTCCCCATGGTCCTTTCAGGAACCCCAGCATCCACTAGGACGATAGAGAAATCTTATTTTACAGTCTGTACGCTGCTCCAGTCTCTGCTGGCGCTTTAACAATAAACTGGTGATACTGGTGAGTTCAGGTCTCCTTTTGGCAACAAAGGAGTTAAGTGGAAAGGCAGAGTTTACACTAACATTTCATATGCCAAACGAAGAGCTGGGCGCGGCCATTCTATTCTAGTCCTGGAACTGGAAGAGCCGCCCTGTGCCTCGGGCCCACGTCACTAGTGACACAGGAGAGTCCGTCTTGGGGAATGCCACCATGCCTACCCCACTAAGCAGCCCAGTGTTCTCTGGTCCCTGTGCCAGGGGTGTGCGAGGGCCTCTGCTGGTGCACAACGTCTGTGTAACACACCAGTGACACGTGCAGCATATACTGCGTGATCCCTGCAGAGCGCCTTCTGGTATTCGGGGAGAACCTGTCTGCAGAGCACAGCCGTACAGTCTGTCATTACACAGAGAATACTCAGCATAACGACACTTCATTAACCAGAACACTCCAATGTTTGCTGTCTTATAGGTTATAGCACACCTATATACTGTAACATATCGCATGCTGTACATGGGTGTGTAGCTCCTCATTATCTATACTTAGTGAGCCCGGAGGATGGAACCTGCATACGAGGATCACCTCTTCCAGAACACGCAGCTAAAATAGAAAGTGTAACACACATACTTCCATTCCAACCAGATCCATTAAAAGCGTCTTCCCACTAGCGGTCTACCAGCTGAACAATATATAAAAGGTCTTACGTGTATAATGGGCATAATTCAAAGTTGATCGCTAGGCTGCGTTTCCGTACAGCCTGCGATCAGGTCTGAACTGCGCATGCACCACAATGTGCAGGCGGGTCGGTCCGCAGCAACGGGGAGCGACGGGATGGTGCGAGAAAAGCGATCGGCAAGGTGACTGACAGGAAGAGGGCGTTTGTGGTTGGCAACTGACCGTTTTTAGGGAGTGTCCGGAGAAACGCAGGAGGGACCAGGCGTTTGGAGGGAGGATGTCTGACGTCAGCTCCGGCCCCGATCATCGCACTGGAAGAGTAAGTGCTGCGCTGTGCAGAGACTGCACTCCTCTCCTGCACATGTGATCGCACCCCAGCACAGCGAATTCCCCCTCCCCCTGTAGGCGGCGACACCTGATCGCAGGGATACAAAAAACGCACCCTAGCGATCAGGTCTGAATTAGGCCCTATGTCTAATATGTGGAGTTTATGGTACAGCTGCAATGTGCAGTATAATGTATGTAGTGTGTGCTACGTCTTTCCCCCTTCATATGCTATGTATTCCCCCTCCATGTTGCGGCTTGGCGATGCGTTGTACGTGAGTACACCTGGCCAATAAAGCGGATTCTGATATTCTAGACTCTGTCCCCAAGCAATCTGCAGTGCAGACCAGATACAGGGGCTCAGACAGGACCAGAGAGCAGCCCCATTGTGAGGGACATGTTACACCAGAGGCAGGAATACATCACATCCATGTCCCATGCAGTTGTGATGCCTTGTGGGGACCATGAACGCTGTGTATGGGCGCTCGTGTACACTGCACGCAGGGGCATGTATCTACCTAGCTTCAGGCCTTTGCTCTGTCCTCCTACAGACACAGAGCTGGTACGCTCAGAAGTACTGTATTATCCTCCATGAACAAGTGACGCCAGATCATACACCATTAATAATATCTGCCAGATTATAGGTGCAGGCTGAAGCCTTGCTGGTGACATCACTGCTGGAGAAGGAGAGTGACGGTGTCACTAAAGGCGGCCTGCAGGTGACGGAAGAAGCGGTACTCACTTCTACGGGCGCAGTGGGGAGGCAGAGCGGTACAAAGGGGAAGAGGTACCATGCCAGGAGATGATCTCTTCATCAGTGCAGAGCATCACCAGCCAGCAGAGCATCACCAGCTAGCGGAGCATCACCAGCTAGCAGAGCATCATCAGTCAGCAGAGAATCATCAGCTCACAAAGCAACATAGGTCAGCGGAGCAACATCAGTCAGCGGAGCATTAGCAGAGCAACATCAGTCAGCAGAGAAACATCAGTCAGTAGAGCAACATCAGTCAGCGGAGCATTAGCAGAGCAGAGCTGTACGGACCCCCAGCGTCAGGCATATGGTAGTAAACCTGGCTGCCAGCAGCTTCAGCCACTTTGCCTGCGACTCAATCAGCCTGTGTCTGTAACTTTATTTGCATTCCCCTGGCAATGGCAGAGCTAGGGGAGGGAATGATTGATATATAGGTGGCTCATGTCACATACAGCAGGTGTTCCTGATCGCCCCACTCACCAGCCTCTGCATGCTCTTCACATGGGTGGGACTGATAGACAGAGCCTCTTCATACCACCGTTTGGCCTCATCGACGTTTCCTCTCAGCTCGGACACCTGACCTCTCATGTATAACACATTGTGCGACATTGGGAAGAGGTTCGCTGCCTCCTGGATACACGCTGTGGCTTCCGACGGCTTACTTATCCCGATGTACACTTCCGCTGCGAGGACACAGAAAAAAGGGCGATAACGTCTATAGTCACTAGATTGCAAGCTCTTTGTGTCTATTTATACAGTAATGTCAGTGACAATAGACGTCTCTTAGATCAGAATGTAACAGATATGTTCAGTGTATGGAGAGAGGCGAGCTAGATCACGCTGCATCACTATAACAGAACATTACAGAACATTTACATTTTATATATTTTAATTCAGGATTATTTTACACACCAGAATTTTTGCTTTATATTGAGCTTTCTACAAGCCAGACAGTGGCATAGTACAAACTGTAACACAACATGAGGAAGAAGGCAGGCCTACTGCAGCTGCCACTTACTGGTACTGCAACAGCAAAAGCCAGCCTATAACTTAGAGAGAGGGAAGGAAGGAAGGGGAGGGAAGGGAGGGGCGGAGAAGGAAGGAGAAAGAGGGGAGGAGCGGGAAGTAGAAAGAGAAGGGTGGAGAGCAGCAGAAGTGCAGAGGAAGAGTGGAGGAAGGGGAAGGAGAAAGAGGCAGAGAGAGTGGGGATGGGGAGGGAAATGAGAAGGGAAGACACAAGGGGGTGGGGGATAGGTGTAAGGGAGAGAGGAGAATGGGAGGGTAAGGAGAAAAGGAAGAGAGAGAGTGGGTAGATGGGAGGGAGGGGGAGAGAAGGGGGATGGAGGGGAAGAAAGAAGGGGATGGGGGATAGGGGTGAAGGAGAGAGGGGATTGTGAAGGGAAAGGAAAAGAGAAGGGGAAAGAGATTGGGAAGATGGGAGGGGAGAGAGAAAGGGAAGAGAGAAAGGCATGATAGGGGAGAAAGAGGGAAGGAATGAAGGGGAGCAGAGGGAGATGGGAGGAAGAGGAGGAGAGATGGAATAATAGAGAAAGGAGAAGGAGAAACAAGGGGAAGGAGAAAGAGAGGCAGAAGGGGAAGGAAAAACAAATGTCGGCCTAAATTCTTGTATGAAGAAAGAAAGAAAGAAAGAAAGAAAGAAAGAAAGAAAGAAAGAAAGAAAGAAAGAAAGAAAGAAAGAAAGATTGGAGTGGAGGGGGGAGAGAGGGGATGGGAGGAGAAGAGAGGAGGGGCTTTGGAGGGGGAGATAAGGGGAGGGGGAGATAAGAAGGGGGATGGAGGAGAGAGGGAGGGTAAAGAGAGAAGGGGAGAGAGGAGAAAAAAGGGGGATGAGAGGGGAGATAGAGAGAGGGTTGATGGAAGTGAGGGGGTGGGAGGAGAAAGAGAAGGGATGGGAGTGTAGAGAGAGAGGTGGGGAAGCAAGAAGAGGGTAGCAGAGAGAGAAAATTAGTAGAGTGAGAGGTAAGGAGCGAGAGAGAAGAGAAGAGAAAACAGAGAAGGGGAGCGAGAGGGAGGATGTGAGAGGAGAGGGTGATGGGAGAGAGAGAGAAAGAGGGGGGGAATGTGAGGGGAAAGAAAAGAGAGAGAGGGGAGAGAGAGGAAGAGATGGCAGGGGAGAGAGATGGGGAATGAGAGGGGAGACAGAGAGGGAAGGAAGGGGAGGAGAGGGAGAGGAAGAAGAGGGGAGGGAGAGAAGTGGAGATGGATTTATAGAGAAAGCAGGGAAGGAGAAAGAGCAGCAGAAGGGTGGAGGAAGAGTGGAGGAAGGGGAAGGAGGAGAAGAAGAGGAACAGAGAGGGGGGATGGGGAGGGGAAAGAGAAGGGTATTGGAGGGGAGAAAGAAGGGAGGTAAAGGAAAGAGGGGAATGGAAGGGCAATGAGAGAAGGGGGGTAGAGAAAGAGAGAGAGTGGATGGGAGGGGAGAGAGAGAAGGGGGATGGAGGGGAAGAAAGAAGGGGATGGGGGATAGGGGTGAGGGAGAGAGGGGAATGTGAGGTGAAAGGGAAGGGGAGAGAGAGATGAGGGGTGGGAGGGGAGAGAGAAAGTGATGAAAGGGTAGAAAGAGGAAGGGGAGAAAGAGGAAAGGAATGAAGGGGAGCAGAGGGAGATGGAGTTATAGAGAAAGGGGGCTGAGAGAACAGGGAAAGTAAGAAAAAGAGGGAAGGAGAAAGAGGGGGTAGAGGGGGAAGTAGAAAGAGTGGCAGAAGGGGAGAGAAAGAGGGGTGGAAGGCGGAGAGAGAGGGTGGAATAGTAGAAAAAGAGAGAGAGGGGATAGTGGAGGGAGTAGAGAGACAGAGAAGGTAGGGAGAGAATAGTAAAGGTGACAGAGAGACAGAGAATGAGGGGGGTGGGGGGGATAGGATGAGGATAGAGACAGAGGAGGACGGAGAAGGGATAGTGAAGGTGATAGAGAGACAGAAGCAGGGGGGGGGGGAGAGATGGTATAGTGAAGGTGATAAAGAGACAGAAGCAGGGGGGGGGGGGGAGAAATGGTATAGTGAAGGTGATTGGGAGACAGAGAAGGGGGGGGGGGGGGAGGATAGTAAAGGTGACAGAGAGACAGAGAATGAGGGGGGTGGGGGGGATAGGATGAGGATAGAGACAGAGGAGGATGGAGAAGGGATAGTGAAGGTGATAAAGAGACAGAAGCAGGGGGAGGGGGGGGGAGAGATGGTATAGTGAAGGTGATTGGGAGACAGAGAAGGGGGGGGGGATAGGATGAGGATAGAGACAGAGGAGGACGGAGAAGGGATAGTGAAGGTAATAAAGAGACAGAAGCAGGGGGGGGGGGGAGAGATGGTATAGTGAAGGTGATTGGGAGACAGAGAAGGGGGGGGGGGATAGGATGAGGATAGAGACAGAGGAGGACGGAGAAGGGATAGTGAAGGTGATAGAGAGACAGAAGCAGGGGGGGGGGAGAGATGGTATAGTGAAGGTGATTGGGAGACGGAGAAGGGGGGGGGGGAGATGGTATAGTGAAGGTGATAAAGAGACAGAAGCAGGGGGGGGGGAGAGATGGTATAGTGAAGGTGATAAAGAGACAGAAGCAGGGGGGGGGGGGGAGATGGTATAGTATAGGTGATTGGGAGACAGAGAAGGGGGGGGGAGGAGAGGATAGTAAAGGTGACAGAGAGACAGAGAATGAGGGGGGTGGGGGGGATAGGATGAGGATAGAGACAGAGGAGGATGGAGAAGGGATAGTGAAGGTGATAAAGAGACAGAAGCAGGGGGGGGGGGAGAGATGGTATAGTGAAGGTGATTGGGAGACAGAGAAGGGGGCGGGGGGGAGAGATGGTATAGTGAAGGTGATTGGGAGACAGAGAAGGGGGGGGGGGAGATGGTATAGTGAAGGTGATTGGGAGACAGAGAAGGGGGGGGAGATGGTATAGTGAAGGTGATTGGGAGACAGAGAAGGGGGGGGGGAGAGATGGTATAGTGAAGGTGATTGGGAGACAGAGAAGGGGGGGGAGATGGTATAGTGAAGGTGATTGGGAGACAGAGAAGGGGGGGGAGATGGTATAGTGAAGGTGATTGGGAGACAGAGAAGGAGCGGGGGAGAGATGGTATAGTGAAGGTGATTGGGAGACAGAGAAGGGGGGGGGGGGGAGAGGATAGTCAGGGAGACAGAATAGGGAGAAATTACATTTAGCTCCCTCATGACTTCAGCAAATGAAGTGACAGTCATGCTGTATCTCTCTGCCAGTAGCCGGTAATGATAACGATCAGCCTTCTGGCTGTGCATCATCCACACACATCAGCATAACCATGCACAGCACAGCTGGGCTCTGCCATGCATCAAGTGGAAAACACAGTCATTGGGAAGTACAGATTGATGACGTGTCTGCTACAACTGGTTGCATGGCATTGTGCCTTTATATGGAAAGAGACTGGCACATGCCCAGCATATAGAACAAGTCTCAGTCTGTGTGATGTCAGAGGCTGCTGTCTATGCCACAATGGGCTGCAGTGGTAGTAGAGGACTAATACGTGGGATATATTATATGTTCCGTTCCGCTGATTATCTATGAAGTAACCACGCAGAACTAGTGCAACAGGGCTGCCACTATCCTTGTATGGATACTGCTCTGTATTCTGCCTGGGCCTGGCTGATTTTCCCAGTCCCTCAATGTACTGGGCAGGCAGTAAGCCCAGGGAAAGCCAGGAACAGCAGATGCCCCCTGCAGGAGTACAGAGACATTGCATGTGCCACATCAGACACAACCACTGGCAGCAGCCATCTTTCCCTCTGTCTCCTGCATTTGTAAATAGCAATATTACAGATGACAGAAGTGCTAACAGTAGAGATAAATCAGCATTTGTGAGACGTGGGTGAGTTTCCTGAGGCATACTACGGATAGTGACATCACACAGGCTTATTATGAGACCTGCGCCTTCCTGTTCATTCTGCTCTCCATAAACCAATGCCGGAAAGGTTTCCTGTAATAACTGTGACTAAGATGAACCCTTAGCGCAGATCAGGAGCGTTAGTACAAGTGTCTGCAGCGCACACGCTAATCTGGGACATTACCACTAACCACATGATGGCGCCCATTTGCTGGCTGTTCTTGGCGATAATGCAGCCTATCTGCCATTAGGGGCCACGAATGAGGCACAAAGAAGGAATCGGCCCCCTAAGTGGCTGCCTCAGTCCCTAGTGATGGCTGCATCTGCACGAGCAGCGCCTCGGTACATTCCTCGTTACTTTCATGTTAAAACCTGGCACAGTAATAACAAATCTGGTCTATTATTATTATTAAAAATGTTTTTATAAGGCGCCACAAGTGCCATACAAAGGACAGTACAGGGAGACAGAATTTAGCATTACAGTAAATAAATAACAGAAATAGAGTACAGGTAACACAGAGCAGCACAATTCTCATCCATAATACAGCTAAGATGTAAGTAGTGAGGGAGTGATTATCGTACTACTAGGAGCTGGCGGCCATAGATAGAGAGGGGATCCGGTCTGAAGATCGGCAGTGTCTAGGTCGACAATGTTTAGGTCGACCACTATAGGTCGACAGTCACAAGGTCGACATGGATGGAAGGTCGACAGGGTTTCTAGGTCGACATGTGCTAGGTCGACAGGTCTAAAGGTCGACATGAGTTTTTCACATTTTTTTTTATTTTTTTGAATTTTTTCATACTTAACGATCCACGTGGACTACGATTGGAACGGTAAAGTGTGCCGAGCGGAGCGAAGGCACCATGCCCGAAGCATGGCGAGCGAAGCGAGCCATGCGAGGGGACGCGGTGCACTAATTTGGGATCCCGGTCACTCTACGAAGAAAACGACACAAAAAAAAAAAAAAAAAAATCCTCATGTCGACGACCTTTAGACCTGTCGACCTAGCACATGTCGACCTAGAAACGCTGTCGACCTTCCATCCATGTCGACCTAGTGACTGTCGACCTATAGTGGTCGACCTAGACACTGTCGATTTGATGAACCACACCCGATAAAGAGGAGCCTTTACCAGCAGGAGAGAAAGCGGTAAAGATGGTCGCTGAGTAGGAGAGAGCTGCGAGTGAAATGTGTCGAGAAGAGGGCTTTGACAGGAAAGAGGGCCCTGCTCTGAAGAGCTAACAATCTAGTAGGAAGGGGCGACAGACAGATGACATGAGGTGCAGCAAGCGGGAGGTAGCCTGATGGCAGGGTGTAAGCAAAGCAGAGATGGTCAAGGCATGAGGCAGGGGATGGAGGAGCAGCCTCAGGACTAGGTTATGCAGCGGAGGGGTACGCTTTGATGAATAAGTGGGTTTTCAGTGCCCGTTTGAAGCTTTGCAAGGTCAGGGAGAGTTTATCAATAACACTTTCCTATATATGAATTCTACATTCCTTTCTGCCCCTAATAAAGGAATTTGTAGCTTAATGGAACTTACAGTAAAGAATCCTTCCTATGCTGATAAAGAAAGAATCTAGAGGAATGATTGATGATGAGGTTGCTTAGAGAAATGCTAAGAAACACGACTCCAGTGGTGATGAGCTACCTGGGCCACCTCCTATAACTCACCTATCCCCTCCATCAGCATAGGTCGCTCAGGATACCTTCCGAGGCGGTGGCTCTTCTACTCTAGTACACTGGCAAGTATAGCGCAGTGAACCTGGGAAGTAGGGATGTATGGGTTCTCCATGTTAGTACATCTATGCAGAATGACTGTTTCCCAAGGTACAATAAAGGAGAAAACAAATGCCTGACACCGTGTGTGGCTACTTAGTAACAGGCTCCTGCTGTGCTATACGGGTCACTTCCAGAGCCGGAACAGCACTCGTGTTGTGTGTCAATGTGACAATGCTCCCATTCTGCCAATAAATGACACCACGCACATTCTTCCTGTGCCGATAGCACACTGCTTATTCACAATCAACACGCACTCACAACAGACCACTTATTGTATGACGTTCCCTGATCAGAACAGAAAACAACCAGCGGACACGAGCGGCGCCATGGAGGTGATGTGGGAAGCGCAGCTCATTATCGTTTGGCCATTCAGTGTACTCTGATTCTCTTACGCTGATTATCCCAATTATAGAGAAATCTAACAAATGCCCCTCTCACACTTCATACTCCACAATGCCCGGCAAGGGTGCGGCTCGTACGTACGTGTGGCTACTGACTGCGGGTGCAAGGGAGAAAGGGAGAGGAGCAGACAGGCAATGTAACGGATGGTCTCATGCACCACATAATGGGGAAGATGTATGAAGCAGTGAGTCAGTGGAGAAGTTGCCCATGGCAACCAATCAGCATTGTAGTAACATTTATCAAGCGGATTCTATAAAATTATAGGTAGCAGCTGAGTGGTTGCCATTGGCAACTTCTCCACTCATTTCACTGCTTCATATATCTCCCCCACTATACTGTAAATGAAACACAAGATAGCAGATTAAGCAGGAGGATCTGCAAATCTTATTATTGTTTCTGGATCTGAAATAAATAAATGTTCCCTTTGAGGCATAAACAGCACATGCAGTAGTGGAGGAAAAAAGTTACGACCAGGAAGTGTCTCGTCATTCCTATGGGCCATTTATCAAACACTGGGGCAGATGTATTACGCCCGGAGAAGTGATAAAGCAGTGATAAGTGCAAGGTGATAACGCACCAGCCAATCAGCTCCTATAACTGTAAATGTACATATTGGAGCTGATTGGATGGCGCGTTATCACCTTGCACTTATCACTTCTCCAGGCTTAATATATCTGCCCCAATAGTTGCGGCTATTCGGGGGTTTGCCGCAAATATTAAGTATCCCTGGAATGTTTGTAGGCGGGACCACAGCAGGCATATCCGATACCCGCTGCCATTCCTTCATTCCCGCCCGCAGCCGCATCCCTCATGGGTTTCTATAGAGCATACGATGTTGCCAGATTTACCAATATCCGGACTGTGACGCATTCCTGACACTGGCCCCTGCAGCGAACGATGGTAGCCCATTGTAGCCTATCTCCAGCTGGCACTACACTGGGCACATGGCGGGGACCCTGTTCCTGCCTGTACCGGATGACGGGACTGCATTCTGTAATGCGGTGCTGAGCGCTAATATAGCTCCCAGATGGCACTGCAAATGCGAACAATGGTAAATGGTCCCCTTAGACCGTAGACACATACAAGAAACTAATAATGCAGCTGCCGGTGTATGAGTTCCTCTGCCCCCTCTCTAGGGATACAGTGACTGCAGCCCACATGTCACAAATATTACAGCTAACCCCCATCGGTACAGAATATTTATCTTATAATCCGGTCAGCCAGATCTACGCCCTTATCTGCGACATGTGATCAGCTGTAAGATAGCGATCGAGGAACAGAGGCTAGTGATACAGCTGTCCTCCTGTAATGTTATCACATCATGAATAATACAGAGCGGCTAACTCCTGGTGATCAGAGTGTCTGTTATCTATACGGATCTATTATTATCTATTGATGAGCTAAATCCAGGTGCATGTACTAGTGCAGGCTATCCCCGTCTGACACAAGACCATTGGAAATCTTAGTAACTGCCATGAGGAATGTTACACAGAGCTCTGGAATAAGGAGAACTCTTGGACGTGTGCACACAATGACGCAAAGAATTGCACCACTGACTCGTATCTATTCTAAATGTACTCTCTCCAGTACACCTCCCATGGCAGTACTTGCAGCAGAAAGGGGTTTAGTGTGACTGTGTCCCCGTTACCTGAAGGGGTTACGGCAGACGGCGGAGGCACTATGAATAGCTGCAGTTCTGACTGTGCAGGGTGCAAACGTGAAAGCTGTAATCAGGAACGAACGACAAGTGCACATTAACCACCCACTTCCAGAGATGGCTGACGTGTCAACAGGTCACAAAAACATGGAGTGTGACGGCAGATAAGAACCACTAGTCTGCCACATGTACACCCACTTACACACTAGGGTTCATTTTTGTCAGGTGCCAACTATCCCACCAGTATAATTTTTGACTGTGGGAGGAAACCAGAGTACCTGGAGGAAACCCACGCTAGTACAGGAAGAATATAGAAACTCCACACAGTTAGGACCATGGTGGGAATCGAACCCATGACCTTAGTGCTGCGAGGCAGTAATGCTAACCACTACACCATCTCTGCTGTCCTACCCACTCTGGATGTCCGAAACACACACTACCTACTGTATCCTCACACTTCAAAGCACCTGACAGGGAATTCCAGCCCCTTATAATAATATCTATGAGAATCAACATACCTGTTCCCCAACAATAGATATGGGGCTGATTCAGTTAGTTGGAGCCAGCTCGCGCCAGGAGAAAGTGCGTGCCTATAACGCACTCACGGTAACCCTGAGGTCGCAGATTTATATTTGCAGCCCAAAAGGCTGGGATTTCAGAGCGAGATCGGTGTTACATGGTGTGGCGTTACTGGCGGTTTTATGGGGTTGATCCAAATAGCTGCAATACAACAGCATAGAGAATAGAACCCTGACAGACGTAACCAGTATCAGAGAACAACTTATGTTCTGTGCCTCTGTGCAGTCGCCGGGCCCTTATGAACTAACGGACTCAGTTCTTAGGACGACTGATCCGCCAAACAATGTGTCAGAGGAAACCAAAGTCTCTAACAAATGTATTGTACAAAGAGCCTAATTCACTAAGGATTGCAATTGCAAAGCTGTTTGCTGCTTCTTAGCAATTACAATCCTTAGCAATGTAAATGCAGCAGGAGGTGCATACCACCTCCTGCCTCCATATCACCTCCTCCCTGCATACCACCTCCTGCCTCCATACCACCTCATGCCTCCATACCACCTCCTCCCTGCATACTACCTCCTGCCTCCATACCACCTTCTCCCTCCATACCACCTCCTGCCTCCATAACACCTCCTCCCTGCAGACCATCTCCTCCCTGCATTTGCATGCGATTGCATCTGAGATGAACATAGCGACCATCAGTTGCAGGCTGAGTAAGCGTAAGGTTCCTCTGCCTTGCCGTCGCAATGCGGCTTCTCGCGACGCAGTCCTTGGCCTTGCCACTTCTGAAAAATGATGGTGAAAAGCTTCCGTTTTCCCGCACTCCGGCCGCCACTGCCCCTCCCTTCGAACGCCTCGGCCTGTCAGTCAGGCAGAGGTGTTCACAGGACCTCACCACCTGGGAAATGCAGTAAGGATCACATCAGCAATCCTTATTGAATCCCCCCCCCCAAAGTTCTGTCTCCAAAGCTTTCCCAGTGTGTTATAGAACTTTCAGGTACAACTCTTACTTATGCCATTTGTAAAGAGTAAGGAATAAGTGTAATACAGCAGCAGTGCGGACAGGGGACAGGTCTTTAGTTACAGTTACATGAATTCTGTGTGATAGGTGTATCAGTATGTGTGGTCCATAACATCCATTCTCATTTCATGCCGGTGAAATTCCATCATGTCTGCGAGATACCAGGTCAAGGGGTGGTTGTGTCAGAGGGTGAAATTTCACCCTGCCGGGGGCAGTCTCCGATCACTATTTCCATACAGATGTGTCACTGAAACAAGGTCAGGAACTTGCGATAAACCCAGCTGGTTTTATTTCATCAAGAGAAGCACAAAGATCCTGTGTGCTAGTCCCAGCGGGTAAGGAACCGGCTTCCTGCGCAAAGTACGTGGAACGTCCGTTACATCATCAGTAACACTGTACACTCCGCTAACTGGGATAAGAATCACTGCGCACTCTGCCCGATTCACTGTGCACTCTGCCCTCGCTGCCCGATTCACTGCGCACTCTGCCCTCGCTGCCCGATTCACTGCGCACTCTGCCCTCGCTGCCCGATTCACTGCGCACTCTGCCCTCGCTGCCCGATTCACTGCGCACTCTGCCCTCGCTGCCCGACTCACTGCGCACTCTGCCCGATTCACTGCGCACGCTGCCAGATTCACTGTGCACGCTGCCCGATTCACTGCGCACTCTGTCCTTGTTGGCCGATTCACTGCGCACTCTGCCCTCGCTGCCCGATTCACTGCGCACTCTGCCCTCGCTGCCCGATTCACTGCGCACTCTGCCCTCGCTGCCCGATTTACTGCGCACTCTGCCCTCGCTGCCCGACTCACTGCGCACTCTGCCCTCGCTGCCCGACTCACTGAGCACTCTGCCCTCGCTGCCCGACTCACTGCGCACTCTGCCCGATTCACTGCTCATGCTGCCCGATTCACTGTGCACTCTGCCCTCGCTGCCCAATTCACTGCGCACTCTGTCCTTGTTGGCCGATTCACTGCGCACTCTGCCCTCGCTGTCCGATTCACTGCGCACTCTGCCCTCGCTGGCCGATTCACTGCGCACTCTCGCCACGCTGTCCGATTCACTGCGCACTCGCTCCACACCTTCTGATTCACTGCTCACTCTCCCCACCTCCTGATTCACTGCACATTCACTCCCCATATCCTGATTCACTGCAGCTTCTCTCCCCACATGATACCAGATTTGTACGCAAACTTGATGGTGTACATACAAATCCGATGGTTTGGGTTCTGTCCTGTGATATCACTTGCAGCCCCCCTTAGCTACAGCATGATTGGGGGGTGGTGACCAGATTCGTTCCACAATGAGGGGGCGTATCGTCCGTGTTTTGTAGGCATGCTGAGCCCAGGGTCTAGGTTTTCGAATGCAGACTTCCTGGACTCGGTAGAGGGTTTCCAACGTTCAGTCTGAGTAAGCTTTGGCATACTCAGACTGGCTGAGGGCTGGGACCAGGTGATCCAATGCAGATCGTAATCAATTTTCTTCTGTACATGTGGTCACAGCTTGACCTACGCTGGGGCCACATGTACAACTTATTTCCTCTGAAGGAGTTACAACAGGAGCTACAATTGTTGTCTAAGTAGTGTCCAGGCTTGAGAAGTTTAATCGTGGTTTTTAAATACAAATCAACTAAGGGTTGGTAATTGTTTTTAATAGACAAGATTCTCCCGCACACATCTATTAAGACACCCCTGAGGAAGTCACGTGGTGACGAAACGCTCTCCCCGACTAGGGCTGACAGTGGGTTGTATCTGTATACCATCAGGCCCACCAAAGGTCAAGATTGAGAATTTTATATGCAATGTAAGACCTTAGATAATAAAGATCTTTTTGGGTGCACTCTGGTACGAGGGTCTCTTGTGCAGGCATTACAGCACTGTATCCTCCTGCACCTTACCTGCATGCAGCCAGATCTGCGCCAGTGTCATCCAGGGGTGCAGTGGGCCTTGCTTTGGTGCACTGCTCTGCAGAGAAGAAGCCACCTCAGACAACGCCTGCTCTACGCGAGAAGCTGCGATGGATGTCGCATGGACGGAACCTGCGAAAAAGTGAGAAGTCAGTATGAGAATTGCAGAGATTTCTGTAGCCCAGAGTTTCCCAAACTCCACCAGTGCAGGACAGGTTTTAAGGATATCCATGCTGGAGTCCAGATAGTGAAATCAAATTGACTGAGATACTAATTAAGTCACCTGTGTTCCAGCATGGTTATTTTTAATTCCTGGACTGTAATGGCAAATTCTGCTACAGCTTATAAAAGTCATGCCGCTGGTCATACGCTGTTAAATACCATTTATCCATGTGCACAATACGTGCCGCAGCCCAATCACCGCATTCAAGACACACAGGTGTGGAGAGAAGCCCGGTGATGTTACAGCTGTGCCGTTACCTGAGCGGGCGTCTCCTGGTAATCATTATATATATATATATATATATATATATATATATATATATACACGATTCTGGATGGAACGGCACTCAGAGGCTTTTTTTATGCAACAAGCGTGTATTAAAAATTCAATAATACATCAGTTCAATCAACGTTTCGGTGCAGACACGCACCGTCGTCAGGATATGATGCATAGTACAAAAAAGACAAACACATATATATATATACATACACACCGACTCTATAGGAGACAAATACGCTGCCCAGACCAAACGCAGCGGCTAACAATGCCAGAGATGAGCCGAGTTATAAATACACATTACTGTGTGCCCATAAACGCCAACACCAGCGTATAGAAACGTGTCTTCTGCATTCAGGTGACCTATTCTCACCATTTACAGGGAGTACTCCCATTTCAGAGGCTACGTCATCTAATAGACATTATCTGTCATGTTGCAGTTTAGTACATTCAGAAACCGTGTAATGCAGTAACATATTATGGCTACACCAGGTCACCTCTATAAAAGCACTCCGCCTTAATGTGGTCAGAGATATATCCATATAATAATACAGGAGCGAGTGCATTATTACATACATTATTATAATACTGCTAGTTTACCGCATATGCACTATGGCGCGGGGCATATCTGACGCACTTCATACAAATGAATGCAGTAAAAGCAGTGATCATACCTAGTGATAAACAGTGTTACATACAAACAGGAATTGCTGTAATTAATTAGGAATTTAGATACACAAAAAAACAATAAGATTAATTACCTGCCGCTGAAAAGCACTCTGAGATAAATACCATTATGAGCTGAATCAGTCCATCAATTATAAATGATCGCGCCAACACGGAAACATTACTTGCTACATATTAATCGTAATGAGATAACTGGACAGCGCACATCGGACACTGCGGTCTGCAGATCATCCTCCCTGGTTTCTGTGATTATATAACTGGACAGCGCACATCGGACACTGCGGTCTGCAGATCATCCTCCCGGGATTCTGTGATTATATAACTGGAGAGAGCACATCGGATACTGCGGTCTGCAGATCATCATCCCGGATTCTGTGATTATATAACTGGACAGTGCACATCGGACACTGCGGTCTGCAGATCATCCTCCCGGGATTCTGTGATTATATAACTGGACAGTGCACATCGGACACTGCGGTCTGCAGATCATCCTCCCTGGTTTCTGTGATTATATAACTGGACAGCGCACATCGGACACTGCGGTCTGCAGATCATCCTCCCGGGATTCTGTGATTATATAACTGGAGAGAGCACATCGGATACTGCGGTCTGCAGATCATCATCCCGGATTCTGTGATTATATAACTGGACAGTGCACATCAGACACTGCGGTCTGCAGATCATCCTCCCGGATTTCTGTGATTATATAACTGGACAGTGCACATCGGACACTGCGGTCTGCAGACCTACCTCCCAGGATTCTGTGATTATATAACTGGACAGCGCACATTGGACACTGCGGTCTGCAGATCATCCTCCCAGGTTTCTGTGATTATATAACTGGACAGTGCACATTGGACACTGCGATCTGCAGATCATCCTCCTGGTTTTCTGTGATTATATAACTGGACAGCACACATTAGACACTGCGGTCTACAGATCATCCTCCCAGGTTTCTGTGATTATATAACTGGACAGTGCACTTAGGACACTGCGGTCTGCAGATCATCCTCCTGGATTCTGTGTGTTAGGGATGAGAGTGGACAGTGCACTTAGGACACTGTGGTCTGCATATCATCCTCCTGGATTCTGTGTGTTAGGGATGAGACTGGACAGTGCACTTAGGACACTGCGGTCTGCAGATCATCCTCCTGGATTCTGTGTGTTAGGATGAGACTGGACAGTGCACTTAGGACACTGCGGTCTGCAGATCATCCTCCTGGATTCTGTGTGTTAGGGATGAGACTGGAGAGTGCACTTAGGACACTGCGATCTGCAGATCATCCTCCTGGATTCTGTGTGTTAGGGATGAGACTGGAGAGTGCACTTAGGACACTGCGGTCTGCAGATCATCCTCCCAGATTCTGTGTGTTAGGATGAGACTGTAGAGTGCACTTAGGACACTGCGGTCTGCAGATCATCCTCCCAGATTCTGTGTGTTAGGATGAGACTGGACAGTGCACTTAGGACACTGCGGTCTGCAGATCATCCTCCTGGATTCTGTGTGTTAGGATGAGACTAGACAGTGCATTTTGGACACTGCGGTCTGCAGATCATCCTCCTGGATTCTGTGTCAGGATGGGACTGGACAGTGCACTTAGGACACTGCGGTCTGCAGATCATCCTCCTGGATTCTGTGTCAGGATGGGACTGGACAGTGCACTTAGGACACTGCGGTCTGCAGATCATCCTCCTGGATTCTGTGTGTTAGGGATGAGACTGGACAGTGCACTTAGGACACTGTGGTCTGCAGATCATCCTCCCAGATTCTGTGCGTTAAGGATGAGACTGGACAGTGCACATTGGACACTGTGTTCTGCAGATCATCCTCCCGGATTCTGTGATTATATAACTGGACAGCGCATATCGGACTCTGCGTCTGCAGATCATCCTCCTGGATTTCTGTGATTATATAACTGGACAGTGCACTTAGGACACTGCGGTCTGCAGATCATCCTCCTGGATTCTGTGTGTTAGGGATGAGAGTGGACAGTGCACTTAGGACACTGCGGTCTGCAGATCATCCTCCCGGATTCTGTGTGTTAGGGATGAGACTGGACAATGCACTTAGGACACTGCGGTCTGCAGATCATCCTCCCAGATTCTGTGTGTTAGGATGAGACTGGACAGTGCACTTAGGACACTGCGGTCTGCAGATCATCCTCCCAGATTCTGTGTGTTAGGATGAGACTGTAGAGTGCACTTAGGACACTGCGGTCTGCAGATCATCCTCCCAGATTCTGTGTGTTAGGATGAGACTGGACAGTGCACTTAGGACACTGCGGTCTGCAGATCATCCTCCTGGATTCTGTGTTAGGAATGAGACTGGAGAGTGCATTTCGGACACTGCGGTCTGCAGATCATCCTCCTGGATTCTGTGTGTTAGGAATGAGACTGAAGAGTGCATTTCGGACACTGCGGTCTGCAGATCATCCTCCTGGATTCTGTGTCAGGATGAGACTAGACAGTGCATTTTGGACACTGCGGTCTGCAGATCATCCTCCTGGATTCTGTGTCAGGATGGGACTGGACAGTGCACTTAGGACACTGCGGTCTGCAGATCATCCTCCTGGATTCTGTGTGTTAGGGATGAGACTGTAGAGTGCACTTAGGACACTGCGGTCTGCAGATCATCCTCCCGGATTCTGTGTGTTAGGAATGAGACTGGACAGTGCACTTAGGACACTGCGGTCTGCAGATCATCCTCCTGGATTCTGTGTCAGGATGAGACTGGACAGTGCACTTAGGACACTGCGGTCTGCAGATCATCCTCCTGGATTCTGTGTGTTAGGGATGAGACCGTAGAGTGCACTTAGGACACTGCGGTCTGCAGATCATCCTCCCGGATTCTGTGTGTTAGGAATGAGACTAGACAGTGCATTTTGGACACTGCGGTCTGCAGATCATCCTCCCGGATTCTGTGTGTTAGGGATGAGACTGGACAATGCACTTAGGACACTGCGGTCTGCAGATCATCCTCCCAGATTCTGTGTCAGGATGGGACTGGACAGTGCACTTAGGACACTGCGGTCTGCAGATCATCCTCCTGGATTCTGTGTGTTAGGGATGAGACTGTAGAGTGCACTTAGGACACTGCGGTCTGCAGATCATCCTCCTGGATTCTGTGTGTTAGGAATGAGACTGGACAGTGCACTTAGGACACTGCGGTCTGCAGATCATCCTCCTGGATTCTGTGTCAGGATGAGACTAGACAGTGCATTTTGGACACTGCGGTCTGCAGATCATCCTCCTGGATTCTGTGTCAGGATGGGACTGGACAGTGCACTTAGGACACTGCGGTCTGCAGATCATCCTCCTGGATTCTGTGCGTTAGGGATGAGACTGTAGAGTGCACTTAGGACACTGCGGTCTGCAGATCATCCTCCTGGATTCTGTGTGTTAGGGATGAGACTGTAGAGTGCACTTAGGACACTGCGGTCTGCAGATCATCCTCCCGGATTCTGTGTGTTAGGAATGAGACTGGACAGTGCACTTAGGACACTGCGGTCTGCAGATCATCCTCCTGGATTCTGTGTGTTAGGGATGGGACTGGGCAGTGCACTTAGGACACTGCGGTCTCCAGATCATCCTCTTGGATTCTGTGTCAGGATGAGACTAGACAGTGCATTTTGGACACTGCGGTCTGCAGATCATCCTCTTGGATTCTGTGTCAGGATGGGACTGGACAGTGCACTTAGGACACTGCGGTCTGCAGATCATCCTCCTGGATTCTGTGTGTTAGGGATGAGACTGTAGAGTGCACTTAGGACACTGCGGTCTGCAGATCATCCTCCTGGATTCTGTGTGTTAGGAATGAGACTGGACAGTGCACTTAGGACACTGCGGTCTGCAGATCATCCTCCTGGATTCTGTGTCAGGATGAGACTAGACAGTGCATTTTGGACACTGCGGTCTGCAGATCATCCTCCTGGATTCTGTGTCAGGATGGGACTGGACAGTGCACTTAGGACACTGCGGTCTGCAGATCATCCTCCTGGATTCTGTGTGTTAGGGATGAGACTGTAGAGTGCACTTAGGACACTGCGGTCTGCAGATCATCCTCCCGGATTCTGTGTGTTAGGAATGAGACTGGACAGTGCACTTAGGACACTGCGGTCTGCAGATCATCCTCCTGGATTCTGTGTGTTAGGGATGGGACTGGGCAGTGCACTTAGGACACTGCGGTCTCCAGATCATCCTCCTGGATTCTGTGTGTTAGGAATGAGACTGGACAGTGCACTTAGGACACTGCGGCCTGCAGATCATCCTCCTGGATTCTGTGTGTTAGGGATGGGACTGGGCAGTGCACTTAGGACATTGCGGTCTCCAGATCATCCTCCCGGATTCTGTGTGTTAGGAATGAGACTGGACAGTGCACTTAGGACACTGCGGTCTGCAGATCATCCTCCTGGATTCTGTGTGTTAGGGATGGGACTGGGCAGTGCACTTAGGACACTGCGGTCTGCAGATCATCCTCTTGGATTCTGTGTCAGGATGAGACTAGACAGTGCACTTAGGACACTGCGGTCTGCAGATCATCCTCCTGGATTCTGTGTCAGGATGAGACTAGACAGTGCATTTTGGACACTGCGGTCTGCAGATCATCCTCCTGGATTCTGTGTCAGGATGGGACTGGACAGTGCACTTAGGACACTGCGGTCTGCAGATCATCCTCCTGGATTCTGTGTCAGGATGAGACTAGACAGTGCATTTTGGACACTGCGGTCTGCAGATCATCCTCCTGGATTCTGTGTCAGGATGGGACTGGACAGTGCACTTAGGACACTGCGGTCTGCAGATCATCCTCCTGGATTCTGTGTCAGGATGAGACTAGACAGTGCATTTTGGACACTGCGGTCTGCAGATCATCCTCCTGGATTCTGTGTCAGGATGGGACTGGACAGTGCACTTAGGACACTGCGGTCTGCAGATCATCCTCCTGGATTCTGTGTCAGGATGAGACTAGACAGTGCATTTTGGACACTGCGGTCTGCAGATCATCCTCCTGGATTCTGTGTCAGGATGGGACTGGACAGTGCACTTAGGACACTGCGGTCTGCACTGGACAATACATCTTGCACAGTGCTGTCAGAAGACTGATGTCATTGTGGTTTTCTTGATAAATGGAACACCTTAATAAATGCTTTAATTCAACAACTCAATGGAAGTTTGGAGCTATAATCTTTCAGGCTAGCGGTACCTGCTGAACAACTATGGGGATATAAGAGGACAGAGCGATGGTGCACTAACACCTCATCATGCCATTCGGATGAATTATTAACAACAGTTGTCACACATAATATCACCGCAGCCACACTTTATGGTAGTGCTCCCTTCTTCTGTGTCATGTCCCAGCCCTTCACCTGCTCTATGAACTTTGCAGCAGAGAGAGATAAACAGCAACTGTGGCTCTCGCTGGGAGCTCAGTGGCCTGGAGCATTACAGAACATGCCTGTGTGACTATTATCAGGTAAATGTCAGCAGATGACGATGAATGACCCCTCCAAGGAAAGCAGCTAGGAGTCAGCTACCTATTACAGTGATCTCACTGTGGAGACAACAATTTCCAGAGTCAATATTCAAGAGAATGCAGTCTGACCAGTCACTAGGAGCCAGTGACCTCCCTGATATGTGAAGTGCCTCGCATGTGAGGTATAGCTTTCCCAATCCGTACAACATTTACAAAGTTACCCCATAACAGCCCGTCTGGCGGCCTAAGCCTTGTACACAGATGTGCATTATATTGGCTTATTATTATTATTATACTATGAAGCCTTTGTACAGGCTGTCCCAGGCAGGGCGCACTGCAGAATCTAGAAGCTGGACAACAGTAATTCCTCTTTATCCCATTTCCCCTGCCTGCCTCACATCACATGTTCGGGACATTTCCTCATTCTCTGCGTTGGGTTATAATCTGCTTTCCCACGCTGTTCTGTGCGCATTCCACAGGCGCATACCTCCCCCGCCCACAGTAATACTCTGAGCAATGGAAATAAAACGCTGAAAGTAGCATCCCTGAAGACTTACTGTGCAGCAAGACGCATACATTACGCGGGAACGGCAGTGGTAACGGCTTAGTTATCATATGTATCATTGGCAGAGATCTTGTTACAGTGGGTGCGCTATCTTTGTGCTAATGAACATGTAGATAACAGTTACACTGCCATCAGCAATACTGCACCGTTATTTATTTCCTTGTTACTATTCAGATTTTACATAAAGATGAGATATTTATCAATAGCGATCTTTATTTTTGTATGCTATGAACCTTCAGTATAGACTGTAGATTTAAAGGGTGATTACTATCAGGAGCTAACGAGCTCCTACTCCATGCAGCCATATTTCCATGGCTCAAGTGTTTGCGGGAAACAGCAGTCGCTGCCGTAGGACTGCACTGCTACGCGCACCACGCTATCTATTCTCCCTCCAGGGGGGGTCGTGGACCCCCAAGAGGGAGAACAGATGTCGGTATGCCGGCGGTCGGGATTCCGGCGCCGGTATGGTGGTCGCCGGGAGCCCGGCCGCCGGCAACCTGAAGACCACCCGTGACAGCAAATGCCTGACGTGGCTGGTGGTTCAAGCAGCCACTTTGTGTTATCTGGAGCGTCCTAACTTAATCACGAGGCCCGGCTTTGCTGGGGCTAATACACTGGGAATGATGCCAGTGTCGTGGAGGGCATAGTAACATCCTCCCATTGCTAGGTCTGTAATTATACCTTCTGCTTACGGAGAGTTTAGGAATTTAGGACCTGTCCGCAAGCCTGTAATGAATTCCAAATGGTCTGGGATGAAAAGACCTCTGTGTGCACCAGACAGAACATCTCATTTGGCCGGGATTGTAATGGATAAGCTGTAACCTGTGTACTTCTAGTAATCTCTGCAATGATCTGTAATAACAGATCAGGGGAGTAATTACATCTGGGTGCTCTGTATACTATGCAGAGGTGGAATTTATAATTCTGCCCTTTCACACGTAAATCTGCTTCATAGAGAAGTGGCGGCCCTGTGGCTCTTCAGACGTTGTGTAACTATAAGTCCCAGCATCCCCCGAGAGCTTGGTGTCTCACAGATCAGTACAATACAGTTTCTCTTGATGTGTACACAATACAGTCACACAACACACAAAGCACTAAAATTCAACACACATGTAAAAAGAACATCATGCCATATACCAACAAGGAAAGAATCTACACGCACACCCAGGAAGGAACAGTAACCATCTCATTGCAGGAGAGGCAGCTAGGCACTGCTGGGACAGGGGAAATAATTGCATGCTCTTGTGTTCAGGCACAAAGACACCAAGCCTCCCATGCACAATGTGCTTCAGGGCATGCGTGCTGCACACTGCAAAGGGTTAATGGGGACAATATGTGCTCCAATCATCACACTGTCAGGACCTTATTAGAGAGACAGTACTAATCTGTATGGGACAGGGCACCGGGGCAGTGCCAGTCTGCTCTATATGGGGCAGCGTCAGAGAAAGGTGGCCTGGAGATAATACGCTTTGGTGACCCCGCTCAGCACCTCTATTATTAAGTAAAGAGCCCTCCTGAAATAGCCATGTGTTGAAGCTTTCAGAAATGAATACTGTCTCTTTAATAATTAAAGGGAAAGGCCGGCAGCAGTTAGGCCTTGTAATTACAATGTGCAGTGAGTAGCACCCCAGCTTATACCCTTAGCTGCCAGAGTGTCCAGTAACGCAAACACTGGAGCCCTCTGCTGGCAGAGAATGGTACAGCTGGCAGCAATCACATGACATATCATGTGACTGCTGGATAGGGGATGCCAATACCAAGGTCACAGGTTGTGCCAGCATTACTTACAAACAGAAAACATGGAGTCAAAACCAAGAGAGTGAGAGATGTCTGGAGAGCGGCTTTCAAACACTGCATATAAAATCACAAATGAAAACACAATGCAAAAGCGTCACTGCAAGTAAAGTCACACCCCGACCCCGGCCGAACACGTTTTCTGAGAATCTGCAAAGGGACCCTCGCTTTGTACTGCGGATGTAACAGATGCACTGATTGGACGGGTACGTGTAACCCGCATGAGACTGCTGGCCTATCATTAGGTATGTACCAGCAGCGCCCCCTTGTGCTGGCGGCTCTCCCATCGGGATGCGGTGACAAGTCCCTGGCATGGCTGGGCCCTTGTTAGAGAACACTTATCCAGTATGCAGATTATCAGAAAAGGGGCACAGCCCATCACAGCAGGAAACCAGTTTACACAGAGGAGGTTCGGGCCCTGAGGACAGCTCAGCGTTTGCACCGGCCCTTGTTACGGGGTCAGGTTTGGAAGGTGAATGAGGGAGATGAGAGGAGACAAACAGGTGGAGAGGTGATTCTGGTCTTGAAAGGGAAGAGGACTCAGACGCTAGAAGACAAAGCGAGAGAAAACCAATGAAAGCCAAAGAAACAAGAAGGGGAACCCTGGTGAGGGACAGAGAGAGCCGGATGCTGATAACCCGAGCAAGCGATCAGATCTAATACAAGAACTCAATACATACCCTGATGATGTACAGGATCCTCTGCGAAGCACAGCTGTCAATCACAAGTTTACCTCTGACAGCACGAAACAGTGGCTGATTGACAGGTCTGCTTCTCAAGAGATTCTGTATCATCTTCTACACATTGTGCTGACAACAGTAATCCAGGCTGACTCTCCAGGCATGTAGCTACAACCGCCCAGACTGAGAGTGATATAGTGGGAGGAGCAGGGTCCCCAGCAGCACAGAGTATATCAGGAGATGAGTGATGTGTCAGTGAGGACAGTGCTGCATGTGACAGGGGCAGTGACATGATGTGAGGAGGGGAATGGAGGCAGCAGGAAGTCACAGACTGAGAGTTATATACTGGGAGGAGCAGGGTCCCCAGCAGCACAGAGTGTATCAGGAGATGAGTGATGTGTCAGTGAGGACAGAGCTGCATGTGACAGGGGCAGTAACATGATGTGAGGAGGGGAATGGAGGCAGCAGGAAGCCACAGACTGAGAGTTATATAGTGGGAGGAGCAGTGTCCCCAGCAGCACAGAGTATATCAGGAGATGAGTGATGTGTCAGTGAGGACAGGGCTGCATGTGACAGGGACAGTGACATGATGTGAGGAGGGGAATGGAGGCAGCAGGAAGCCACAGACTGCGAGTTATATAGAGGAAGGAGCAGGGTCCCCAGCAGCACAGAGTATATCAGGAGATGAGTGATGTGTCAGTGAGGACAGGGCTGCATGTGACAGGGGCAGTGACATGATGTGAGGAGGGGAATGGAGGCAGCAGGAAGCCACAGACTGAGAGTTATATACTGGGAGGAGTAGGGACCCCAGCAGCACAGAGTATATCAGGAGATGAGTGATGTGTCAGTGAGGACAGGGCTGCATGTGACAGGGGCAGTGACATGATGTGAGGAGGGGAATGGAGGCAGCAGGAAGCCACAGACAGAGTTATATAGTGGGAGGAGTAGGGACCCCAGCAGCACAGAGTATATCAGGAGATGAGTGATGTGTCAGTGAGGACAGGGCTGCATGTGACAGGGGCAGTGACATGATGTGAGGAGGGGAATGGAGGCAGCAGGAAGCCACAGACTGAGAGTTATATAGTGGGAGGAGCAGGATCCCAGCAGCACAGAGTATATCAGGAGATGAGTGATGTGTCTGTGAGGGCAGGGCTGCATGTGACAGGGGCAGTGACATGATGTGAGGAGGGGAATGGAGGCAGCAGGAAGCCACAGACTGAGGGTTATATAGTGGGAGGAGCAGGGTCCCCAGCAGCACAGAGTATATCAGGAGATGAGTGATGTGTCAGTGAGGACAGGGTTGTATGTGAAAGGGGCAGTGACATGATGAGAGGAGGGGAATGGAGGCAGCAGGAAGCCACAGACTGAGAGTTATATAGTGGAAGGAGCAGGGCCACAGCAGCACAGAGTAAATCAGGAGAGGAGTGATGTGTCAGTGAGGACAGGGCTGCATGTGACAGGGACATGATGTGAGGAGGGGAATGGAGGCAGCAGGGAGCCACAGACTGAGAGTTATATAGTGGGAGGAGCAGGGTCCCCAGCAGCACAGAGTATATCAGGAGATGAGGGATGTAGATGAGGGATGTGTCAGTGAGGACAGGGCTGCATGTGACAGGGGCAGTGACATGATGTGAGGAGGGGAATGGAGGCAGCAGGAAGCCACAGACTGAGAGTTATATAGTGGGAGGAGCAGGGTCCCCAGTAGCACAAAGTATATCAGGAGATGAGTGATGTGTCCGTGAGGACAGGGCTGCATGTGACAGGGGCAGTGACATGATGTGAGGAGGGGAATGGAGGCAGCAGGAAGCCACAGGCTCAGAGTTATATAGTGGGAGGAGCAGGGTCCCCAGCAGCACAGAGTATATCAGGAGATGAGTGATGTGTCAGTGAGGACAGGGCTGCATGTGACAGGAGCAGTGACATGATGTGAGGAGGGGAATGGAGGCAGCAGGAAGCCACAGACTGAGAGTTATATAGTGGGAGGAGCAGGGTCCCCAGCAGCACAGAGTATATCAGGAGATGAGTGATGTATCAGTGAGGGGTGTGGTATGGTATGCCGGCGGTCGGGCTCCCGGCGACCAGCATACCGGCGCCCGACCGCCGGCTTACCGACAGTGTGGCGAGAGCAAATAAGCCCCTTGCGGGCTCGCTGCGCTCGCCACGCTGCGGGCACGGACGCTATTTTATTCTCCCTCCAGGGGGGTCGTGGACCCCCACGAGGGAGAATAAGTGTCGGTATGCCGGCTGTCGGGATTCCGGCGCCGGGATCCCGACAGCCGGCATACTGAAGACCACCCGTCAGTGAGGACAGGGCTGCATGTGACAGGGGCAGTGACATGATGTGAGGAGGGGAATGGAGGCAGCAGGAAGCCACAGGCTGAGAGTTATATAGTGGGAGGAGCAGGGTCCCCAGCAGCACAGAGTATATCAGGAGATGAGTGATGTGTCAGTGAGGACAGGGCTGCATGTGACAGGGGCAGTGACATGATGTGAGGATGGGAATGGAGGCAGCAGGAAGCCACAGGCTAAAAGCTATATATAGAGACCTGTCTGCATTAACCACAGAACTGGACAGGTCACTGTCTCCAAAAAGATAATTTTATCATCTGCTCCTGTGACAATAAATATGGTAATTATTGCCTAATAAAGAGCAGGAGATGAAGACTGAAAACAAGCGCTTTACGGAGCCCCTGTAACACACCTCAGAAGTGTCAGCTGTAAAGCACAGATCAGTTCTTTACTAACTAGTGACAATGAGCAGATGTTTCTACAAATATGGCAGCAGTGATCAAGTAGAAATTGGCTTCTGCGTACTATGAGATAATCAGACAATTAAGGACATGTATATGTTTTCCGAGAAAAGTCTACAATAAAACATTATTTTAGGCCTGTCCCGCTGACTGATGCAGAAAAGTGGTAGGGGACAATGAGTTGGAAGAGACAAGCCGCGATGTGACTAGCTATAGACAAGAGACAGAGACTATAGGAAGGAGCCGGCCGTGCCAGATACTTCTGTAAATGTCCCAGAGTTGTACAACACCCGAATGACTAGCTCCACCCCTCCTCCCCGCCCCCTGCACTCAGCAGCCTGTTGCTGTCCTAGAGAATGATGGCACCAGTACCTCATGCCACCTCTGCCAGCAATATGACCAGTACACCCCTGAGGACACCCGGGCAATGTATGATCATGATGTAGCTGCGACTCTCACCTGTCTCCGGGTCACTGAAGTCTGGCATGGTGATTGTGTTCAGCTGCCGCCTGTCCGCGATGGCTCTGTCCAATAAGCTGCTGCCACGTCCTGAGTCACTGCAATAGGACAACAGTCACTACGTGTCCCAATGCGTATATGCTGCAAATATACTAACGTCCCTACACTTCACTTAATCACTGCTTTCTATAACACCAACATACTGATTCCCCCCAGCCATTTATTTTCCAGGCTATGGCGGTAACAGTAAAGAATTCCAATTGAAGGCAAGATCCTTGTGAGTCTGGCCGATGCATTAAAGTGGCAATCATTTAAATGACCTGGTTTTCCCTCATAAATGATGACTGCCGCTTTAAAACATCGCCCAGACTAGCTGATGCCTGCAAGTCATAAGCCGTTACATTTATCACTATATTGTATCACAAACAATCTATTAAACCAGTTTTAGGCGTCCTCCGCTTCCTTACTGGCAGCCCCACTGTGATACCAGTAGCACTTTATTTGAATGAAATGTCACTTTCCTGTGATCAGCCTTGATTTATACATCGAGAACACATTCATTATGTAGTGCAGCAGTTCCCAATGTATTACGTACAAATACAACTGGCCCCTAACTCAGGGAACTTACCCCTACCCCCCAGGCCTCAAACAAATGCTCATTAATGTGTATAAAGGAACAGAGCCGTCCGGGTAACAGAGGCATTTAGAAGATCAGCCTTAGATGAATGGAAGGGGTACCTGGGATTCGTGAGGTTGTAACAGGACTTCCAGATCTGCAGCATGTGTTTGCAAGTCAACAGCGCCTCATCAGGACCCCGACACAGAGATTCCAGTTTCACCTTAGAGAATAACAGTCTAAAACACAGAAAGACAGTGTTCATGAAGAGGAACAGCACCAGCTCCCGCCCATCCTTATAAAGAGAGAAGATACTTTTCTATAGGCTTGAAGAATTTCAGATGATTAGGCGGCCACAGAACGGAGTGCAGTCTGGTCTTACATATTTACAGCAAACATTAACTAACGAAGCAATGCAATAAACATCATTTCCAACTGTTATTTCCAATTAGCCCCAAGAGTTGACACACATTACATCTGGAATATAGGAACATGAGTGCAGGTACACCATACACCATTAAAATTATAATTACAATCATGTCAGAGGTTCTTGGCATATATTGGCCAGAGCTATCCAAGGAGCCATATGCCCCAGTTTGGGGCTGAACTTTTGGGGCGTGGGGCTCCTTGGATTGCGATGGCTGGGCCACTTTGGGGCATCACCACCTTACATTTATTTTTAACACCTATATCACCCTGTGTTTGTTTCTTATTTACTGTATGTAGCATTTTTCACACATCTTTTACACTTGTAACACTGATCAGCTAACCTCACCCTCTGACACCTTACTGCTGTCCTCTTTCTAACACTCAGCAGCTTCTGTCACTTGCCTAACACTGATTTCTCACTTCTATAGCTTATTTGTGTGATGCCCTGGGGAGGTCTGGGGGTGCCCTGCGCCCCAGAGGCGAACCCATATAATGGTAGGGACATGTCTGATGAGGTCACCGTTAAGCAGGTGGGCAGGCTCATATATTGGCCAATATATGCCAGGAACCTCGGATATGATGGTTATTATAATTTTAATGGTGTATGGTGCACCTGCACTCTCTTTCCTATATTGTAGTACTAAGTCCCAGCAAGGTAGCACATCCCATTACAAGAAGCTAGGGTGTGCGTTTGGGTGTGTATTATGTTACCAGCGGTCAGCATCCCGACGCCGGGATCCTGGCCGCAGAATGCCTTCGAGTGGGAATAGTCCCTGTTGGTCGGGACTGTGTAGGGGCGGGTGCAAGGGGACGTAATGTCACATAACTACATCACGTGCAGTCCAGGCCCCCTCCCCACAACACTTACATCTGCATAAGACCAGCAATTGGTCATGTGTACAGATGAAAGGCAGGGAAGGTGTTTTTCGTGGGAACATCCCAGAGTCTACGTAACGGTCATTCCTTCAATGCAGTACATAGCAATAGGTACAGTGACTGCTGCCAAATCCGCCTGGCTGCAGGACATGAGACAGGATGCGTATTACATCCAGGCATCACTGTTCCAGGTTTGGGGTTCGGTAGTCAGCTTGTAATCAGATGGTGCACTGCATTCTCACACCCTGAGGTACAATGACTACTGAGACAGGCAGCACGGTAACTGTGACATAAGGTAGAGCAAGCGATGCATATTCTATAGACTGGTGCCCAGGGAGAGGCACCGGTGCTGGAACTGCTACTCATTCATTCATCTCCATCCCATAGAGGTCTTCAGTCCCCACATACTGCTCTCATATGTAATGAGCCCCTGTGATGGCGGTTACCGGGAGCAGGAAGTGGGTCCCTGTGAGCACATATGTGGGAATTCTACAGGTATCTACAGGTAAGAGGAGACTGATGTGGCCCCCTGTCGTGTGTCTGGCCCTGAATACAAGTAACAACTATACAGAGACAGAGCTCCAAACAGGACTGACAACGCTTCCCATCCTGACTGCCCTGTCACGGTGAGGACAGAATGGGGGCAGAGTACTGGGGTCCTGGGTATAATGGCCCTACAGGTGGAGTTTGTACGTTCTTCCCGTGCTTGCGAGGGTTTCCTCCCATACTCTGCAGACATACCGGTAGGATAACAGGATTACTGCGTGACTATTAGTACTGGAAAGGTGCTGCCGGTTCCCACTCACATGAAGTTCTCGGGGTACTCGCTCAGCGCCATGTCAATGATATTCAGGGCATCGTGGTAATGTTTCTGAGCAGAGAGCAGCAGCGCCAGCAGGTGGAGGGAGTTGGAGTCATCACCCTGGAGCTGGAGCGCCTGCCGTACGTAACCCAGAGCCTCCGGGATCTAGGACAAGACACAGAGTCAGTCACTGATAGACAGGCGCAGGCCAAGCCAGGCTCTCTAGAAAGCAACCCAAACATTATATACACATGTGGACTAAAAATAAAGTGACATCACTGAGAGTGCAGCCTACTCAGTCACTAGAAGCCAGTGACATCACTGAGAGTGCGGGCTATCCAGTCACTAGGAGCCAGTGACATCACTGAGAGTGCAGCCTATCCAGTCACTAGGAGCCAGTGACCTCACTGAGAGTGCAGCCTATCCAGTCACTAGGAGCCAGTGACATCACTGAGAGTGCAGCCTATCCAGTCACTAGTAGCCAGTGACCTCACTGAGAGTGCAGCCTACTCAGTCACTAGAAGCCAGTGACATCACTGAGAGTGCAACCTATCCAGTTACTAAGAGCCAGTGACATCACTGAGAGTGCGGGCTATCCAGTCACTAGTAGCCAGTGACATTACTGAGAGCACAGCCTATCCAGTCACTAGTAGCCAGTGACATCACTGAGAGTGCAGCCTATCCAGTCACTAGGAACCAGTGACATCACTGAGATTGCAGCCTATCCAGTCACTAGGAACCAGTGACATCACTGAGATTGCAGCCTATCCAGTCACTAGGAACCAGTGACATCACTGAGCGTGCAGCCTATCCAGTCACTAGGAACCAGTGACATCACTGAGAGTTCAGCCTATCCAGACACTAAGAGCCAGTGACATCACTGAGAGTGCGGGCTATCCAGTCATTAGGAGCCAGTGACATCGCTGAGAGTGCGGCCTATCCAGTCACTAGGAGCCAGTGACATCACTGAGAGTGCAGCCTATCCAGTCACTAGGAACCAGTGACATCACTGAGAGTTTAGCCTATCCAGTCACTAGGAGCCAGTGACATCACTGAGAGTGCAGCCTATCCAGTCACTAGGAGCCAGTGACATCACTGAGAGTGCGGGCTATCCAGTCATTAGGAGCCAGTGACATCACTGAGAGTGCAGCCTATCCAGTCACTAGGAGCCAGTGACATCACTGAGAGTCAGTGACATCACTGAGAGTGCGGCCTATCCAGTCACTAGGAACCAGTGACATCACTGAGAGTGCAGCCTATCCAGTCACTAGGAACCAGTGACATCACTGAGATTGCAGCCTATCCAGTCACTAGGAACCAGTGACATCACTGAGCGTGCAGCCTATCCAGTCACTAGGAACCAGTGACATCACTGACAGTTCAGCCTATCCAGTCACTAAGAGCCAGTGACATCACTGAGAGTTCAGCCTATCCAGTCACTAAGAGCCAGTGACATCACTGAGAGTGCGGGCTATCCAGTCACTAGGAGCCAGTGACATCACTGAGAGTGCAGCCTATCCAGTCACTAGGAGCCAGTGACATCACTGAGAGTGCGGCCTATCCAGTCACTAGGAACCAGTGACATCACGGAGAGTGCAGCGTATCCAGTCATTAGTAGCCAGTGACATCACTGAGAGTGCAGCCTATCCAGTCACTAGGAGCCAGTGACATCACTGAGAGCACAGCCTATCCAGTCACTAGGAACCAGTGACATCACTGAGAGTGCAGCCTATCCAGTCACTAGGAACCAGTGACATCACTGAGATTGCAGCCTATCCAGTCACTAGGAACCAGTGACATCACTGAGCGTGCAGCCTATCCAGTCACTAGGAACCAGTGACATCACTGACAGTTCAGCCTATCCAGTCACTAAGAGCCAGTGACATCACTGAGAGTTCAGCCTATCCAGTCACTAAGAGCCAGTGACATCACTGAGAGTGCGGGCTATCCAGTCACTAGGAGCCAGTGACATCACTGAGAGTGCAGCCTATCCAGTCACTAGGAGCCAGTGACATCACTGAGAGTGCGGCCTATCCAGTCACTAGGAACCAGTGACATCACGGAGAGTGCAGCGTATCCAGTCATTAGTAGCCAGTGACATCACTGAGAGTGCAGCCTATCCAGTCACTAGGAGCCAGTGACATCACTGAGAGCACAGCCTATCCAGTCACTAGGAGCCAGTGACATCATTGAGAGTGCAGCCTATCCAGTCACTAGGAACCAATGACATCACTAGAAATGTTCCAGCTATTGATCATACCTCATTCAGTAACCAACCCACTATGTCAAACTTCCACCAGTGACCTAAGGTTTCTATGTGGCAAATACATTGTCAAGTCACATTATTATGACCAGCAGCTAAGAGTCATAGTAACCGCCGCGTGCAGCACGCGAACAGGTCACACACTGCGCAGTGTCAGATACACTGTCACCCTTGGCCCAAAAGCCAATAATCATCAGTTTTTGCAACTCGGATAAATTTCCCATTTTACCAATAACAGTTACGAGTGATGTGTGCGCAGACGGCCTATCACACACCTTATATATCCTCCAAGCCAGCGCACTACACATACTTCATGGGCTACGCGCTGCCGACGTCACATGTAGGAGGTGGTCATAATAACGTGACTCCACCGTGTATGTGGTGATAGGCGGCATTCTCTTACAGTGACTGAAGGGTTAACACTGCCCTGGCTCAGCACCTGTACACAGGAAGACCCGAGCTGGAGAAACACAGCTGCTCAGCCTAGTGGGCATTGCTTGACTATGCAGAACATGCAAATCAGCCTTGTCTGGAGTGCAGCGCTGGAGAGGTTTCACCAATGAAATATGCAAAGCAGGCAGGCTGAAGACGGAGGCTGCCTGCAGCTCTGAGGGTTGGGGGGAGTCTTCCCAGTGTGGCTGACCCCAATACATATCATTATCCAGCTCTTTTCTCTCCATAAACTCAATAGCTTGTGTAAACAGAATGATGGATCAGCCTGTAAGTGCACACACACAGAGAGGAACCCGCAGTTCTGTGTAGCCTGCTTCTTTTTCTAGCTAAATCGCTGTACTACTGAGCTTACAATCTAGAACCCAAATATGACAGGGTCTCTGCTGAGCACATCAGAGTGTGATGCGCAGCTAAGAACTACGCAGGCATTTACTGTATCCCTACATGCAATTATATAAAGCAATAAGATATGTATACATTAATCCTCCTGGAAATGACATTACACTGGGACCAGCACCGCATGGCACAACAACACTACTTCCTATACAGGCGCCATGTCCTTCCCACTCTGACTGATCCCACAATCCTGCAGCCATACAGAACAGTCATACGTTGGATCAGGGACACTCACCTGTCTAGATATCGCCAGCTGCAGTGCCAGGTAAAACGCTGCCAGGTGGTCCGTGGGTGACAGGCTGTGTGCCCTGAGGAAACAGCCGCTGATTAGTGACGATATAATGATGAGTGCACAAAGGCTGACATAAAGCGGGAATAAAGTAACATAGTAATTGAGGTTGAATAGAGGCAAAATGCCCATCGTGTTCATCCTGTATTCTGTATTAAGTTGTGTTGATTATACTGTACCTGCTGAAGAATGTTTTATGACTAGTTAACAACTACAAATCATGTTCTACCCGGATTATCAACGTCAATATTTAAAATGTTATAACCTTGGATATCATTTTCAATCAGAAATTCATCCAATCCTTTTTTAAATGCATATATACAGTCCGCCATTACCACCTTCCCTGGCAGGGAATTCCAAATCCTTTTTGCCCTAACAGTAAAGAACACTTTCCTACGTTGCGTTCGGAACTTTCTCTCCTCCAGCCGCAGCGAGTGCCCACGTGTCCTAAACTGTGTTCTTTTAATAAATAATTCCTCTGATAACTCTTTGTAGTGCCCCTTTACATATTTGAAAACATTAATAATGTCTCCTCTTAGACCCCTCTTTTCTAGTGTATACATATTTATCCTAGTAAGCCTTTCCTCGTACTCCAGTGTCGCTAACCCTTTAATCAGTTTAGTAGCTCGTCTTTGAACCCTTTCGAGTTCACCGATATTTTTTTTATAATACGGTGCCCAAAACTGAACACAATATTCCAGGTGCGGACAAACCAATGATTTATACAGCGGCAGGATTACATCCTCGTCCCCGGTCTCAATTCCCCGTTTTATGCACGCTAGCACCTTACTGCGCTTTGATATTGTATACGGTTATTAAGCTTATTATCAATGAGTACTCCCAAATCTTTTTCCAGTACTGTTACCCCTAGACTTTCCACATTTAATATGTAGGATGCAAGTTTGTTTTTAGTCCTGAAATGCATAACCTTGCATTTTTCTATATTGGACCTCATTCTCCATTTAGACGCCCAGATTTCAAGTTTAGATAAGTAATTCTGCAGAGACTCCACATCTATTTCCAAATGTATTACCCTACACAGTTTAGAATCATCTGCAAAGATTGACACTGTGCTTTCCAGGCCTATTTCTAGGTCATTGATAAATATGTTGAAGAGTAGTGGTCAGAGTACGGACCCTTGTGGTATTCCGCTGACTGCTGGAGTCTAGCTTGAGGACTTCCCATTGACCACTACTCGCTGTACCCTGTTATCCAGCCAGTTACTTATCCATGTACAAACAGTTTTTCCTAGGTTAAGATCTTTTAATTTGATGATCAGTCTCCTGTGAGGCACTGTATCGAAGGCTTTTGCAAAATCTAAGTAGACCACATCCACTGCTTTTCCGTGGTCGAGATTATCGCTCACTTCCTCTTAGAAGCTAATTAAGTTAGTTTGACATGATCTGTCCCTCACAAACCCATGCTGGTTCTTGCTAATAATCATAGCGGTCTGTAGATACTCCTGTATGCTATCCCTTAGAATGCCTTCCAATATTTTCCCCACTATAGACGTCAACCTAACCGGTCTGTAGTTACCCGGATAATTTTTGGATCCCTTTTTAAATAATGGCACTACCTCAGCTATACGCCAATCCTTCGGTACCATGTCAGATCTAATTGAACTATTGAAAATCAAGTATAGGGGGTCTTGCTAGTTCTGACCTAAGCTCCATAAGAACCCTCGGGTGAAGTCCATCAGGACCAGGTGATTTGTTAATCTTAATTTTGCTTAATCTCTCCCAGACTACTTCTTCACTTAAACAAGTATCTAACCACGAATCATTACTGTCACTATCGTTATTCACTCCTCCCACCATCAGTTCTTCTCTGGGGAACACGGATAAAAAAAATGTGTTCAATATTTCTGCCTTTATTTTATCGTCATTTATCAATACTCCAAATTAATCTTTTATTGGACCTATGTTCTCCTTTTTTAACCTTTTACTGTTTATGTATTTAATAAAACTTTTTAGGATTGGTTTTACTCTCTATAGCGATTTGCTTTTCATTTTCCATTTTAGCTGCTCTTATTGCATTCCTTGTAATACTTGAATGACTCCTCCTTTATATTAGATTTAAATGCTTTGAAATGCAATAAATGCAATATGCGGATTTCAACGTAGTATTGTGTTATAGTGAATTTGGCACCTAGTATGTAGGCCCTGTGGCCCAATAATAATAATAATAATAATAATAATAATAATAATTTTATTTATATAGCGCTCTTTCTTCAACAGGACTCAAGGGGCTTTACAGATATCAAAACAATGCACATGATACAGAGGATTTGAGTAATACAACAATAGTAAGCCACACAGACATAAAAGAAAACCTTAAGCACACAGAAAGCATAATGCAGGATTGGTGTAGGCATTTTGGGTAATAACTTCCAAGGGTTGTGTATTCCACCCTCACAAGGTACCAGGTACGGCAGCCATCTTGGGCGCTCAGCGTAGGATTACCCAGGGTGGAATAGTCCACCCCTAGAAGAGATGACACAAAATGGGGGTGATTTCAGAGTCCTACAGTTCAGAGTAGGGTTCCATCAAAACCATCAGGCCTATGTATTTTTCATCCCATCCACAAGTGTATCATATGGGGCAGCCATGTTGGGCGCACTTTGAAGGTTACACTGTGGGAGGTGAGCCATACAAGGGCCAAGTTCATATATGGGAAAACTGATGCTTATGTAGTAGTATGATGTACCCTGCATGTAGGGCACAATGGAAAGGTGTGCAATCAGTGGAGGTAATCCCCTGCTGCTGTGACTATTATTATTATTATTAACAGTTTCTTATATCGCGCAGCAAATTCCGTTGCAATTTACTGTTGGAAATAACAATGACATAACAAAAATGGGTAATAACAAACAGTCATAGTCATAGCTTACAATCTATAGGGAAATAGGCCTGGATACACAAGAATAGGTGCTAACTATTGTATAGTTGTCCACCAGAATGCAAAGGTTCTTGGTGGGCTGTATGATATGGTCACACAGCAATGATGAACCGGGATAGGGAGGACGTAAAGTAAAGAATGAGAAGACATGTGAGGATATGTGTGGACTGTGCAGAGTGGATGCAACTTGATAGGAAAGTTTATGAAGGTTATGTGGGCGGTTCTGGAATGTGATAGGCTGCCTGAAGAGGTGACTTTTCAGGGAACGCTTGAAGGTATGGAGACTAGAGGAGAGTCTTATTGTGCGTGGGAGGGCATTCCAAAGAGTGGATGCAGCCCGAAGAAAGTCCTGCAATCGTACATGGGAGCGAATAATGAGTGTGGATGAGAGACGCAGATCTTGTGAAGAGCAAAGAGGTCGAGTTGGGAGATATTTCTATAACATTATTAATTACACATTTACTCCTGTAAAGGGATTACCCACTCCTGAACAGGGTGTGCTTAATATACAGTAACATCCTCTCCCCTATACAGCAAAGAGCGTCCCACCCGTTTTCCAACGCTGAGAACAGTCTGGGGGGGGGCGGCGACACAATCTGCCCATAGCTCTTCTGCAGCATTACTGAGCAGTCTGGCCTATTGTTTGTCTGACAAAGCCTGGAATCAGCTATTTCTATGCCCAGTGTGTCATTCATATGCAATGTGAAGGCAATGCACAAAGTTACTGCAGCTCCCCTCTGTAAAAACCTCAATATGAAAGAAAACCAAAAATTACAATATCACCACAGCCACGGGAAGAGAGACGACAAGGGTAAGTGTCGGGCTACATGCTGACGCTAATAGAAACGCAATTCCCGGTGAGAATCCATAGTGCTCGATGACCCTGTAACAAATGTACAGGCAAGCGGAACAGTGGCAGAGTTGCTGAAGGGGTGACATGGAGAAGAGCAGTGGGGAGAGGGGTCCTGCCTGTGAGAGCTTACATACTAGGGGGAAGTGGAGGCTGGAGTGTGAACTGAGAAGCGTATACTGGGGAGAGGAAGAGGAGATGTGTGGAAAGTTATGAGGAGGGCTGGTACGCGCTGTGTATGATTATCTCAATGTATATGTGATCGCTCATGTGCATTGTATGTCTATTCCCCATAAGGGACACGGTCTCCTAGTCTAACACAGCCTCTGCTCAGCATAAGATACAACATGCACCCTATGACTACACCAATCAAATAACAAACAAAAATAATTCAACAGCGCCACCTCCAGGCCATTCAATGAGAGTAACACCTCCCGGGTACTGTAAGTACTGCGAATGAAAATAAATGTATTTATTATTATTTATTACCAATTATTTATATAGCGCACACACATTCCGCAGCGCTTAATAAATGCTAGCAAATGACAGAAACTAAACCGCCAAGGGTAGTATACTGCTAATAAATGGAAAATAGGATTTCCTCACATACACGTGTGGATGAATTACACATACGCCCCAGTACCTGGAAGGAAGCAACAGGCGGCTCTCACACTCACCTCTGAAAGGCCAGCAGAGCTTTCCGCTGCAGATCCTCCTGCATCCCGCGCAGCGACGCTGCAACATAACAAAGAGGGATTCAGGTTCAGCATTTACCCAATTGTGCTCTGATTTATTACAAAGGGATACGGGTCACAGGACACAAAGACACAACGTAATCCTGATACCTGCTCCGCTACAGCCTAGAGCCCTGCAGCAGCACCAACAGGTCATGTTTTCCAGCTCACCTGTGGATATTTAAATTGTGACATTTGGTGATACACAGTGCTCCAGGTAAGGGTCATTAGGTCGACCACACTTAGGTCGACAGTCATTAGGCCGACATGGTCATTAGGTCGATCTGAACAAGGTCGACATGGAAAAAAGTCGACTTGATTTTTCTTTACTTTTTTTGGTGTTGTTTTCTTCGTAATGTGACGGGGAACCCCAATCAGTGCACCGCGTCCCCTCGCTTCGGGCAAGGTGCCTCGTTGCGCTTGGCACAGGTTACTGTTCCCAATCGTAGTCCATGTGGATCGTAAAGTATGAAAAAGTAAAATAAAAATAAAAAATGTGAAAAACTCATGTCGACCAATAGTGGTCGATCTAATGACTGTCGACCTAACTGTGGTTGATCTAATGACCGTATCCCCAGTGCACCTGCCGGGTGACCTGGAAAACCTGACCTGTGTGAGGTCCTGAGGACAGAGGTTGGGAATCACCCTTCATTAAGGAATGCACGGGGTCACCAATTCCAAAACCCAGGCTGACCCAATAAGAAAGGAGCCATTCCGGGCGTCCTACCATCGGAGGCCTGCAGGCTGTACGCCAGTCCTAGGGCCAGGAAGCCTTTGGCTTTAAATTCCGAACTTTTGTCTCCACAGTCAACAACGATTTTGGCAAATCTTTCAGCTTCGTCCATCTGCCGATGATAGAACATAGAGAAAGTGACATTACACACAGGAGGTCAGAGCCATACGTGTCTATTACACAGACTGCGCTGGTGTGAGGGGTGTTTATAGGGGCACATTACATAAAAGGAGAAGTATACAGAGGCTGACCATACTATCCCTTTATACCGAGACACACATGAATTACACAGGTTCTGCGGCTGATTACAACCAGGGCCAGCCACAGAACCTGTGTAATTCATGAGGGGATAGTATGGTATCCTCAGTATATATAAAGGCTCTCCCTACCCCTAGTGCTACGTACCCAGTGCAGGGAGCCCATGCAGAGTTTGGCAGCGAGCAGCGGGATGGTGGTGTCCTCGGGCTTCAGGCGGATACATTCTCTCAGTATTTTCACAGCTCGGGCAGACTGGATGGAGAGATGAACAGAAGGAGAGATGCGGGATATTAGGGTGGCAGGGGCCTGTGTCTCTGGTGGGTAACTCTCCTCACTCCCTCACCCACAGACATTACAAGACATATTATTTTCATTCATCCCTGCTACATGGGGACACAGTACTCTGACCCTGCATAACAAAGTATAATACGGCTTTCCTCTCAGGACCTCTGGCTGTGTGAGGGTTACACGTCCCAGAGCTAGGAAGCAATACTGTCCCATCCAATCACAGGCGGCACCAGAGGTGCCCGATTCTGCCGCTATTCTAGCTGCTTCTCTATTAGACGTACGTCGCGGTTTCATTACTGACCTCCCTGTCTGCATTGTGCTGGGCGCCATAGCTTGGGATGCACGGATTCTGCTTTGCAGACACTAGTAATGGCGGCACAGATGCAGATGGACTGGATACACAAGCTGAGGACAGGAGGACGGGGTGCGACATTACCTTTCCTGCCGCCATCAGGGAGAGCGCAAACTGGTACCAGAGGTGGAACTCTTCAAATGCAAACTTCATGGCTCTCTCCAAGCACTGCAGCGGGGACAGAAGGAGATGGGTTACAGCGTGGACAGCAGAATGGGCAGTATTGCCAGCTTGTACTATTCTTACTCTATGCACCTATAGATATAATCACCTACTGCATCCCGTGCTTGGCTTTATAACCAGAGACAGAATAAGCCGTGTGGATGATGACTATTGTACACGGGCAAGTCACAGCCATGGCCCCTGCATTCGCCATCATGTGACTGACGCCGGAATCCCGTCAACCCGCAGGAGACTGGCGGTGCAACACAGACAGCTGACTATGGGACAAGGTGAGTATCTGGGTGGGGGGCTTGGGCTCGGGGAGGGGGGATAGGATTAGACACTAAGGGGTGGATTAGCCATAGCAGACACCCCCGGAGGGTTAGGGAACGGGAGAAGGGTAAAATACTTACCCCTGTCCAGATGTGCTGTGACGGCTGCCAGGGGGTCTACGCAAGAGCGGTCAGGGCACCCGCACAAGCACAGAGGGGGGTTCTGGGGGGAAACCGCTGCCCCACAAGCTATGCAATCTGTAGCCCATAGGCCGCAATGGTAACTGTGGGAGCCAATATCGGGAAAGCATCACATAAAAAATTAAATAAAAAAAAAAAATGGGTGTTTTCAGGGATATAGCCGCAAATATCCAATGAGAAATAGGCCCCTTAGGGCAACAGAACCTGTGAGCTGAATATATCACAGTATACAAGATTGCTGGAATGAAACCATAAATGTACAATATATAGAGGGAGATGTACTTAGCCTTAGGGAGAGATAAAATGGAGAGAGATAAGGTACCAAGCAATTAGCACCTAACTGCCATGTTACAGACTGTGTTTGAAAAATGACAGGAACTGGTTGGCTGGTACTTTATCTCTCTCCAGGACTTAATACTTCTCCACCAAAGTGAGCTGAAATGCTAATGTATCATGCTGGAGTCAGCCACAGGACAGACACTGAATATTATGACAATAGAAGAGGTAAAATCCAGGTGACCTTATACAGATAGTACTGAAGGTGACGCTGAGGAACCATTACCCAGCTCCAGCCAATCACTGGAAACGTTATTCCCCTACTCATGCGGCTGATGAAATAGAAGCAGCGTGTCCAGACACGTGGCAGCTACTGGGATACACCTGGTGGAATTACACTGACAACAATATAATCACTATACCAGGAGGGAATAGGAAGAAGGGGGAATGTGATAAACCATCCACTGGTGTTCCATGAAGAAGAGGTGGCTGATGATGCTTTCAAGTTGCCCAGAACGTCACGCACCAGCCAATACCACTGAGCTGGGGACGTGTTAGTCCTGTAGCAGAACAAATACTAACTTGTACTGTAAGTGTGATAAAAACCCAATGTCCTTGTGAATTGATAGGCTGAGTATTACGAGTAACTGGCGATTACTGGATACAATACATTTTGCTACGTTTGTGCAATATGTCAGTAAATACATTTGCGCATGTTGTAATGGAATAATCTACGCAGCCAATCACAATGTATCTCCAGCCTTAACCTGAAATCGCTAATATATGGAACAGATTTCCTAAATGGTAGTCAATGCAAAAAAGCCCAGAACATTCCCCATCTAAACACACCGTAGATAGAATCCGAGAGCAAATAATCCCCTGCACTCTACCTGCAGTTTATGAGGAGCGAATGCACCTGTCTGTTCTGCAACAGTAAATGCATCATCTGAATCTCGCCCATTAACATTCCAGATGATGGGAGGTGCCAGAAACCTTCAGGGCAGAGCTACAGTAGCAGCCGTGAGAGAGATGCCAAAATGCATTATATTATTCAGCCATACCCCAGCTAACTGCAGCTTCACAAAACAGAATTACCCCACCAAGCCCTAATTCCCCATTTCAGGAGGACATTCAGTAGCGCCGCCAGCGGAGGACATTCAGTAGCCCCGCCTGCGGAGGACATTCAGTAGCGCCGCCAGCGGAGGACATTCAGTAGCCCCGCCTGCGGAGGACATTCAGTAGCCCCGCCTGCGGAGGACATTCAGTAGCCCCGCCTGCGGAGGACATTCAGTAGCCCCGCCTGCGGAGGACATTCAGTAGCCCCGCCTGCGGAGGACATTCAGTAGCACCGCCTGCGGAGGACATTCAGTAGCACCGCCTGCGGAGGACATTCAGTAGCCCAGCCAGCGGAGGACATTCAGTAGCGCCGCCAGCGGAGGACATTCAGTAGCACCGCCTGCGGAGGACATTCAGTAGCGCCGCCAGCGGAGGACATTCAGTAGCCCCGCCAGCGGAGGACATTCAGTAGCCCCGCCTGCGGAGGACATTCAGTAGCCCCGCCTGCGGAGGACATTCAGTAGCACCGCCAGCGGAGGACATTCAGTAGCACCGCCTGCGGAGGACATTCAGTAGCACCGCCAGCGGAGGACATTCAGTAGCACCGCCTGCGGAGGACATTCAGTAGCACCGCCAGCGGAGGACATTCAGTAGCGCCGCCAGCGGAGGACATTCAGTAGCGCCGCCAGCGGAGGACATTCAGTAGCGCCGCCAGCGGAGGACATTCAGTAGCGCCGCCAGCGGAGGACATTCAGTAGCGCCGCCAGCGGAGGACATTCAGTAGCCCCGCCAGCGGAGGACATTCAGTAGCACCGCCAGCGGAGGACATTCAGTAGCCCCGCCAGCGGAGGACATTCAGTAGCACCGCCAGCGGAGGACATTCAGTAGCCCCGCCAGCGGAGGACATTCAGTAGCGCCGCCAGCGGAGGACATTCAGTAGCCCCGCCAGCGGAGGACATTCAGTAGCGCCGCCAGCGGAGGACATTCAGTAGCCCCGCCAGCGGAGGACATTCAGTAGCACCGCCAGCGGAGGACATTCAGTCGCTTTTGTCATCAGCAAAAACCCAGTGGAATTCTATGCATAAGAAGGAGGTGACAGATTGAGTAAATCTGTCTAGGAAGGTTAAAAAAAAAAAAAAAATTAACAAACCGTATTTTGTTTATTATAATGTTATTATTCTGCATTAGGGTAAATTTGTTTCAATCTATATGTGCAGCGAGAGGAGGCAGCCACCGTGAATGACCAGCTCATGTAAAATGAAGCCTCATCCAAAGATAATGAAACACACATAGTGACTGCACAGCTTGCTGGCCAATCAGACTGGCTGCCTCCACTCATCATAAATGTTACACAGCTGTGACATCACCGCATACTACACACAGGACGTATTACTGTTACCACTATCTGCTTTCTTATGTACAAATAACAAGGGTAAGCTTACACTGTCATGCCATATAACAGGATTACCTCCGAGAGCATCTCATACTGGCCTCTCCGCCCCAGCGCTATGGTCAGCAGGTCATACACCACAGAGGCACTCTGCAGACTGATAATGCGATCGTTTTTGTGCTCAGGGATCCGACTTAGCACTGCATCCCTGTTAGCCTGCAGATCACACACAGGAAAATCAGATGTAATGCAGACAGGGAAACTCTAAGCATGGCAGTGCGTTTATGTCACATGTACATTCCTGTGCATGCTTCACAGTCAGGAGAAAGAGGCGGTCACAGTGTGTACATGGGAATTGCGTTTCTTACGCTATGGTGATACAGGCCGCTGGTAACGACTATGAAAACAAGCAGATAGATAAGGGCAGCAGATGCCTATTAGTCTGATACAGAGGTATACCTGCATGTACTGCCAAGCACACACTGTGGGTGTAATTACATCATCCCTAAGACTGACTGAGACTCAGGAGTTATCTGTCATCACTCATCTCCTGATATACTCTGTGCTGCTGGGGATCCTGCTTCTCCCACTATATAACTCTCAGTCTGCGACTTCCTGCTGCCTCCATTCCCCTCCTCACATCATGTCACTGCCCCTGTCACATGCAGCCCTGTCCTCACTGACACATCACTCATCTCCTGATACACTCTGTGCTGCTGGGGACCCTGCTCCTCCCACTATATAACTCTCAGTCTATGGCTTCCTGCTGCCTCCATTCCCCTCCTCACATCATGTCACTGCCCCTGTCACATGTAGCCCTGTCCTCACTGACACATCACACATCTCCTGATATACTCTGTGCTGCTGGGGACCCTACTCCTCCCACTATATAACTCTCAGTCTGTGGCTTCCTGCTGCCTCCATTCCCCTCCTCACATCATGTCACTGCCCCTGTCACATGCAGCCCTGTCCTCACTGACACATCACTCATCTCCTGATATACTCTGTGCTGCTGGGGACCCTGCTCCTCCCACTATATAACTCTCAGTCTGTGACTTCCTGCTGCCTCCATTCCTCTCCTCACATCATGTTCTTTTTCTTAATGCATGGGCCTTAATTTGCTACTTTATACCAAGTCTTTTGTTACAACATACTAATCCTAATCGCTTAGTACACTCTGAGCAAATTAAGCTGCAAAATTCAGGAAAAAGTACACTATAAAAATGTTCTATTCGAGTGACTGGCATCATGTGTCGCCATGCTTAGGGGCAATCCAATTAGGTGGGAGGAGCGAGCTGCAGTTGTCTCTGCGAATACGTATTGCAAATTCATTTTGCAATCCAACTATAAACTCGCACTGAAGTTGCATCCTTCTGTTCGCTGCACTGGGGGTGCGATATGTTACGGAAAGTTCTTATTTTAAGGTTAAAATGTTGGGACACGGTGCAGAACCCCTTGGATAAGAAACAAACTCACATTCTGTAATTCGCACCTAATTGGATTGACCCCTTAATCTGCTGCTTTATATCCCTCAGTAAGTAGCACACTATTAGCATATGGCACAGTGAGGACACGCACAGGCGGACACATCTGTAAAAAATGACACATGTGTAGCAGGGCCGGTTCAAGCCCGCTCTGCGCCCCGGGCAGGAAACGGGGGCGTGGCTTAATACAGGGGGCGTGGCCAATTACGCCCCCTGTACAGTAGTAGCGCTGCTTAAATGCTGAGCGGTGCGCGATGACGTCATCGCACACCGCACAGCAAAAGGTCCTCTCCAAGAAGGGAAACTAGACGCGTAGCGTCTAGTTCCTTTCATGGAGAGGACCTTTGCTGACGTCATCGCGCACCGCTCAGCAAAGGTCCTCTCCACGAAGGGAAACTAGACGCTACGCGTCTAGTTCCCTTCACAGGAGGCACAGCCGGGGGACACAGCGGGCAGCGGAGGGCACAGGCGCCCCGGGCAAAAGTCCTGCTTGCCCGTGGCAAGATCCACTACTGATGCGTAGCTACAGTCTGGTTATCTTACCATGGACTCACTGATCAGCAGCAGTAATAGAGCCTCTTCTGTATTCTCCTGGGGGCAGAAAATACTATAGAACAAAAAAAACAAAATACTAATATAATACATAACAGCAAAGAGAAACAAAGAGATGAAGAATTTACACGTGATGCAGCAAAACTAGCAGTCGGACATCGCTGAGAGCTGAACTCCCCCCTAAGGGTTCTTGTCTCATTATATGGCCATGGATGCCTTAGGGAACTGTAACATGCTTCTGTACAACACCTAACTGCAATGGCCCACACCAGGAAAAGCAGCCGATTGCCGAGGAGCCAGTGATCAGTAGGGTAAGGATACCAGCAACTGTCCTGGCCTGTATAATATAATGCCACACACTGGCCAATGTCCACATCACTGCTTTATGTGTCATTTTAAGAGTTTATCAAAATGATTTTGACTATCAGTATTCTTAGTGCTTAGAGTGTGCATCTGCATTTTTCTTTTTTCCTATATGCTTTTTGTTAGGTTTGCGGAATGTTTTTGCTATCCCACCCCTACATGCGCTCACTGTCAGTGTGGGCCTGGTGAATCTACTGGTGTCCCTATAAATCAGAGGGCACTGAACGATCATGTCTGGATAAAAGGGATTAATGTGAAGCTGCACACGTTAGGATGGGGCATGCTCGTGATCTGCTTTATAACATTGTTTTCATGGACCTAAACACTGTTCAAAAACAGATCACCCAACGGGGTGTATGGCGTTATCTAGAGAGCCTCAGAGGCCCGCGTCTGCTCCACAGGCTGCCTGCGTCATGGCCCTACATTAGATTATATCACTACGGTAACAGCAAATGTAGGGAGCTGTGTCTATCTCCCCGGGCTTTCTCTGATCGCAACGTCAGACCACAGCATCATCATTAGGACATGATGAGAAGCTGCTGCACTGTGTGTGTGTGTGTGTGTGGGGGGGGGGGGGGAAGGGGAAGGGGAGGGGGGGGGGAGGGGGGCTACAATACATAAATAAGACTTACAGGAGGACCCTGGAGGAGAAAGAGGACAAGTGACAGAGACAGGATCGATAGTAGCACAGGAAGCTGGGAATAAGACTGACAGGAGGGCTCTGGCAGGAGAAAGGCCATGTGACAGGGACAGAACCAATGGCTGCACAGGGAGCTGGGAATAAGACTGACAGGAGGGCTCTGGCAGGAGAGAGGTCATGTGACAGGGACAGAACCAATGGCTGCACAGGGAGCTGGGAATAAGACTGACAGGAGGGCTCTATAGGAGAAAGAGGACAAGTGACAGAGACAGGATCGATAGTAGCACAGGAAGCTGGGAATAAGACTGACAGGAGGGCTCTGGCTGGAGAGAGGTCATGTGACAGGGACAGAACCAATGGCTGCACAGGGAGCTGGGAATAAGACTGACAGGAGGGCTCTGGCTGGAGAGAGGTCAAGTGACAGGGACAGAACAAATGGCTGCACAGGGAGCTGGGAATAAGACTGACAGGAGGGCTCTGGAGGAGAAAGAGGACAAGTGACAGAGACAGGATCGATAGTAGCACAGGAAGCTGGGAATAAGACTGACAGGAGGGCTCTGGCAGGAGAGAGGTCATGTGACAGATACAGAACCAATGGCTGCACAGGGAGCTGGGAATAAGACTGACAGGAGGGCTCTGGCAGGAGAGAGGTCATGTGACAGATACAGAACCAATGGCTGCACAGGGAGCTGGGAATAAGACTGACAGGAGGGCTCTGGCAGGAGAGAGGTCATGTGACAGGGGCAGAACCAATGGCTGCACAGTGAGCTGGGAATAAGACTGACAGGGGGGGCTCTGGCAGGAGAGAGGTCATGTGACAGATACAGAACCAATGGCTGCACAGGGAGCTGGGAATAAGACTGACAGGAGGGCTCTGGCAGGAGAGAGGTCATGTGACAGGGGCAGAACCAATGGCTGCACAGGGAGCTGGGAATAAGACTGACAGGGGGGGCTCTGGCAGGAGAAAGAGGTCATGTGACGGAGACAGAACCAATGGCTGCACAGGGAGCTGGGAATAAGACTGTCAGGAGGGCTCTGGCAGGAGAGAGGTCATGTGACGGAGACAGAACCAATGGCTGACAGGAATCTGTTTTATTACCAGGAAGCCAGGAAAATCCATGCAATATCAAATGATTTCTTTATTATTCATTAACAGTTTCTAATATAGCGCTGCATGTTCCGTTGCGCTTTGTATAACAGCACACTCATCACAAAATAAATGCAGTAGATAAATGATAAGTACAATGAAATCATTATGATACACCATCAAGAGGTAGGAATTGAAGACTTACTTCTCCCCCATGTACACACGAGGTCTCCGGCTTAGTGCATAGCTCTTTGTGTTGAGCCCCTGACGGAGAGGGTCATCTAAGGGTGACTTGCTGGGGGGCTTTTCTAGTGGGTTCCAGTAACTTTGCTCGCACATGCCTCGTAGCAGAATCTCAGCCAGCTGCCTGGCGATCGTCTGCAGAAGAGAAATGTAAATTACAATGGGCTCATTGCTGATTCCATGTCATCCGTGTGTCAAAACAAAACGGTTTAAGTACAGTTTCCACGTATGGTGGCAGAGACGTGATGGGCAATTACTCCCAGTGTCCTGGAATACTTCACATAAAGTCATGAGGGCGAGATACCTGGGAGAGAACTGAGGGGACATGTCACACAGTAATATAGGGTGTTGGGCAGAGAGGGACACTGGAGACTAGCAGGCGGTCAGGAGAAAATAAACCGTACAACACTCCCCTGGCCGCAAATCTCATTCTCTATCTGGCAGATAAAACACTGCTGATCTCTATCACCATCCTATACGGAACCGTGGCCATCGTCTGCTGGCGCCCAGTCTGGTGAGAGCGGCCACGCTGGCCTGTGTAGACCCCCTTTACATGGACACAAGGCCTGAAGATGAGATGTAGGAAGAGTGCAGGACTGGTGGGTACCGTGTACAATGTGCCTGCCAGGGGATAGGATTATAAAACACTCTCTGCTCACCATCCTCAGGTTCTGGGTGGTTCTCGTCTCTACGGCTCTGAGGATCTCTCGGAATCTGCCCACTCCACGGGTTAAATTCCTGGATTAACAAAGAGAGAGGAATGTACGGCTGTTGTGCATTAGCTAAAGACTCCGCCATTATGCCTAAGAGATCACATTAACCACCTTTTGTTGCTGTGTGTTTATATAACCTTATTCTGGGGCAAGAGCCTTAATCCCAAGGATCACTACATTGTACTTATTGTGCCAAGACAAACTGCTTCCCCAATATTGCTGCACTTCATACAGTACATCATTATAAACCACCAACGGCCTCTAGGGACTGACCTGACAACTGCATCATACACTTTATTAGAGAGTCTCAAACCAACAGGAACCCCCAAAATATTCAAGAAAGACTCGTTTGACGCAAACCTGAAGGCTTTATTTTTACGTAAAAGACGACTAAGTGGTTGCATGCCCTTTTGCAACTTTTGCTAAATAAACCTCTAGGTCTTTCTTCTATAGGTATGTGGCCTAAGTGCTGGGCTAACAAAAGGTGCAAGACGAAGCCAATGTATAACGCAATGTATCTGGTAATACTAGCACCTGGGTATGTACAAACTGATTCACTAAAGCCATCTGAGGTTGTACAACCCATTTATATTCCAGTATACTACCAAGAGAAAGAATCAACTGTCCTGAAATAATCCACGTGACTCAGAAGCATGGAAATAATCTGAATTTAGATAGCTCAATTTTGGAACCTCAGGCAGCATAGATTGTTTTTATATGTAAAAGGAGAAAATCCTGAAAGTACAATTTAAATACAAAATAGAAGTGCAAGAGATGGAAGCGTGAGAGGCATTACCTCCACCATACATAACTGGAAATGCACACAGTGATAAGCCTGATTGCCTCATAGTCGAGTCACTAACAAGGCAGAGCAGAGAGGGGGTTACAGGCCGGGGTGTGCCGCGTGTAGATGCTGCAGCGCCAGATACTAATGCCTGTAATTCATTCTGAATGGAAGACTGGCACAGAGTCCTGAGCTGGAACAGATCTGTCCGTCGTGTTTACTCAGATCTGTCTGCCTAATACAGGACGTCACGCTGATAACCATTAGGAGGTCTGTGACTTGGCTGCAGAACAGGCCTATTGGTATCAGGCACAGGGAAGGCGACCCGTCTATACCCCCATGGTACTAATGTGGACCCCAGTATCCTCTATGGACTACGGAATAGGATTTACCGGTAGGTAATTAAAATTCTATTTTCTCTTACGTCCTATAGGATACTGGGGTCCACATCAGTACCATGGGGATGTACCAAAGCTCCCAAACCGGGTGGGAGAGTGCGGAGGTTCCTGCAGAATTGATTGTCCAAACTGAAGGTCCTCAGCGGCCAAAGTATCAAACTTGTAGAACTTAACAAACGTGTTCGAACCCGACCAAGTAGCCGCTCGGCAGAGCTGCAAAGCCGAGACACCCCGGGCAGCTGCCCAGGAAGAACCCACTGACCTAGTAGAGTGGGCCTGTACAGATTTTGGACATAGCAAACCTGCCGTGGAATAAGCATGCTGGATAGTGAGCCTGATCCAGCGTGCAATTGTCTGCTTTGAAGCAGGACACCCAATTTTATTGGGATCACAAAGAACAAACAGCGACTCTGATTTTCTGTGACAAGCTGTTCGCTTTACGCACACCTGCAAAGTCCTCACGACATCTAGGGACTTTGAGGTAGAGGAGGTGTCGGTAACCACCGGAACCACAATAGGTTGGTTGACATGAAACGCAGACACCACCGTTGGAAGAAATTGCTGACGAGTTCTGAGCTCAGCTCTATCCTCATGAAAAATAAAGTAGGGGCTCTTCTGACACAATGCCCCCAGTTCCGACACCCACCTGGCTGAAGCCAGGGCCAACAGTGTAACGGTCTTCCACGTAAGAAACTTTACGTCCACCTCCTGTAAGGGCTCAAACCATTCTGATTGGAGGAACTGCAACACCACGTTGAGATCTCAAGGTGCCGTGGGAGGCACAAAGAGGCACAAAGGGTGGCTGGATGTGCAGAACACCCTTCAAGAACGTCTGAACCTCAGGGAAAATGGATAAGGCCGAAATCTGGACTTTTATTGAGGCCCACATCCACACCTGACTAAAGAAAAAGCAGAAAACGTCCCAGTTGAAATTCCACCGCAGGAAATTCCCTGTTCTTATACCAAGAGACGTATTTTTTCCAAATATGGTGGTAATGTTTAGACGTTACCCCTTTACTGGCTTGGATCAAAGTCGGAATAACCTTTAAGTCTTAATAGACGAACGCCCCCTGTTGCAGGAGATCCTCTCGAAGAGGTAGAGGCCACGGATCCTCCAGGAGCATGTCCAGTAGATGAGCGTACCAAGCCCTTCTTGGCCAGTCCGAAGCAATGAGAATTGCTTGAACCTTTTCCCTTTTGATTCTTTTGAGAATCTTTCGGATCAATGGAAGTGGCGGAAACACATATACCATCTGGTAGACCCATGGGGTCACCAGAGCGTCCACCGCCACTGCCTGTGGGTCCCTCGACCTGGAACAATACCGCTGAAGTTTCTTGTTTAGACGAGAGGCCATAGTGTCGATTTGTGGAATGCCCCACTGACGTGTCAAGCACCCAAACACCTCCGGGTGGAGGCCCCACTCTCCTGGGTGGAGGTCGTGTCTGCTAAGGAAGTCTGCTTCCCAGTTGTCTACTCCTGAAATGAAGATTGCCGACAACGCCACCGCGTGTCTTTCTGTCCAGAGGAGAATCCTTGTTAGCTCTGACATTGCTACTCTGCTCTTCGTTTAGCCCTGTCGGTTTATGTACGTTACCGCCATCACATTGTCAGACTGAACTTGAATGGCGTGATCTTGAAGAAGTTGTGATGCCTGTAGAAGGGCATTGTATATGGCCCTTAGCTATAATGTTGATCGGAAGAATGGTTTCCTGACTTGACCATTTTCCTTGGAAATGTTCCCCTTCCCAACCTCTGAGGCTTGCGTCTGTGGTTGGCAGAATCCAATTTTGAATCCCGAACCTTTGACCCTCGGTCAGGTGAGAAGTCTGAAGCCACCACAGAAGAGAAATCCTGGCTTTCGACGACAGACGTATTCTCTGGTGCATGTGAAGGTGCGAATCGGACTATTTGTCCAACAGATCCAGCTGGAAGGGCCTTGCGTGAAACCTTCCGTACTGCAGTAAATCGTAAAAAGCTACCATCTTCCCCAGAAGGCGAATGCATAGATGCACCAATATCCGTGTTGGCTTTAGCACATCCCGCACCATCGACTGGATTACCAATGCCTTTTCCAATGGAAGGGATACCTTCAGTTCCTCCGTATCCAGTATCATCCCCAGGAACGGAAGCCTCCGTGTTGGTTCCAGGTGAGATTTTGGTAGGTTCAGAATCCACCCGTGATCCTGGAGTAGTCGGGTTGAGAGGACAATGTTGTCCAACAACCTCTCCCTGGATGGTGCTTTTATCAGCAGGTCGTCCTGGTACAGTATTATGTTCACTCCTTGCTTGCGGAGGAGAAACATCATCTCTGCCATTACCTTGGTGAACACCCTCAGTGCCGTGGAGAAGCCAAATGGCAGGGCCTGGAACTGGTAGTGACAGTCCTGTAGTGCAAACCTTAGATAAGCCTGATGAGGCCGCCAAATCGGAATATGAAGGTACGCATCCTTGATGTCCAGAGACACCAGGAATTCCCCCTCCTCCAGACCTGAGATCACCACTCTCAGAGACTCCATCTTGAACTTGAACACCCGGAAGTACGGGTTCAGTGACTTAAGGTTTAAAATGGGCCTTACCGAACCGTTTGGTTTCGGTACCACAAACATGTTGGGAGTAATAACCTTTGTTTTGTAGTTGAAGTGGAACTGGGACAATGACCTGAGTCTGCACCAGTTTCTGAATTGCTGTCTTTAAAGTCATATTTTCTGGAGAAGCTGGTAAGCCTGATTTGATTCCTGAAACTCCAGTCAGTAATCCTGGGCAATAAAGTCTTTGACCCAGGGATCCTGGCATAATGTTGCCCAAATGTAACGTAAATAACGTAATCGGGCTCCCACCTGCCTGTCTTCCAGGCAGTGCGGTCCACCGTCATGCTGAAGGCTTTGAGGAAGCAGAACCGGTCCGAAAGAACTGCAGAGTTGGAGCAGAGTAGGTTTTCCTAGCTGGGGATGCTGCGGAAGGAAGGTACGTAGACTTACCCGCCGTAGCCTTGGATATCCACGTATCCAGTTCCTCACCAAAAAGGGCCTCACCTGTGAATGGTAGGCTTTCCACGCTTTTCCTGGAATCCACATCCGCAGCCCACTGGTGTAGCCACAAGCCCCTGCGTGCTGACACTGCCGTGGCAGTGGTGCGTGCGTTGAGCAAACCAATTCCCTTTATGGCCTCCTCCGTAAAGTTAGCAGAGTCCTGAATATGCTGTAGGAGTAAAATTATCTCCCCCCTGGGTAAGGAAACTAACCCATCAATTAGATTACCTGATCATTTAGCAATGGCCCTAGTGATCCATGCACAAGCAATAGTGGGTCTCTGGGCCACCCCAGCAGCAGTGTATAGGGATTTGAGAGTGGTCTCAATCTTGCGGTCAGCCGTGTCCTGCCCCAGGGACAGGCAAGACAATCTTACATGATAACCTAGACATCGATGCATCCACAATCGGCGGGTTTTCCCATTTCTTTCTATCCTCCAGAGGAAAGGGAAAGGATGTAATTAACCTTTTAGGGATCTGAAACTTTTTGTCAGGATTAGGCCAAGTTTCCTCAAACGGGGCATTCAATTCCTTTGATGCTGTAAAAGTAGCTGAGAATTTCTTTTTTACATTAAAATAAGACTCCTCATCCACCTCCGCCACCTTGTCAGGAATGTGCAGGACTTCTCTAATAGCGTCTATCAGGGCCTGTATTCCCTGTGTAAGGGCCGCATCCCCCCCACTCGCGTCCATTTCGCCCTCCTTTGTGTCTGATGTATCATCATCAGTGTCAGCCTGCATGAGCTGGGCCAGAGTACGCTTTAGTGGACAAATGATGGGGGGTACGACGACACTGGTATAGGAACTGAATCTCTATTCATCAGGTCAACCAAAGATAGTCTTAAGTACTGCGTCTCTTTCTCAGTATGGGATAATTTATTAGAAATATTTGAGAACCTTTAATGGACTCTAACCAAGCGGGTTCTGACCCACTAGCCTTAGAATGTGTACTACCCTGGGTACACGGTAGTGAGTCTCCCGGGGAGGACAGACACTCTGCTGTGCAGGAAACACACTCCCGTGACATGATAATGTGAAGGGACCCACACACAGAAAGGTGAAAACTCAGTTTAACGCACACAGAGCCCGCAGGGAGACACAGAAGATGGAGCCAGCCACACCGCGCCCTTTCAGCTAAAGTAAAACTCAGCCGGGCCGCCAAACTAAGCTCCTTAATAGGGCTTAGTATTCTACAATGCTCCCCCCCTCACTAAGACCCCCTGGTACCGCTGAGGAGTCTTTGTGGAGGAGCTGCCCTTCCCTGTGATGCCTGTCAGTGTAAGCTGCAGAGGGAAAATGGCGCTGGTGAGCCGCTGGATCCGCTTATAGTGAATGACGCACGGCTTCCCGTTTTTTTGTTATACTTGCTGAGGTGTTTTTCATGCTTACCGCGGGTTAGAACCCCGGTAAGCTGTGCCAGTGTAGAGTTAAACAGCTCAGCTCGCCCCTCACAGCGGAACACACACCCAAAAAGCATGCTGTACTGAGCCTTGGAGACGCAGCCTGCATGTCAGTGCTGCGCTCCATACCCTGATGCCGCCATTACAGCCGGCGACCCGCTAACCGGGACGCCAGCCATCTACTCACCACTCTTCTTACTTCTGGCTGTTAGGGGTGGCGGCGTGCTGCGGGACTGTACGCTCGCCGTGGTGGGGCTTGCAAATAGGTCCCTCAGGAGCTATGTCCTGTCAGCGGGGAACGGGACCATTAACCCTTTGGGAGGTTGGGCTGTTCCCCACCCCTAAGTCCCACGAAGCAGACAGGCTGGTGCCAACCCGTCCTGCCTGAAAACAACAAACAGAAAAATAAATGCAGAAAAAACTCTTCAGGAGCTTCCCAAGCGTGACCGGCTCCTCCGGGCACATTTTCTAAACGGAGTCTGGTAGGAGGGACATAGAGGGAGGAGCCAGCCCACACCATTAATTTCTTAAAGTGCCAAGGCTCCTAGTGGACCAGTCTATACCCCATGGTACTAATGTGGACTACAGTATCTTCTAGGACGTAAGAGAAATATTGATTTGATTTAGATTTCTCTTCTGTTCATTCACTTTGAATTTTGTTAATTGAACTGCCGGTACGATGCCCCGCAATGTCGCGTCGCGGGGCATCGCACAAGTGTATGGGCACCATAAGACCGTTTCATAAAAAGGACCCGTCAGGTTTAGCAATACCATCTCTGCATGCGTATATGTCACTCGGTAAAACGCAGTCCGCCAACTCTCATAAGTAAAATACGGCATTTGCTGCGTTGTGCAGAAGGGTGAGCCACCAGCGACATCCGTTACAGTCGTGTGTTACTCTGTTCCACTGGGATCAGCGAGCGCTGTTGTGATAAAGCTTTTTAATTTTGACATGTCTGAGAGCGGGAAGTGCTCTCATTTATCACATTTACAGAACAGAAGTGACGTCCAAACAATACACAGCTCCATTAGCCGGAGCCAAGATGTTCCACCTCCACTAAAACAACAAAAACTGCGTTCCCCATAATCCAATGTACGGAGCAATTAAAGGTCAGCAGCAGCAAAGACAGCAGTGTAGTGTTTTATTGATTCCACTAAGAACTCTTTGAAGTTGTCAATTTCCTAAATGTCTTCTTATGGAACGTGTGAAAGTGCGGGGATGAGGCAGCTCTCCGACTGCAGGGATGAAGCATCTCTCTGACCGCGGGGATGAAGCATCTCTCTGAGTGCGGGGATGAAGCATCTCTCTGAGTGCGGGGATGAAGCATCTCTCTGAGTGCGGGGATGAAGCATCTCTCTGACTGCGGGGATGAAGCATCTCTCTGACTGCGGGGATGAAGCATCTCTCTGACTGCGGGGATGAAGCATCTCTCTGACTGCAGGGATGAAGCATCTCTCTGACTGCAGGGATGAAGCATCTCTCTGACTGCAGGGATGAAGCATCTCTCTGACTGCAGGGATGAAGCATCTCTCTGACTGCGGGGATGAGGCAGCTCTCTGACTGCGGGGATGAGGCATCTCTCTTACTGCGGGGATGAAGCATCTCTCTGACTGCGGGGATGAGGCATCTCTCTGACTGCGGGGATGAGGCAGCTCTCTGACTGCGGGGATGAAGCATCTCTCTGACTGCGGGGATGAAGCATCTCTCTGACTGCAGGGATGAAGCATCTCTCTGACTGCAGGGATGAAGCATCTCTCTGACTGCAGGGATGAAGCATCTCTCTGACTGCAGGGATGAAGCATCTCTCTGACTGCAGGGATGAAGCATCTCTCTGACTGCAGGGATGAAGCATCTCTCTGACTGCAGGGATGAAGCATCTCTCTGACTGCAGGGATGAAGCATCTCTCTGACTGCAGGGATGAAGCATCTCTCTGACTGCAGGGATGAAGCATCTCTCTGACTGCAGGGATGAAGCATCTCTCTGACTGCAGGGATGAGGCAGCTCTCTGACTGCAGGGATGAAGCATCTCTCTGACTGCAGGGATGAAGCATCTCTCTGACTGCAGGGATGAGGCAGCTCTCTGACTGCGGGGATGAAGCATCTCTCTGAGTGCGGGGATGAAGCATCTCTCTGAGTGCGGGGATGAAGCATCTCTCTGACTGCAGGGATGAAGCATCTCTCTAAGTGCAGGGATGAAGCATCTCTGACTGCGGGGATGAAGCATCTCATTGACTGCGGGGATGAAGCATCTCATTGACTGCGGGGATGAAGCATCTCTCTGACTGCAGGGATGAAGCTCTGACTGCAGGGATGAAGCATCTCTCTGACTGCGGGGATGAGGCATCTCTCTGACTGCAGGGATGAAGCATCTCTCTGACTGCAGGGATGAAGCATCTCTCTGACTGCAGGGATGAAGCATCTCTCTGACTGCAGGGATGAAGCATCTCTCTGACTGCAGGGATGAAGCATCTCTCTGACTGCAGGGATGAAGCATCTCTCTGACTGCAGGGATGAGGCAGCTCTCTGACTGCAGGGATGAGGCAGCTCTCTGACTGCAGGGATGAAGCATCTCTCTGAGTGCAGGGATGAAGCATCTCTCTGAGTGCAGGGATGAAGCATCTCTCTAAGTGCAGGGATGAAGCATCTCTCTAAGTGCAGGGATGAAGCATCTCTCTAAGTGCGGGGATGAAGCATCTCTCTGACTGCGGGGATGAAGCATCTCATTGACTGCGGGGATGAAGCATCTCTCTAACTGCGGGGATGAAGCATCTCATTGACTGCGGGGATGAAGCATCTCTCTGACTGCAGGGATGAAGCTCTGACTGCAGGGATGAAGCATCTCTCTGACTGCAGGGATGAAGCATCTCTCTGACTGCGGGGATGAAGCATCTCTCTGACTGCGGGGATGAAGCATCTCTCTGACTGCGGGGATGAAGCATCTCTCTGACTGCGGGGATGAAGCATCTCTCTGACTGCGGGGATGAAGCATCGCTCTGACTGCGGGGATGAAGCATCTCTCTGACTGCGGGGATGAGGCATCTCTCTGACTGCGGGGATGAAGCATCTCTCTGACTGCGGGGATGAGGCATCTCTCTGACTGCGGGGATGAGGCATCTCTCTGAGTGCAGGGATGAAGCATCTCTCTGAGTGCAGGGATGAAGCATCTCATTGACTGCAGGGATGAAGCATCTCTCTGACTGCAGGGATGAAGCTCTGACTGCAGGGATGAGGCATCTCTCTGACTGCGGGGATGAGGAGGCTCTCTGACTGCGGGGATGAGGTAGCTCTCTGACTGCGGGGATGAAGCATCTCTCTGACTGCGGGGATGAGGCATCTCTCTGACTGCGAGCATCTCTCCGAGTGCAGGGAGGAAGCATCTCTCTGACTGCAAGGAGGAAGCATCTCTCTGACTGCAGGGAGGAAGCATCTCTCTGACTGCAGGGAGGAAGCATTTCTCTGAGTGCAGGGATGAAGCATCTCTCTGAGTGCAGGGATGAAGCATCTCTCTGAGTGCAGGGATGAAGCATCTCATTGACTGCAGGGATGAAGCATCTCTCTGACTGCAGGGATGAAGCTCTGACTGCAGGGATGAGGCATCTCTCTGACTGCGGGGATGAGGAGGCTCTCTGACTGCGGGGATGAGGCAGCTCTCTGACTGCGGGGATGAAGCATCTCTCTGACTGCGGGGATGAGGCATCTCTCTGACTGCGAGCATCTCTCCGAGTGCAGGGAGGAAGCATCTCTCTGACTGCAGGGAGGAAGCATCTCTCTGACTGCAGGGAGGAAGCATCTCTCTGACTGCGGGGATGAAGCATCTCTCTGACTGCGGGGATGAAGCATCTCTCTGACTGCGGGGATGAAGCATCTCTCTGACTGCGGGGATGAAGCATCTCTCTGACTGCGGGGATGAAGCATCTCTCTGACTGCGGGGATGAGGCATCTCTCTGACTGCGAGCATCTCTCCGAGTGCAGGGAGGAAGCATCTCTCTGACTGCAGGGAGGAAGCATCTCTCTGACTGCAGGGAGGAAGCATCTCTCTGACTGCAGGGAGGAAGCATCTCTCTGACTGCAGGGAGGAAGCATCTCTGACTGCAGGGAGGAAGCATCTCTCTGACTGCAGGGAGGAAGCATCTCTCTGACTGCAGGGAGGAAGCATCTCTCTGACTGCGGGGATGAAGCATCTCTCTGACTGCGGGGATGAAGCATCTCTCTGACTGCAGGGATGAAGCATCTCTCTGACTGCAGGGATGAAGCTCTGACTGCAGGGATGAGGCATCTCTCTGACTGCGGGGATGAGGAGGCTCTCTGACTGCGGGGATGAGGAGGCTCTCCGACTGCGGGGATGAGGCAGCTCTCCCACTGCGGGGATGAGGCAGCTCTCCCACTGCGGGGATGAGGCAGCTCTCCCACTGCGGGGATGAGGCAGCTCTCCCACTGCGGGGATGAGGCAGCTCTCCCACTGCGGGGATGAGGCAGCTCTCCCACTGCGGGGATGAGGCAGCTCTCCCACTGCGGGGATGAGGCAGCTCTCCCACTGCGGGGATGAGGCAGCTCTCCCACTGCGGGGATGAGGCAGCTCTCCGACTGCGGGGATGAGGCAGCTCTCCGACTGCGGGGATGAGGCAGCTCTCCGACTGCGGGGATGAGGCAGCTCTCCGACTGCGGGGATGAGGCAGCTCTCCGACTGCGGGGATGAGGCAGCTCTCCGACTGCGGGGATGAGGCAGCTCTCTGACTGCGGGGATGAGGCAGCTCTCTGACTGCAGGGATGAAGCATCTCTCTGACTGCAGGGATGAGGCAGCTCTCTGACTGCAGGGATGAGGCAGCTCTCTGACTGCAGGGATGAAGCATCTCTCTGACTGCAGGGATGAAGCATCTCTCTGACTGCAGGGATGAGGCAGCCCTCCGACTGCAGGGATGAGGCAGCTCTCCGACTGCAGGGATGAGGCATCTCTCTGACTGCAGGGATGAGGCATCTCTCTGACTGCAGGGATGAAGCTCTGACTGCGGGGAGGAAGCATCTCTCTCCCCTCGCCGCTCCCCGCCAGGATCCCGATGTCGGTATGTTGCCGGGATCCCTGGGTCGGTATGCAGACATACTACACCCCTCCCTGACAATTACCTCTCTCCCCTCCAATCTATCCTCAATGCTGCTGCCCGGCTCATCTTACTCACCAAACGCACTACGTCCACCTCCTCTCTCCTACAAGCCCTTCACTGGCTTCCCTTCCCTTTCAAAATCCAATTCAAGCTTCTCACACTCACCTACAAAGCCCTCACCCACTCCTCTCCCATCTACATCTCTGACCTTATCTCCCTTTACTCTCCCACCTATCCTCTTCTCTCTGCTAATGCACGCCGACTCTCCTGTCTTCTGATTACTTCCTCCCACTCCTATCTCCAAGATTTTTCACGTGCTGCACCACTTCTCTGGAATTCCCTACCTCTCCACCTCTCTACAGAACTTCAAACAGGCTCAAGACCCACTTCTTTACCAAACCCAGCCAAATCTTATCCTAACCCTCTGTTCCACGCTCTCTATGTACCCCGTCTGTGTCACCCGTCTGTCTACCCCTACCCTTTAGAATGTAAGCTCTCACGAGTAGGGCCCTCCTCTTCTTACTTTAATAATTCTCAACTGCCCAAATCCTGCAGTTTTTGGCCACCTTGATACTTATCTCTATGTCGTTTACTGGTGTAGTTATGCTTAGTTACCCTGTACTTGTCCTATATTGTCTTCAACTGTAAGTCACTGTTTTCCTGTTTTTTTTAATGTGCATATGTACTCTGTAATTGGGCGCTGCGGAACCCTTGTGGCGCCATATAAATAAAGGGTAATAATAATAATATTATACACAAGAAATGTAAACACTCTGGCAGATCATGTCAAAGCGTGGAATATTTCTGTTACATCTGTGTATGTCAGCAGTAGCCGCAAGATGTAGTTTGGGCTTGGCGGCCCTCTACATACCGCTATGGAATAGCAAACCATACATCATTTGAATGGAACAGAGAAACATACATCAGTATATCACATGTAACACACCCGGCTCTTACCCCAGACGTGCTATGAGCTAGCTACACACTCAGATACCACAATGCTCAGCAATTTCAAAACTTGGAGAGAGGCGCTGTGAGAGGAGGTGAGAGAAGCAGAATGTGGCAATGTGCAGCCCTGAGAGCCCCTCGTACATAACGCTTCAGAGCTATAAAGGCTGCATGAGACCTATTACATACACTGGTTAGGGGTGAAGAGAACAGAGAATGTTTAGGTGGAAACTGCATGTGACCAGGGAATACACCGAAATGATTAATAGCTCAGGCAAGTTCTTTTGCTTATACGCTGGGGAGGGCCATGCTATATTACACTGGGGAGGGCCATGGTATATTACGCTGGGGAGGGCCATGGTATATTTTGCTGGGGAGGGCCATGCTATATTACACTGGGGAGGGCCATGGTATATTACGCTGGGGAGGGCCATGGTATATTACGCTGGGGAGGGCCATGGTATATTACGCTGGGGAGGGCCATGGTATATTACGCTGGGGAGGGCCATGGTATATTACGCTGGGGAGGGCCATGCTATATTACACTGGGGAGGGCCATGGTATATTACGCTGGGGAGGGCCATGGTATATTACGCTGGGGAGGGCCATGCTATATTACACTGGGGAGGGCCATGGTATATTACGCTGGGGAGGGCCATGCTATATTACACTGGGGAGGGCCATGGTATATTACGCTGGGGAGGGCCATGGTATATTACGCTGGGGAGGGCCATGGTATATTACGCTGGGGAGGGCCATGGTATATTACGCTGGGGAGGGCCATGGTATATTACGCTGGGGAGGGCCATGGTATATTACGCTGGGGAGGGCCATGCTATATTACGCTGGGGAGGGCCATGGTATATTACGCTGGGGAGGGCCATGGTATATTACGCTGGGGAGGGCCATGGTATATTACGCTGGGGAGGGCCATGGTATATTACGCTGGGGAGGGCCATGGTATATTACGCTGGGGAGGGCCATGGTATATTACGCTGGGGAGGGCCATGGTATATTACGCTGGGGAGGGCCATGGTATATTACGCTGGGGAGGGCCATGGTATATTACGCTGGGGAGGGCCATGCTATATTACGCTGGGGAGGGCCATGCTATATTACGCTGGGGAGGGCCATGCTATATTACGCTGGGGAGGGCCATGGTATATTACGCTGGGGAGGGCCATGCTATATTACGCTGGGGAGGGCCATGCTATATTACGCTGGGGAGGGCCATGCTATATTACGCTGGGGAGGGCCATGCTATATTACGCTGGGGTGGGCCATGCTATATTACACTGGGGAGGGCCATGCTATATTACGCTGGGGAGGGCCATGCTATATTACGCTGGGGAGGGCCATGCTATATTACGCTGGGGAGGGCCATGCTATATTTCGCTGGGGAGGGCCATGCTATATTACGCTGGGGAGGGCCATGCTATATTTCGCTGGGGAGGGCCATGCTATATTACGCTGGGGAGGGCCATGCTATATTACGCTGGGGAGGGCCATGGTATATTACGCTGGGGAGGGCCATGGTATATTACGCTGGGGAGGGCCATGGTATATTACACTGGGGATGGCCATGCTATATTATGTAAATTACCCGTTCAGCAGACAAGCAATGCAGAAATCAATGTAACACACTGCTGTTTGTCTAGAACATATTGGGGCCAACATTTCACCATGAGCCATCGCAATGTACTATGGGGGTCACACTGAGTTTACAGGGGAAAAATTCCACATCGCTTAATTCCATGTCGCTCTATTGCGCACAAGTCATGTGACACAGGTAGGTGGGGCCTCTCTCCATAGTACAAGCTGACAGCATGTCCGTCAGCCTGAAAACCTCCTTTCAGCTCAAGCAATGGTACACCTCTATAGAGAGGGCAGAAAAAGAGGCTAGTCACTGGCGATTAGTCTAATTACATGACGTGATATATTAGTATCTCCGAGTCTCCAAGGTTTGAAGTTGTGTAAAATGAATACAGACATACGTCCTCTATTCATTTTCTCTTCTCCTGGGGTGACAGTAGTTACTGTTCCAAACCTACAGGGTAAAGGACTTATATTGTTCTGGACATAGGAGAAATGGGATAAACATGCACAAGTCTAGCGGGAATCTACATGAGCCACAGACAGCAGTCGGATACATACTGTTCATCTCCGTGGTAATTAATCCTGCAGCAGAATGTCATAAATACAGATAAATAACAGGAAGGAACACAAACTGGAGACTTAAATACAGAGAATCCCCAGACTATATAACTTTGGATCTAGAACCCATAGACTGTGTAACTCTGGGTCTAGCACCCCCAGAATGTGCAATTGACTTGTAATCTCAGTATCACTCTCACAGTCCACGTCCTGGGTCACATTACTTGTAATCTCAGTTTCTACATCAGGAGTATACAGTCTGAGAGCATAGACTGAGGGGGCCACACCTAGAACGACAGACTGAAGGGGCCACACCTAGAATGACATAGACTGAGGGGCCAGACCAAGAACGACATAGACTGAGGGGACCAGACCTAGAGTGACATACTGTAGACTGAAGGGCCAGACCTAGAAGAACATAGACTGAGGGTGCCAGACCTATAAAGATATAGACTGAGAGAACCAGACCTACAATGACATAGACTGAGGATAAAAGAGCTAAGAGACACAAACTGAGGGGGCCAGACATAGAGCCAAATAGACTGAGGGGGCCTGACCTAGAGCGATATAGACTGAGGGGGCCAGACCTAGGAGAACATAGACTGAGGGGGCCAGACCTAGGAGAACATAGACTGAGGGAGCCTTACCTAGAGTGATATAAACTGGGGGTGCCAGACCTAGAATGACATAGACTGAGGGGCCTGACCTAGAGCGATACAGACTAAGGGTGCAGACCTAGGAGAACATAGACAGAGGGGGCCAGACCTAGAAGAGCATAGACTGAGGGAGCCACACCTAGAACGACACAGACTGAGGGGGCCCCACCTAGAACGACACAGACTGAGGGGGCCAGACCTAGAATGACATAGACTGAGGGTGCCAGACCTAGAGCGACATAGACTGAGAAGACCAGGCCTAGAGTGACATACTGTAGACTGAAGGGCCAGACCTAGAAGAACATATACTGAGGGGTTCAGACCTAGGAGAATGTAGACTGAGGGGCCAGTCCTAGAAGAACATATACTAGGGGTACCAGACCTAAAATTACATAGATTGAGGGGGCCAAACCTAGAAGGACATAGACTGAGGGGATAAGACCTAGAAGAACATATACTGAGGGGGTCAGACCTAGAAGGACATAAACTGAAGTGGCCAGATCTAGGATACAGACTGAGGGTGCCAGACCTAGGATAACATTGAGGAGGTGACAAACCTGAACATTACGATGACTAACTCACCCGTTCTTGAAGTAGAGAACATGAGCTCTCTGAAGCCCAGTCTCCAGGAAAAAGCTCAGCTCCTGGTCTGGTGTCGTCGGACCCGGCTTAGGACTTCGGTTCTGGATATTTGCTGTTTGCACCTGACAATGGAGGAACAGATATGTGAAGACACACGACACGACGACTCCCTATGACCAATGTGTACACTGTTCATATACTGATAACACTTGGGATCTCAAATCATAGACAAAGTAAATTGACTAAATGATCAATAACACCGTGTTTTTTTATCTGATACCTCCAACATTCGTTTTTTTATTTATATGGGATCCTGAGTGGTTACTAACAGAATGTATTAAAAATAACAACAACTATATATATATATATATATATATACATATATATATATATATATATACATACACATATATATATATATATATATATATATATATATACACATATATATATATATATATATATATAAAATAAAATGAAGTGACAGCACACTATGTCCTATAACAAAAATTGCTGGTGCAGGGTCCTGGTATTTGATACAAACACTCACTTTCTCCACAGTTGAAAAAAGAATTAGACCAGCACTCACGTTTGGTTGGTGAAAGAAAAAAAGGGGTTTTATTCCTGATAAGCCATCTGGATGTACCCTACTGCTACAGTTCGCCCGACAGCCGTTTCAATGCTCAATGGTCTTCATCAGGGGCCCCTGATGAAGACCATTGAGCGTTGAAACGGCTGTCGGGCGAACTGTAGCAGTAGGGTACATCCAGATGGCTTATCAGGAATAAAACCCTTTTTTTCTTTCACCAACTAAACGTGAGTGCTGGTCTAATTCTTTTTTCAACTGTGGAGAAAGTGAGTGTTTGTGTATATATATATATATATATATATATATATATAAATATATATATATATATATATATATATATAAAACGCTTTACTCCCAATAAGACTTTGCAAGTTTGATAATCAGGGGATTCCTCCTGGGCTCCTGACGCACTGTAGATAAGTAGATAAATGAAATTGGTCCTGACAATGTTTGTCCTAATGTAATATCATCTCTGCACAGAGACCTGCAGCCACACCTCAAGCACAATGCACTGGAGGTGTCGCAGAGAAGGCGAGACACCACAGTAGACGCAGTGGCACTACTTTGCCCAGCTGTCTCAGCAAGCATTGCCCACCACTCCACGGCCCCGGCTACAGATCCCTGTAAGGGCCACATCAGCAGTGCTATATTTTGCTGCATGGATGATACAGTCCTGCGGCTCTTACTACTGTGAAGTATAGCAACTTTCTGCAGTCTTACCAGACCAGAGTCTCGCTTACACCTGTCACAGTAATCCGTAAGAACGTACAACTCATTACCATGAGCAATAATTCTGTATACTAATGGACTTTCTCCTGCACTTTACAAAACATATTACTTAGCTGGAAGGGCCGAGAAACCTCAGCAGATGTTTCTACAAACGCTACTTTATAGATCCAGGATCATGTCATGGGAATACGACTCTGTATATACTTGTTGTCCCCTCTGCGTTAATGAGCAAGCTTTAAATGGCCACTACCTAGAACGACTTAATGATTGTTCTTCTATTCCATGGTTTGGCATTTGCTTTTTGTATTACTTGGGGGAGGGTTAGGGTTAGGCACCAGGTGGAGGGTTAGGTACCAGGAGGAAGGTTAGGGTTATGTTTAGGGTTAGGATTAGCCACTTGGGGGAAGGTTAGGCACCAGGGGGAAGGTTAGGGTTACGTTAGGATTGGTCACTAGGGGGAGGGTTAGATTTAGGCACCAGGGGGAGGGTTAGGTACCAGGGGGAAGGTTAGGGTTATGGTTAGGATTAGCCACTTGGGGGAGGGTTAGGTACCAGGAGGAGGGTTAGGGTTATGTTTAGGGTTAGGATTAGCCACTTGGGGGACGGTTAGGAACCAGGGGGAAGGTTAGGGTTATGTTTAGGGTTAGGATTGGTCACTAGGGGGAGGGTTAGATTTAGGCACCAGGGGGAGGGTTAGGTACCAGGGGGAAGGTTAGGGTTATGGTTAGGATTAGCCACTTGGGGGAGGGTTAGGATTAGCCACTTGGGGGAGGGTTAGGTACCAGGAGGAGGGTTAGGTACCAGGAGGAAGGTTAGGGTTATGTTTAGGGTTAGGATTAGCCACTTGGGGGACGGTTAGGGTTAGGTACCAGGGGGCAGGTTATGTTTAGGGTTAGGATTAGCCACTAGGGGGAGGGTTAGATTTAGGCACCAGGGGGAGGGTTAGGTACCAGGGGGAAGGTTAGGGTTATGGTTAGGATTAGCCACTTGGGGGAGGGTTAGGATTAGCCACTTGGGGGAGGGTTAGGTACCAGGAGGAGGGTTAGGTACCAGGAGGAAGGTTAGGGTTATGTTTAGGGTTAGGATTAGCCACTTGGGGGACGGTTAGGGTTAGGTACCAGGGGGCAGGTTATGTTTAGGGTTAGGATTAGCCACTTGGGGGAGGGTTAGGGTTAGGCACCAGGAGGAGGGTTAGGTACCAGGGGGAAGGTTAGGGTTATGTTTAGGGTTAGCCACTTGGGAGAGGGTTAGGTACTAGAGGGAAGGTTAGGCACTATGGGGAAGGTTAGGGAGGGCTAGCTTTAGGCTAAATAACAAAAAAAGCGCAACTTTTTTGTGTCGATCATTTGAATGTTGACTTTTTAAACCGGTCTATCTAAGTCACGGTGTACCAATTACCTGTCTACCTAATGACCCTGTGTACCATGTCAATCTATCAATCCACATCCCTAATACATAGCTGGCACTTGTATTTATAGTGTAAGACATATTGTAGAGGGATCACAAAGCATTACTGAAGAGAACATCAAGGTGACTGTGTTAATGGGAGCTGCCATGATGAGGAGATGCCGTCATGTACTGTACGTGCTGAAAGCAAACCACATTCTATGGTAACAGAATGGTTTAGTCAGTCTTATAGGACTAGATTAGTATAGGCTGCAATGTACTGAATATATACATTTTCTTTAGGTGGGTTTAGTTCAACTTTAAGATATTGACATAAGCATTACATTACCTTCTCAGGTGTTCGGACAGCTCTGCTTGCTCAGAAAATACCTCATTTTGTTATTAGTAATTTAGGATACCATAATCAATACCCACTGCATTGCCCACCCAGAGAGAACATCATGGCTGCTCACAGGCAGCAAGTGCTAAGATTAAATAAGTCAGGGAAAAACAGATTTTGCCTAATTAAAATGATGCTGCATAACATAACTTTTGGATACTTGAAATGGGATGTATGGCTGAAATAATCTTCCCGCTTTGCTACATCAATTGTAAATAACTGACCTTATTTTAGCAACATTTGTATCAATAGACACATGAGGAAAGTAAACAGATTTACGTGTGTTGCAACATAAAGCAAACAGACGAGGTATGTTGCAGATGTTTCAACAGACTATTTTATGTATAAATATCCATTCTGAAGCTGAACGGCTTTATTGTCAGTAAGAATGGCCATGCAGAAGATAGAACCCCCCCCCCCCCTCACTAGACAATTCCAGCCCGATTGACGCACCCGCTCCACCTCTTGCAGGTACAGCAGGGCAATGTCTCCAGCTTTCTCATAGCAGGTGATGATTTCCTGGTCCCGATCCACGTGAAGGCTGTTGGTGGAAGATGAACTTGGCAGCTTTTCTAGACAGAGACCTGTAACACATGATAGGAAGGAGACTTAGCTGCGTCATGTGGCCACATTCACACATCAGACACATTTACACAAGTGTTTATTATAACACTATTCTACAGACCTGTCTGGCTCAGTGTAATATAACTTCTTTGGTACTGAAGCTGCAAGTAAAGTAAATGATTCTCCTAAACAGAAGGATCAGTTATAAATAAGCAGGATCAGAAGTTATAAACCGTCCACTGTCTGCTGAACATGATTACATGTATTCCAATGGCTCCACTGTCACCAGATGTTGGGCAGCAAATTATCAGCATGACTGTGCAGCCACTGAGATGAGCCATCGGGTCACCATGCGCCAGTGTCTGTAAGGAATGTTTCCAGCGCCTTGTTATATCGGGTGTGGTATGTTAGGTAGAACAGACTTGGGTCAACCACTACTGGTCGACAGTAAGTAGGTCAACATGGTTTCCAGGTCGACAGGGACTGTAGGTCGACATGAGAAAAGGTCAACATGGTTTTTTTAAAACTTTTTTTGGTGTCGTTTTCCCTGTACAGTGACCGGGAATCCCAATAAGTGCACCGTGTCCCCTCGCATGCTTCGGGCAAGGTGACTCACTGCACTACCGCGGTGCTCAGCACAGGTTACTGTTCCCAATTGTAGTCCACGTGGATCGTAAAGAATGAAAAAGTAAAAAAAAATGTAAAAAAAATGTGAAAAACTCATACTGACCTTTTGTCATGTTGACCTAGAATCCCTGTCGACCTAGAAACCATGTCGACCTACTTACTGTTGACCAATAGTGGTCAACCTAGACAGTGACGACCTACTTACTGTCAACCTAACGACGGATCCCGTTACACCCATGTCATAAAGAGTTTAGGCTGCTCCGTCCTACTCGCACTGGAAAGGTGGACCTATTCATCTGGCCACTAAGTGCACCCGGCAACCGTCTGGAATAAATTAGACATTTCAAGGTCTTCTTCTATTTTTCTTTTCTTCAAATACCAGATGTAAACGGAGCAGATACCACTGAGCGTAACGCTTATACAAGAGGTCTCTTTAGTTGCCACACTAATTCAGCAATCCTACGGTGTATCTTCAACCATTCCGTCCTGTCCAGCGAGGACACTACATCGCTCTCTCAGGTCAATTACTGGTTCCTCAAATGCAACCCATTACTACCTGGGTATGCCGTCCAGAAGAAAAAACATGGCTGAGCTGCATTATTACAGGAGTGACCTATATCCTTTTCCCTGAAGACTGTAATGGACACCTTGCATGAAGTCCTCCGTCTCTTGGCAATCTGACACATGCAATAACCTTTCCTTCTCAAAACAGCAATAGTTGTGTTTCTTGAGCAGGCGCTTTACAAATGGAGATGCAACGCTGTAGCTCGCAACCCAAGGTAAGACATTTTACTCGCTTTATTGAACAGAATGAGGAGCTTTCTGCTGTGCCAACAAAATTACAATGGCTCCTCTAGTAACCAATTAAAATGTAAACATAATTAATTAAGGATGAGTGGAGTAATGGCCGCAGAGAACGGGGCTGCACAATTATTACACGTAACAAATAATCAAATGCTTGTGTGTGATATGTTATATAAATACACTTACGCACTGTAATCTACCTCCAATTCCTGTCAGCGCTGCAGCTAAGCAGACATCCCAGGGGAGGGTAATGGTCACAGGGTCATAATAAGAATGTGCCACCTCCTGGCTGAGACATCAGAGCGCAGTAACTGGATCCTTCCAGAAGAGAGAAATCATTTCAGCCTCCCTAACACACGGGATTAGTGGTGGTTTAGGCAGTAAGAGCTTGCAGCGTGCCAACCATCTATCACAGAACCGGAGTGTCCTCATACACCTCCGCTGCAGTCACACCAAACAGCCAGGTCGCGTGAGGCTCTTCTACCATTTGACATCATTTTTGCCGAAAATGTGTTAGTCACAATACAATGCGACTAGGACACACAGGGAGACTGCGCTGAATAATGTGATATACGACACTTGTAGATCTGTGTGCGACTGAGTCTCACACAACAAACACATCTTTTTCCCAATACGAGATCTGTTATGCTCCGTATACAGGGAGTAATTCAGATCTGATTGCAGCAGCAAATTTGTTAGCACTTGGGCAAAACCATGTGCACTGCAGGAGGGGCAGATGTAACATGTGCAGAGAGAGTTAGATTTGGGTGGGTTATATTGTTTCTGTGCAGGGTAAATACTGGCTGCTTTATTTTTACACTGCAATTTAGATTTCAGTTAGAACACAACCCACCCAAATCTAACTCTCTCTGCACATGTTACATCTGCCCCACCTGCACTGCAGCATGGTGCTACCCAGGTCTCTGCACGTTACATCTGCCCCACCTGCAGTGCAGCATGGTGCTGCCCAGGTCTCTCTGCCCCACCTGCAGTGCAAAGGGGTTTTGCCCAACTGCTAACAAATTTTCAGCAGCGATCAGGTCAGAGTGAGGCCCACAGGCTCAGAGAAGTGCAGTAATGCAGCTGCAAGTGCGATGATCTCCGCAACGTAAATGCAGATATCAGCAAGTGACGCTGCCGCCTGGAAATGAAAAGAGATGCACACTGGAGCTACCGCAACTCATTCGCAATTGCATATACATACACAGCCCATAGGCAAGATCTAGGAACATCAGTCTGAAGGGTAGACATATGGTTATGCAGACTGGACCCGACAGTAGTCACGCAGGCGCCATGTTTCTGTACATTACAGCCGACGTCAGAAAAAACACCCCAAAAACGGCCATGACAACCACTCCCCGCTAACACCATGTTAACACCCCCAAACTGTCCCGTCCTGTCAATCACTTTGCAAAGAAGTCATCATTGCGTGCGGGTTTAAAGCGGCACCTTGATGCATGTGCAATGTGAACGCAGCACAAGAGCAGTCTGCCAATAATCGCTCAGAGCACTGTCTTTACATACTTCTCTGAATCAGGCCCCAGTCACACACAGTATACAGGTGTCATATCACATTACTCAGCGCAGTCTCCTCGTGTGTCCTAGTCCCATTGCAACTAAGATGCATTTTCAGCAGCAAAAAAGACACCCGACGTTAGCAGAGTTGCACAGGACCTGGCGGCTCACTCACGCACTGCATGGCGCATTGAGGCTAGGTGTATAAGGACACAGCTGTAGGTCCGTCCACATTCTGGACAAGGCAGTGATCAGACATAACACACCTCTGTGCTCAGGCCACTGCCGTATCATCCTCAGTCAGGGAATACGCTGCACTAATTATAAACCGAATCAAAACAGACTTTTTATCAAGGGGAAAGTTTCAATCATGGAAAGTGCTCTAAATGTGTTATTATTCAGACCAGAGAAATGTCTGCACTCCTCACGCTGTAAAGTTATAAGTGTGTGTGTGAAGGGGGGGGGGGGGGGGGGGGTTGGTTGGGGGTTGGGGGTGGTGGACTTGCTGAGATACACAAATAAATAAAGCCAGGAAGACCCCCCCCCCCCCCCTTTCCTCAGGTCACCATTAGTGGTTCTCTCTCTATATGTGCACTGTGCGTATTATTGAGAAATATTTATATAGTGCTCTGTGGGGCACTGCTGGGGTGTGGGTTGCCCTTAGAGAAGGTTGCCATCGCTGTCGGGTGAACACAGCGAGGTGACCCCATTAGGTACGAGATGCCATGCACATTGTATCAATGAGGGTAATATGCCAGAGACCAATTAAATAAAAATAAGAGTGATATTTTGCCCCACTTCCATGTTTGGTGCTCTACGCCAGTCTACTAGCTGGCGCGGGTTACACAACGTGTGAGGCTGATACCCTGCTATACTGGACGGGAATAACTGCACTGAATATAATATGGAATGTGGAAAGACACGTGGTATACGTTCAATGACGCGAGACGTGAACATGCGTGTAGATGGTGACACTAAAACTATTGGATGATCACTGTGAATGTCTGAGGTGTTGCTACAATGTGACTTTGTTGAGCTATTGTTTCTTTTTCAGGTGGAACCATGGGTCGTACACATGACTGAGTGGGAAAAGGGAGCCATTGTTTCTGGCTGAGAGTACGGTCAGACTGGAGGAGGTGGCGTGCCTCGAAGACAGCGAGTAGTATCCATCTACAGTGGAAGAAACATGGACACCAAGAATCTCAGCGGTGGAACAGCGGCCACTTGTCTTTCCGCATTCCGGTGTGTTTATGAAGAGACCACATTGTAGGTTGTTACACATAAAGGAAATGGTTCAAACGTAACTTAGTGCTATACACAGCCTCAGGGGTGGCTGGTTTAAACCAAGAGCCAGATGTTTTTTTAAAGGGGTAATCACTTACAAGGCAAACCACGCCTTGTAAGCGAGTGTCCCCCCCCCCCCCCCCCCCAAAAAAAAAGTCCCAGTTCGACCGGCATCCCACACAGGCACTGAACTCGGCGCCATTACATCCAGCCCCAAATGTTTTTATTTAATATGCTGTGACTGCAGGTACATCGCCGTAACTTCTTTAAAAAAGCCTATTGTACTAAAAAAACGAGTGTTTTTCTTCAGAATGTTTACTGCCAGCGGCCTGCCCAGTGCTAACGCTTAACCCCTCGCCTGCCTGACGTGTGTGTGCGTTTCTCTGAAAAGTGCTTTTGAATTTTCCATTTTATATATTACTATTCAGATTTATTTCATTATGAGTAATAAGTAGGACTAATGCTTAACATTAAATTGTTGCTCTTATTTTCAATTTCATCTATATCCCATTGTACTTTGTATGTTTAGTCCAATATCATTATTATTCTTTATTATATGGCGCCACAAAGGATCCGCAGCGCCCTGTTACAGAGAACATAAACAAATAATCAAAACAGTGACAATATATAGTGTTCACGCTAGGCTGTTTTAGCAGGGTGCTGCGCCCTGCCCGATTTTATAAGGGCAAAATCCGCCCTGTCCTTTCTGCGGCGCCCTGCTAGAACTTCCGCCCGCTTCCTGCCCTCCCAGAAGGAAAAGATGCCGTGCGCATGTGCGCGGCATCCATTCACGCTGTGAGAGAGCGCTTGGGGGAAGCCCAGCACCTCCGTAGGTGCTGGGCACGCCCTCAAAAGTGACGCCGCCAGCCGCCCACGCCCCCTGTTTTATCGTCGTGAGCTGAACACGCCCCCTTTTTGCTTGGCCATGCCCCTTTTCCGCCGCGCGCGCACACGCTTGTGCCCCCCACAGTCCGGCGCCCTGCCCAAATCCTAGCATGAACACTAAATATAGCACCAGTAATGGGTATATACACATAACTGCGTCAGCAGACGACACTGACATAAGTATCAGGGTGGCAGAAAACCGTGGGATTTGGTGCCGTCGAAGAGAGTATGAAATAGAAGATAGTTTAAGTAAGAGAAGGAAAAGCACATGAGGGAAGAGGGCCCTGCTCTACCTACATATATTCAGACGTAATAGGAATAAGAAGCTGTAAAAAACTGGTTTTATTGAAAGATGTAAAATAAATGTTAGAGAACATGTTTGATCAAGGTTTCAAATACATGATTTATGGGGATTTTTCATTAACACATTAGTGCAACAAAAAAATAAGATTTTACTTACCGATAAATCTATTTCTCGTAGTCCGTAGTGGATGCTGGGGACTCCGTCAGGACCATGGGGATTAGCGGCTCCGCAGGAGACAGGGCACAAAACTAAAGCTTTAGGATCAGGTGGTGTGTACTGGCTCCTCCCCCTATGACCCTCCTCCAAGCCTCAGTTAGGATACTGTGCCCGGACGAGCGTACACAATAAGGAAGGATATTGAATCCCGGGTAAGACTCATACCAGCCACACCAATCACACCGTATAACCTGTGATCTGAACCCAGTTAACAGTATGACAAACGTAGGAGCCTCTGAACAGACGGCTCACAACAATAACAACCCGATTTTTTTGTAACAATAACTATGTACAAGTATTGCAGACAATCCGCACTTGGGATGGGCGCCCAGCATCCACTACGGACTACGAGAAATAGATTTATCGGTAAGTAAAATCTTATTTTCTCTGACGTCCTAAGTGGATGCTGGGGACTCCGTCAGGACCATGGGGATTATACCAAAGCTCCCAAACGGGCGGGAGAGTGCGGATGACTCTGCAGCACCGAGTGAGAGAACTCCAGGTCCTCCTCAGCCAGGGTGTGCCCCTGACCAAGTAGCAGCTCGGCAAAGTTGTAAAGCCGAGACCCCTCGGGCAGTCGCCCAAGATGAGCCCACCTTCCTTGTGGAATGGGCATTTATATATTTTGGCTGTGGCAGTCCTGCCACAGAATGTGCAAGCTGAATTGTACTACACATTCAACTAGCAATCGTCTGCTTAGAAGCAAGAGCACCCAGTTTTTTGGGTGCATACAGGATAACAGAAAGTCAGTTTTCCTGACTCCAGCCGTCCTGGAAATCTATATTTTCAGGGCCCTGACAACATCTAGCAACTTGGAGTCCTCCAAGTCTCTAGTAGCCGCAGGTACCACAATAAGCTGGTTCAGATGAAACGCTGACACCACCTTAGGGAGAAACTGGGGACGAGTCCGCAGCTCTGCCCTGTCCGAATGGACAATCAGATATGGGCTTTTGTGAGACAAAGCCGCCAATTCTGACACTCGCCTGGCCGAGGCCAGGGCCAACATCATGGTCACTTTCCATGTGAGATATTTCAAATCCACAGATTTGAGCGGTTTAAACCAACGTGATTTGAGGAATCCCAGGACTACGTTGAGATCCCACAGTGCCACTGGAGGCACAAAAGGGGGTTGTATATGCAGTACTCCCTTGTCAAATTTCTGGACTTCAGGAACTGAAGCCAATTCTTTCTGGAAGAAAATCGACAGGGCCGAAATTTGAACCTTAATGGACCCCGATTTGAGGCCTATAGACACTCCTGTTTGCAGGAAATGCAGGAATCGACCGAGTTGAAATTTCTTCGTGGGGCCTTCCTGGCCTCACACCACGCAACATATTTTCGCCACATGTGGTGATAATGTTGTGCGGTCACCTCCTTCCTGGCTTTGACCAGGGTAGGAATGACCTCTTCCGGAATGCCTTTTTCCCTTAGGATCCGGCGTTCAACCGCCATGCCGTCAAACGCAGCCGCGGTAAGTCTTGGAACAGACATGGTACTTGCTGAAGCAAGTCCCTTCTTATCGGCAGAGGCCCTGAGTCCTCTGTGAGCATCTCTTGAAGTTCCGGGTACCAAGTCCTTCTTGGCCCATCCGGAGCCACGAGTATAGTTCTTACTCCTCTACGTCTTATAATTCTCAGTACCTTAGGTATGAGAAGCAGAGGAGGGAACACATACACCGACTGGTACACCCATGGTGTTACCAGAACGTCCACAGCTATTGCCTGAGGGTCTCTTGACCTGGTGCAATACCTGTCCAGTTTTTTGTTCAGGCGGGACGCCATCATGTCCACCTTTGGTCTTTCCCAACGGTGCACAATCATGTGGAAAAAACTTCTCGATGAAGTCCCCACTCTCCCGGGTGGAGGTTGTGCTGAGGAAGTCTGCTTCCCAGTTGTCCACTCCCGGAATGAAAACTGCTGACAGTGCTATCACATGATTTTCCGCCCAGCGAAGAATCCTTGCAGTTTCTGCCATTGTCCTCCTGCTTCTTGTGCCGCCCTGTCTGTTTACGTGGGCGACTGCCGTGATATTGTCCCACTGGATCAATACCGGCTGACCTTGAAGCAGAGGTCTTGCTAAGCTTAGAGCATTGTAAATTGCTCTTAGCTCCAGTATATTTATGCGGAGAGAAGTCCCCAGACTTGATCACACTCCCTGGAAATTTTTTTTTTCCCTGTGTGACTGCTCCCCAGCCTTTCAAGCTGGAATCCGTGGTCACCAGGACCCAGTCCTGAATGCATAACTGTGGCCCTTTAGTAGATGAGCACTCTGCAGCCACCACAGAAGAGACACCCTTGTCCTTGGAGACAGGGTTATCCGCTGATGCATCTGAAGATGCGATCCGGACCATTTGTCCAGCAGATCCCACTGAAAAGTTCTTGCGTGAAATCTGCCGAATGGAATCGCTTCGTAAGAAGCCACCATTTTTCCCAGGACCCTTGTGCAATGATGCACTGACACTTTTCCTGGTTTTTTGGAGGTTCCTGACTAGCTCGGATAACTCCCTGGCTTTCTCCTCCGGGAGAAACACCTTTTTCTGGACTGTGTCCAGAATCATCCCTAGGGACAGCAGACGTGTCGTCGGAGACAGCTGCGATTTTGGAATATTTAGAATCCACCCGTGCTGTCGTAGAACTACTTGAGATAGTGCTACTCAGACCTCCAACTGTTCTCTGGACCTTGCCCTTATCAGGAGATCGTCCAAGTAAGGGATAATTAAGACGCCTTTTCTTTGAAGAAGAATCATCATTTCGGCCATTACCTTGGTAAAGACCCGGGGTGCCGTGGACAATCCAAACGGCAGCGTCTGAAACTGATAGTGACAGTTTTGTACCACGAACCTGAGGTACCCTTTGTGAGAAGGGCAAATTTGGACATGGAGGTAAGCATCCTTGATGTCCAGGGACACCATATAGTCCCCTTCTTCCTGGTTCGCTATCACTGCTCTGAGTGACTCCATTTAGAATAGGTCTCACCGAGCCGTCTGGCTTCAGTACCACAATATAGTGTGGAATAATACCCCTTTACTTGTTGTAGGAGGGGTACTTTGATTATCACCTGCTGGGAATACAGCTTGTGAATTGTTTCCAATACTGCCTCCCTGTCGGAGGTAGACGTTGGTAAAGCAAACTTCAGGAACCTGCGAGGGGGAGACGTCTCGAATTTCCAATCTGTACCCCTGGGATACTACTTGTAGGATCCAGGGGTCCACTTGCGAGTGAGCCCACTGCGTGCTGAAACTCTTGAGACGACCCCCCACCGCACCTGTTTGTACGGCCCCAGCGTCATGCTGAGGACTTGGCAGAAGCGGTGGAAGGCTTCTGTTCCTGGGAATGGGCTGCCTGCTGCAGTCTTCTTCCCTTACCTCTATCCCTGGGCAGATATTATGGGGACGAAAGGACTGAGGCTGAAAAGACTATGTCTTTTTCTGCTGAGATGTGACTTGGGGTAAAAAAGGTGGATTTTCTAGCTGTTGCCGTGGCCACCAGGTCCGATGGACCGACCCCAAATAACTCCTCCCCTTTATACGGCAATACTTCCATGTGCCGTTTGGAATCTGCATCACCTGACCACTGTCGTGTCCATAAACATCGTCTGGCAGATATGGACATCGCACTTACTCTTGATGCCAGAGTGCCAATATCCCTCTGTGCATCTCGCATATATAGAAATGCATCTTTTAAATGCTCTATAGTCAATAAAATACTGTCCCTGTCAAGGGTATCAATATTTCCAGTCAGGGAATCCGACCAAGCCACCCCAGCGCTGCCCATCCAGGCTGAGGCGATCGCTGGTCGCAGTATAACACCAGTATGTGTGTATATACTTTTTAGGATATTTTCCAACCTCCTATCAGTTGGCTCCTTGAGGGCGTCCGTATCTGGAGACGGTAACGCCACTTGTTTTTATAAGCGTGTGAGCGCCTTATCCACCCTAAGGTGTGTTTCCCAACGCGCCATAACTTCTGGCGGGAAAGGGTATACCGCCAATAATTTTCTATCGGGGGAAACCCACGTATCATCACACACTTCATTTAATTTATCTGATTCAGGAAAAACCACATGTAGTTTTTTCACACTCCACATAATACCCTTTTTTGTGGTACTTGTAGTATCAGAAATATGTAACATCTCCTTCATTGCCCTTAACAAGTAACGTGTGGCCCTAAAGGAAAATACGTTTGTTTCTTCACCGTCGACACTGGAGTCAGTGTCCGTGTCTGTGTCTGTGTCGACCGACTGAGGTAAAAGGACGTTTTAACGCCCCTGACGGTGTTTTAGACGCCTGGACAGGTACTAATTGGTTTGCCGGCCGTCTCATGTCGTCAACCGACCTTGCAGAGTGTTGACATTATCACGTAATTCCTTAAATAAGCCATCCATTCCGGTGTCGACTCCCTAGAGAGTGACATCACCATTACCGGCAATTGCTCCGCCTCCTCACCAACATCGTCCTCATACATGTCGACACACAAGTACCGACACACAGCACACACACAGGGAATGCTCTGATAGAGGACAGGACCCCACTAGCCCTTTGGGGAGACAGAGGGAGAGTTTGCCAGCACACACCAAAAACGCTATATTATACAGGGACAACCTTTATATAAGTGTTTTTCCCTTATAGCATTTTAATATATATATACATATCGCCAAATAAGTGCCCCCCCTCTCTGTTTTAACCCTGTTTCTGTAGTGCAGTGCAGGGGAGAGCCTGGGAGCCTTCCCACCAGCATTTCTGTGAGGGAAAATGGCGCTGTGTGCTGAGGAGAATAGGCCCCGCCCCCTTTTCGGCGGGCTTCTTCTCCCGTTTTTCTGAGACCTGGCAGGGGTTAAATACATCCATATAGCCTCCAGGGGCTATATGTGATGTATTTTTAGCCAGAATAAGGTATTATACATTGCTGCCCAGGGCGCCCCCAGCAACGCCCTGCACCCTCCGTGACCGTTGGTGTGAAGTGTGTGACAACAATGGCGCACAGCTGCAGTGCTGTGCGCTACCTTCATGAAGACTGAAAAGCCTTCTGCCGCCGGTTTCTGGACCTTCAATCTTCAGCATCTGCAAGGGGGGTCGGCGGCGCGGCTCCGGGACGAACCCCAGGGTGAGACCTGTGTTCCGACTCCCTCTGAAGCTAATGGTGTCCAGTAGCCTAAGAAGCCAATCCATCCTGCACGCAGGTGAGTTGAACTTCTCTCCCCTAAGTCCCTCGATGCAGTGAGCCTGTTGCCAGCAGGACTCACTGAAAATAAGAAACCTAAAAACTTTTTCTAAGCAGCTCCTTAAGAGAGCCACCTAGATTGCACCCTGCTCGGACGGGCACAAAAACCTAACTGAGGCTTGGAGGAGGGTCATAGGGGGAGGAGCCAGTACACACCACCTGATCCTAAAGCTTTAGTTTTGTGCCCTGTCTCCTGCGGAGCCGCTAATCCCCATGGTCCTGACGGAGTCCCCAGCATCCACTTAGGACGTCAGAGAAAAATGGATTAAACAAAAAAAGTGGTGAGGGGGGGGGGGGGGGGGGGGGGTTTAAAAATGTATTTTTCCCCCCCAACCCTGCACAGTATATAATCTCTCTAGAAGTATGATATAATGGCCAGGTAAATCGGTTATAATCCCATTTCCCAGAGCAGTCACCAGCATACTCTTTCCTGTCTCAGGGAAAAGGCCTCGCTGCGCAGTCAGCAGAGGAATAACCCCGCTCTGCAGTCTGTGTGTTTCTCTCATCAGCTTAATCTCTGCAGCAATGACACAGCGCTAATGACATCACGGTATTAATGGCTCAGCTACAAGAGTAACTGTCACTTTGTCACCAAGGCCATAAACTAAGTGCAATCTGATCTCTGCCAAGTGAAGCTTGGAGCACAATGCTTTCTAATGGCACAGCGCCCCCTGCTGTCTGCACACAGGTGATGCACAAACTTTCCTCCAGCCACCAGTGGTAAAGCTGTGAAATAAATGGGGAACAAGAGTTCAGATAATAAATATTGAAGTGATCCCCGATGTAAGTGACAAAGCTGCCTATACACAATATACCACAGTAAAATGATTCAGAATTTACAGCTGAGCACACTGTACTATGCGCCTCTAGATGATCCCGCTGTGTGTCCGGTTACCCTCCTCCTCTGTACATACACACTTACTTACACTCGATACCTCGCCTATCCCTTACCAGCACTCGCTACGCGTTTCTCTAAAAATAAAACTAATTACCAACCCACCACTTAGCTCATTTAACACAACATTAAACTTAAAGGAGGTCAGTGGCGGTCAGGCTTATGTTACAGGATACGTATCATCTAAATATAAACACTGTCTGCAGTCTGTGTACCTGCAAAGAGATCCACAGCCAAAGTCATACTCAGCACTACTCTATGTTATTCCACAGACCACATGCCCAATAATCAAAGTTATATGGCAGAACTGCAAAATGTCTGACTATCGCTCAGAATAACATGGAGAGCGTGTGCAAGGAGTCCAATTTGCCCCAGGGAGAATTAAGTTCTGCCCATCTCAGGGCATCTCCTAAAGGCCTGCACACATTGCTCTCCCTGTGGCTGTGTTGCGTTTGCACTAAGCTACATCCAGCTTAATGAGGCCTACGCATAGGGATCAGCTGGCTCACGCTTTACAGTACTGACAGATCAATTTTGACATGTCCGTATTGGGTCTCCCACTGCCTAAATAACAAGTGACCAGAAACATTGTTACCGGACAGAAACGTGTTTGGGAAAATAAACTGACTACAGGAACTTGTGAGGCCGCAACCATGTCACGACGCAACCCTCTCTCCTCCCCTATCACTAAGTGCCCCTCTCTCCTCCCGTCACGCCGCAGCCCCTCTCCTCCTGTGTCACTAAGCGTCCTTCTCTCCTCCCATGTCACTAAGCACCCCTCTCTCCTCCAGTCACACCACAGCCCCTCTCCTCCTGTGTCACTAAGCGTCCCTCTCTCCTCCTGTGTCACTAAGCGTCCCTCTCTCCTCCCCTATCACTAAGTGCCCCTCTCTCCTCCCGTCACGCCGCAGCCCCTCTCCTCATGTGCCACTAAGCACCCCTTTCTCTTCCCATGTCACGCCGCGTCCCTCTCTCCTTCCCTATCACTAAGCACCCCTCTATCCTCCCATCACACCGCAGCCCCTCTCCTCCTGTGTCACTAAGCGTCCTTCTCTCCTCCCATGTCACTAAGCACCCCTCTCTCCTCCAGTCACACCACAGCCCCTCTCCTCCTGTGTCACTAAGCGTCCCTCTCTCCTCCTGTGTCACTAAGCGTCCCTCTCTCCTCCTGTGTCACTAAGCGTCCCTCTCTCCTCCTGTGTCACTAAGCGTCCCTCTCTCCTCCTGTGTCACTAAGCGTCCCTCTCTCCTCCTGTGTCACTAAGCGTCCCTCTCTCCTCCCGTGTCACTAAGCACCCCTCTCTCCTCCCGTGTCACTAAGCACCCCTCTCTCCTCCCGTGTCACTAAGCACCCCTCTCCTCCCGTGTCACTAAGCGTCCCTCTCTCCTCCCATCACATCGCAGTCCCTCTCCTCCCGTGTCACTAAGCGTCCCTCTCTCCTCCCATCACACCGCAGCCCCTCTCCTCCCGTGTCACTAAGCGTCCCTCTCTCCTCCCATCACACCGCAGCCCCTCTCCTCCCGTGTCACTAAGCGTCCCTCTCTCCTCCTGTGTCACTAAGCACCCCTCTCTCCTCCCATCACATCGCAGCCCCTCTCCTCTCGTGTCACTAAGCACCCCTCTCTCCTCCTGTATCACTAAGCACCCCTCTCTCCTCCCATCACACCGCAGCCCCTCTCCTCCTGTGTCACTAAGCGTCCCTCTCTCCTCCCATGTCACTTAGCACCCCTCTCTCCTCCAGTCACACCGCAGCCTCTCTCCTCCCGTGTCACTAAGCACCCCTCTCTCCTCCCGTGTCACTAAGCGTCCCTCTCTCCTCCAATCACACCGCAGCCCTTCTCCTCCCGTGTCACTAAGCGTCCCTCTCTCCTCCCATCACACCGCAGCCCCTCTCCTCCCGTGTCACTAAGCGTCCCTCTCTCCTCCTGTGTCACTAAGCCCCCCTCTCTCCTCTCATGTCACTAAGCGTCCCTCTCTCCTCCCGTGTCACTAAGCACCCCTCTCTCCTCCCGTGTCACTAAGCACCCCTCTCCTCCCGTGTCACTAAGCGTCCCTCTCTCCTCCCATCACACCGCATGCCCCTCTCCTCCCGTGTCACTAAGCGTCCCTCTCTTCTCCCATCACACCGCATGCCCCACTCCTCCTGTGTCACTAAGCGTCCCTCTCTCCTCCTGTGTCACTAAGCACCCCTCTGTCCTCCCATCGCACCGCAGCCCCTCTCCTCCTGTGTCACTAAGCACCCCTTTCTCCTCCTGTGTCACTAAGCGTCCCTTTCTCCTCATGTGTCACTAAGCACCCCTCTCTCCTCCCGTGGCACTAAGCACCCCTCTCCTCCCGTGTCACTAAGCGTCCCTCTCTCCTCCCATCACACCGCAGCCCCTCTCCTCCTGTGTCACTAAGCGTCCCTCTCTCCTACCATCACACTGCAGCCCCTCTCCTCTTGTCACTAAGCACCCCTCTCTCCTCCCGTATCGCTAAGACTGTGTCACATTGTCCCTCTACACTAATGTGTCACACTGCCCCTCTCCACTCCTCTGTCAGACAGTAACTCTCTCCTCCCGTATCACACTGTCACGTCATCACATCACAGTCAACATACACTGCCAGATTCCATCTTGCCTGCGTCCTGGCAGCGGTGGCTTCCTGCACCTACAGCTACACAACCTCTATGGTTAGCCGGGGAAGCCATTTTGATTTATTTTTAGTGTGGCAGTATAGACTCCCATCATGAGCATCGCTCCTAGAATGTAAGCTCTTGCGAGCAGGGCCTTCTCTCCTCATGTTCTGTTACATTCTTATCCAGTGTCTTCAGACATCACCGATTTACCAATGATCTTAATACCCATAAAAGTAACTGGAAATGATATGTACGCTGCTAGCGTCTCAGGGAGCTGGTTCTTACCTTTGGTGGAGAAGGCTTCAGCGATCATGCGCAGCTTGTAAAGAGGCGCAGCCACCAGCTGCATTTCATCTAGTCCCACTCGAGCATAAATACTGAGAGCGTCACTGTAGTCTCCTTCTATATAGTTCATCTTGGCCATTATCAAGTTGGCTTCTTGCATGAGGTCTGACTATAAACAGAGAAAGAGGTCAGATGAAAGCTTGTGCCCTCTACTATAAGCGGATTCTGTGCAATTTACAGTCACCAACGGGACAATTATATATTATACACATGACTGGTTATACAGGTATGTCTCTCTATAGTGACCTGGCGTGGCTGACAGGCCCAAAGGTTACCACACAGGGGGGTATGCAAAGCACCCAGACGAGAACCATACATGCCAGCGGCATCTCCCAGAATCCTGTCCGGCTACAGCTGTTTGGTATAGCCAATGGAATCCCGGAGCAGGATCCAACTCATAGCCAGCACGCTGCAATGCAGTGTGGGGTGTAATGGGAGGAGGGTGCGGAGGGGACAATTACCTGCTGGTCTTAATAGCTGTACCCAAAATGTAAATACTAAAAACATTCTCTCATTGCGGCAACTAATACCGCATACCGCGTGCCTCTGGACGTGTGATTGTGACCAGATTCCAAGTATTTTATATGATAAATAGTAATCGCATACCACTGGAGAAGAAGACTTGATCAGAGATAACCCGAGCTCATTATGTGTCCGCCATGTAAATAAAACAATGGTTCAGTACTCCAGAGACAGAGAGAGCAGAAGTCTCCGATCAACGGCTGGTAATCCTCTGCTAAGTCCCTATTACTGATGCAGCAGGCCTCACTTCCCAGCCAGCACTGGGATAGGAAACTGATAGCCTCCCATCTGTCTCAAGTCATTATGGTATTAAACAACTGGCCTTCAACCAAATCAGAGGTTCATTACACTAATTGTATTTTACATGTATGCCGTGCTCAGCGTTAACCCTCTGTATACACTGTGCTGGAACAGAGATTATAACCGCATATGTATCATGTCTCAGCCGTGTCAGTGGCCCATGTTACCTCTACAGATGGGGCAATTCTAGGTGAGGGGTGCTGCGGTCGACCAAAACTGTTTATCAATTCCATAATGACTGCTTGCTCTAGGAACAGTCAAAGCTTTTGAGCCTGTTGGTGCCTCGGATCAAGATCCTACTCTACACCCCAATGTCTATCCTTGTGGAGCCCAGTGTACCCCGCAGCAGAAATGACAGTCAGGAACTGACTGGCTGGTACTTTATCTCTCTCCAAGGCTTAGTACATAGACCCCACAGTGTGTCACTGGACTGCAGCAATATATTGGGGGAGTAGTGATATCACAGGCGTCACTATGGGGTCTATTTACTAAGCTTTTGACGGAGATAAAGTGGATGGAGATAAACTACCAGCCAATCAGCTCCGAACAGACATGTCACCGGCTGTGTTTGAGAAATGACAGTTAGGAGCTGATTGGCTGGGACTTTGGGGGGTCATTCAGAGTTGATCGCTAGCAGAAAATGTTCGCTGTACAGCGATGATGCAAAAAAACAGCACTTCTGCACATGCGGCGCAATGCGCACGCGCGACATTACTTACACAACGGCCGATGTAGTTTCACACAGGGTCTAGCAAAGCTTTTCAGTCGCACAGGCAGCCGCAGAGTGATTGACATGAAGGGGGCGTTTCTGGGTGTCAACTGACCGTTTTCAGGGAGTGGTCGGAAAAACGCAGGCGTGGCTGGGAGAACGCAGGGCGTGTATGTGACGTCAAAACAGGAACTGAACAGTCTGAAGTCATCGCAAGCGCTGAGTAGGTCTGGAGCTACTCTGACACTGCACAAAATTATTTTGTAGCCGCTGTGCGATCCTTTCGTTCGCACTTCTGCTAAGCTAAGATACACTCCCAGTGGGCGGCGGCATAGCGTGTGCACGACTGCTAAAAACAGCTAGCGAGCGTTCACCTCGGAATGACCACCTTTATCTCCATCTGAGGCTTAGTAAATAGACCCCACAGTGTGTATATGTTATAAGTTGGAGGAACACCAATTAGTGAAGCACAACAGGATATGAAGAGTAAATCCACATTTACACAGCACATCTACTATAAATAAAGATACGGGAAGTGACTGCAGCCCTGTGGTACCTGTACACATCCACAGTCCACAGAAGGGGCTCATTATTCCCATTACAATATACAACTATATATAATATAGGCTGTGGCACATTATTCTGCACTTTGTAAAATTACTTGTCATGGTCTTTCCATCTGGAAAATTCATTAGTCATTTTGCTGGCGCCCTGGAATATCCGCATGTCATCAGCAAAACAACCGGCTTCCGTTCCAGATCACTTGTAATATCACTAATGGAGATATTAAATAACCCTGACCCCATTCCCTGTATATTTCCTCTTCCTAATATATTACAAACATCACATTTTCCTATCTATGTCCAGGCGTAATGAGCTGTTATGGGCACGCACCCTGCTCTGATTGTCTCTTTGTATTTCAGAAATGGATTAAAAGGCAAGTAACGACCTCATATGATGCTAATATATTGTAATGTAATATATATATTACATTGATTCTACACCAGACCGCCGGCTTACCCCCTCTGATAGGGAGTGCCTGGTAACTGGTGCAGTGACTACGCCAGACCGCCAGCTTACCCCCTCTGATAGGAAGTGCCTGGTAACTGGTGCAGTGACTATGCCAGACCGCCAGCTTACCCCCTCTGATAGGGAGTGCCTGGTAACTGGTGCAGTGACTACGCCAGACCGCCAGCTTACCCCCTCTGATAGGGAGTGCCTGGTAACTGGTGCAGTGACTACGCCAGACCGCCGGCTTACCCCCTCTGATAGGGAGTGCCTGGTAACTGGTGCAGTGACTATGCCAGACCGCCAGCTTACCCCCTCTGATAGGAAGTGCCTGGTAACTGGTGCAGTGACTATGCCAGACCGCCAGCTTACCCCCTCTGATAGGGAGTGCCTGGTAACTGGTGCAGTGACTACGCCAGACCGCCAGCTTACCCCCTCTGATAGGGAGTGCCTGGTAACTGGTGCAGTGACTACGCCAGACCGCCAGCTTACCCCCTCTGATAGGGAGTGCCTGGTAACTGGTGCAGTGACTACGCCAGACCGCCGGCTTACCACCTCTGATAGGGAGTGCCTGGTAACTGGTGCAGTGACTACGCCAGACCGCCGGCTTACCCCCTCTGATAGGGAGTGCCTGGTAACTGGTGCAGTGACTACGCCAGACCGCCAGCTTACCCCCTCTGATAGGGAGTGCCTGGTAACTGGTGCAGTGACTACGCCAGACCGCCAGCTTACCCCCTCTGATAGGGAGTGCCTGGTAATTGGTGCAGTGACTACGCCAGACCGCCAGCTTACCCCCTCTGATAGGGAGTGCCTGGTAACTGGTGCAGTGACTACGCCAGACCGCCGGCTTACCCCCTCTGATAGGGAGTGCCTGGTAACTGGTGCAGTGACTACGCCAGACCGCCAGCTTACCCCCTCTGATAGGGAGTGCCTGGTAACTGGTGCAGTGACTACGCCAGACCGCCAGCTTACCCCCTCTGATAGGGAGTGCCTGGTAACTGGTGCAGTGACTACGCCAGACCGCCAGCTTACCCCCTCTGATAGGGAGTGCCTGGTAACTGGTGCAGTGACTACGCCAGACCGCCGGCTTACCCCCTCTGATAGGGAGTGCCTGGTAACTGGTGCAGTGACTATGCCAGACCGCCAGCTTACCCCCTCTGATAGGAAGTGCCTGGTAACTGGTGCAGTGACTATGCCAGACCGCCAGCTTACCCCCTCTGATAGGGAGTGCCTGGTAACTGGTGCAGTGACTACGCCAGACCGCCAGCTTACCCCCTCTGATAGGGAGTGCCTGGTAACTGGTGCAGTGACTACGCCAGACCGCCAGCTTACCCCCTCTGATAGGGAGTGCCTGGTAATTGGTGCAGTGACTACGCCAGACCGCCAGCTTACCCCCTCTGATAGGGAGTGCCTGGTAACTGGTGCAGTGACTACGCCAGACCGCCGGCTTACCCCCTCTGATAGGGAGTGCCTGGTAACTGGTGCAGTGACTACGCCAGACCGCCAGCTTACCCCCTCTGATAGGGAGTGCCTGGTAACTGGTGCAGTGACTACGCCAGACCGCCAGCTTACCACCTCTGATAGGGAGTGCCTGGTAACTGGTGCAGTGACTACGCCAGACCGCCAGCTTACCCCCTCTGATAGGGAGTGCCTGGTAACTGGTGCAGTGACTACGCCAGACCGCCGGCTTACCCCCTCTGATAGGGAGTGCCTGGTAATTGGTGCAGTGACTACGCCAGACCGCCGGCTTACCCCCTCTGATAGGGAGTGCCTGGTAACTGGTGCAGTGACTACGCCAGACCGCCGGCTTACCCCCTCTGATAGGGAGTGCCTGGTAACTGGTGCAGTGACTACGCCAGACCGCCAGCTTACCCCCTCTGATAGGGAGTGCCTGGTAACTGGTGCAGTGACTACGCCAGACCGCCAGCTTACCCCCTCTGATAGGGAGTGCCTGGTAACTGGTGCAGTGACTATGCCAGACCGCCAGCTTACCCCCTCTGATAGGGAGTGCCTGGTAACTGGTGCAGTGACTACGCCAGACCGCCGGCTTACCCCCTCTGATAGGGAGTGCCTGGTAATTGGTGCAGTGACTACGCCAGACCGCCAGCTTACCCCCTCTGATAGGGAGTGCCTGGTAACTGGTGCAGTGACTACGCCAGACCGCCGGCTTACCCCCTCTGATAGGGAGTGCCTGGTAACTGGTGCAGTGACTACACCAGACCGCCAGCTTACCCCCTCTGATAGGGAGTGCCTGGTAATTGGTGCAGTGACTACGCCAGACCGCCAGCTTACCCCCTCTGATAGGGAGTGCCTGGTAACTGGTGCAGTGACTACGCCAGACCGCCGGCTTACCCCCTCTGATAGGGAGTGCCCGGTAACTGGTGCAGTGACTACGCCAGACCGCCAGCTTACCCCCTCTGATAGGGAGTGCCTGGTAACTGGTGCAGTGACTACGCCAGACCGCCAGCTTACCCCCTCTGATAGGGAGTGCCTGGTAATTGGTGCAGTGGTTACGCCAGACCGCCGGCTTACCCCCTCTGATAGGGAGTGCCTGGTAACTGGTGCAGTGACTACGCCAGACCGCCAGCTTACCCCCTCTGATAGGGAGTGCCTGGTAACTGGTGCAGTGACTACGCCAGACCGCCAGCTTACCACCTCTGATAGGGAGTGCCTGGTAACTGGTGCAGTGACTACGCCAGACCGCCGGCTTACCACCTCTGATAGGGAGTGCCTGGTAACTGGTGCAGTGACTACGCCAGACCGCCAGCTTACCCCCTCTGATAGGGAGTGCCTGGTAACTGGTGCAGTGACTACGCCAGACCGCCGGCTTACCCCCTCTGATAGGGAGTGCCTGGTAACTGGTGCAGTGACTACGCCAGACCACCAGCTTACCCCCTCTGATAGGGAGTGCCTGGTAACTGGTGCAGTGACTACGCCAGACCGCCAGCTTACCCCCTCTGATAGGGAGTGCCTGGTAACTGGTGCAGTGACTACGCCAGACCGCCAGCTTACCCCCTCTGATAGGGAGTGCCTGGTAACTGGTGCAGTGACTACGCCAGACCGCCGGCTTACCCCCTCTGATAGGGAGTGCCTGGTAATTGGTGCAGTGACTACGCCAGACCGCCGGCTTACCCCCTCTGATAGGGAGTGCCTGGTAAGTGGTGCAGTCACTACGCCAGACCGCCGGCTTACCCCCTCTGATAGGGAGTGCCTGGTAACTGGTGCAGTGACTACGCCAGACCGCCAGCTTACCCCCTCTGATAGGGAGTGCCTGGTAACTGGTGCAGTGACTACGCCAGACCGCCAGCTTACCCCCTCTGATAGGGAGTGCCTGGTAACTGGTGCAGTGACTATGCCAGACCGCCAGCTTACCCCCTCTGATAGGGAGTGCCTGGTAACTGGTGCAGTGACTACGCCAGACCGCCGGCTTACCCCCTCTGATAGGGAGTGCCCGGTAACTGGTGCAGTGACTACGCCAGACCGCCAGCTTACACCCTCTGATAGGGAGTGCCTGGTAACTGGTGCAGTGACTTTGCCAGACCGCCAGCTTACCCCCTCTGATAGGGAGTGCCTGGTAACTGGTGCAGTGACTTTGCCAGACCGCCAGCTTACCCCCTCTGATAGGGAGTGCCTGGTAACTGGTGCAGTGACTACGCCAGACCGCCGGCTTACCCCCTCTGATAGGGAGTGCCCGGTAACTGGTGCAGTGACTACGCCAGACCGCCAGCTTACACCCTCTGATAGGGAGTGCCTGGTAACTGGTGCAGTGACTTTGCCAGACCGCCAGCTTACCCCCTCTGATAGGGAGTGCCTGGTAACTGGTGCAGTGACTACGCCAGACCGCCAGCTTACACCCTCTGATAGGGAGTGCCTGGTAATTGGTGCAGTGACTACGCCAGACCGCCAGCTTACCCCCTCTGATAGGGAGTGCCCGGTAACTGGTGCAGTGACTACGCCAGACCGCCAGCTTACCCCCTCTGATAGGGAGTGCCTGGTAACTGGTGCAGTGACTACGCCAGACCGCCGGCTTACCCCCTCTGATAGGGAGTGCCCGGTAACTGGTGCAGTGACTACGCCAGACCGCCAGCTTACCCCCTCTGATAGGGAGTGCCTGGTAATTGGTGCAGTGACTACGCCAGACCGCCGGCTTACCACCTCTGATAGGGAGTGCCTGGTAATTGGTGCAGTGACTACGCCAGACCGCCGGCTTACCCCCTCTGATAGGGAGTGCCTGGTAACTGGTGCAGTGACTACGCCAGACCGCCGGCTTACCACCTCTGATAGGGAGTGCCTGGTAACTGGTGCAGTGACTACGCCAGACCGCCAGCTTACCACCTCTGATAGGGAGTGCCCGGTAACTGGTGCAGTGACTACGCCAGACCGCCGGCTTACCCCCTCTGATAGGGAGTGCCTGGTAACTGGTGCAGTGACTACGCCAGACCGCCAGCTTACCACCTCTGATAGGGAGTGCCTGGTAACTGGTGCAGTGACTACGCCAGACCGCCAGCTTACCCCCTCTGATAGGGAGTGCCTGGTAACTGGTGCAGTGACTACGCCAGACCGCCGGCTTACCCCCTCTGATAGGGAGTGCCTGGTAACTGGTGCAGTGACTATGCCAGACCGCCGGCTTACCCCCTCTGATAGGGAGTGCCTGGTAACTGGTGCAGTGACTACGCCAGACCGCCAGCTTACCCCCTCTGATAGGGAGTGCCTGGTAACTGGTGCAGTGACTATGCCAGACCGCCGGCTTACCCCCTCTGATAGGAAGTGCCTGGTAACTGGTGCAGTGACTACGCCAGACCGCCGGCTTACCCCCTCTGATAGGGAGTGCCTGGTAACTGGTGCAGTGACTACGCCAGACCGCCGGCTTACCCCCTCTGATAGGAAGTGCCTGGTAACTGGTGCAGTGACTACGCCAGACCGCCGGCTTACCCCCTCTGATAGGGAGTGCCTGGTAACTGGTGCAGTGACTACGCCAGACCGCCGGCTTACCCCCTCTGATAGGGAGTGCCTGGTAACTGGTGCAGTGACTACGCCAGACCGCCAGCTTACCCCCTCTGATAGGGAGTGCCTGGTAACTGGTGCAGTGACTACGCCAGACCGCCAGCTTACCCCCTCTGATAGGGAGTGCCTGGTAACTGGTACAGTGACTACGCCAGACCGCCGGCTTACCCCCTCTGATAGGGAGTGCCTGGTAACTGGTGCAGTGACTACGCCAGACCGCCGGCTTACCCCCTCTGATAGGGAGTGCCTGGTAACTGGTGCAGTGACTACGCCAGACCGCCGGCTTACCACCTCTGATAGGGAGTGCCTGGTAACTGGTGCAGTGACTACGCCAGACCGCCAGCTTACCCCCTCTGATAGGGAGTGCCTGGTAACTGGTGCAGTGACTACGCCAGACCGCCGGCTTACCCCCTCTGATAGGGAGTGCCTGGTAAGTGGTGCAGTCACTACGCCAGACCGCCGGCTTACCCCCTCTGATAGGGAGTGCCTGGTAACTGGTGCAGTGACTACGCCAGACCGCCGGCTTACCCCCTCTGATAGGGAGTGCCCGGTAACTGGTGCAGTGACTACGCCAGACCGCCGGCTTACCCCCTCTGATAGGGAGTGCCTGGTAACTGGTGCAGTGACTACGCCAGACCGCCAGCTTACCCCCTCTGATAGGGAGTGCCTGGTAACTGGTGCAGTGACTACGCCAGACCGCCAGCTTACCCCCTCTGATAGGGAGTGCCTGGTAACTGGTGCAGTGACTACGCCAGACCGCCGGCTTACCCCCTCTGATAGGGAGTGCCTGGTAAGTGGTGCAGTCACTACGCCAGACCGCCGGCTTACCCCCTCTGATAGGGAGTGCCTGGTAACTGGTGCAGTGACTACGCCAGACCGCCGGCTTACCCCCTCTGATAGGGAGTGCCTGGTAAGAGGTTGGTATAGTGGTGCTTGAAAGTTTGTGAACCCTCCAGAATTTCTTATATTTCTATGAAAGTTGGGCTAAAACTACCTCAGATTTTCACAAAAGTCTTAAGAGTAGATAAAGAGAACCAAATCAAACAATTATAACAAAAAAAAAAAATTAGACAAGTGCGGTTTTTTTTTTTTTAGGAATATGATTCCATATCAATCTGTGGGTGGCAAAAGTATGTGACCCTTTAGTCTTAGCAGATATTTTGAAGGTGAAATTAGAGTCAGATATTTTCAATCTATGAGGTGACAATCAGGTGTGAGTGGACAATCTGTCTTTTTAAAAGAACGGGGATCTATCAAAGTCTGATGTTCACAACAAGTTTGTGGAAGTGTATCATGCCACGAACAGAGGAGATTTCTGAGGACCTCAGAAGAAGAGTTGTTGATGCTCATTAGGCTGGAAAAGTTTGGAATCCACAATCAACAGTTAGATTGTGTACAAATGGAGGAAATTCCAGACCATTATTACCCTCCCCAGGAGTGGTCGTCCAACAAAGATCACACCACGAGCAAGGCATCTAATAGCTTGCAAGGTCACAAAGGAACCCAAGGTAACCTCTAAGCAACTGCGAGCCTCTCTCACATTAGTTAATGTTCATGAGTCCACCATCAGGAGGACACTGAACAATGGTGTGCATGGCAGGATTGCAAGGAGAAAGCTGCTGCTCTCCAAAAAGAACATTGCTGCCCATCTGCAGTTTGGTAGAGATCACCTGGACAAGCCAGAAGGCTACTGGAACAATGTTTCGTGGACAGATGAGTCCACAATAGAGCTTTTTGGATTAGAAGCGCTATGTTTGGAGAAAGGAGAACACTGCATTCCAGCATAAAAACCTCATACCACCTGTGGAACACCGTGGTGGTGGTGGTGGTATCATGGTTTGGGCCTGTTTTGCTGCATCTGGCCCAGGACAACTTGCCATCATTGATGGGACAATGAATTCTGAAGTTAACCAGAATATTCTAAAGGAAAATGTCAGGACATCTGTCCATGAGCTGCATCTCAAGAGAACGTTGATCATGCAGCAAGACAATGATGAAAGCACACAAGTCATTCCACCAAAGAATGGTTCAAGAAGAATAAATGTAAAGTTTGGAATGGCCAAGTCAAAGTCCTGACCGTAATCTAATCAAAATGTTGTGGAAGGACCTGAAGTGAGCAGTTCATGGGAGGAAACCACCAATGTTTTGTACAGAGGAATGGGGAAAAATACCCCCAAGCCGATGTTCAGGATTAATCAACAATTACCGGAAACGTTTCCATGCAGGTATTGCTGCACAAGGGGTCTCACCGGATACTGAAAGCACTCACAGATATGTGATATGGGACCATTTTCCACAAAAAAACCCAAAACGAGCATGTCTAAAATTTTTGTCTCATGTGTTTGATTTGGTTCTCTTTATCTACGTATAGGATTTGTGTGAAAATCTGAGGTCGTTTTAGGACACATTTTTGCAGAAATACAGAAAATTCACCAAATGTCAAGCACCACCATACAGTGACTATGCCAGAACACTAACGTATCCTCCAATGATAGGCATTGTCTCTAGATATCTATATGCGCCAGAAGATAAAAAGTAGCAGTCACACTGCATTGCACTGTGTGCCCTTTGCTAACGTATGATGGTCATAGACAATGTGTGAGGTAGAGAGGACAACATAGAATCTGTGGACATAGAAGCACTTTCCATATGGCTCTCCTGAAACAATGATGATCTTATTACCTGCAATGTAATACACACAGAATGGGTAACTGGAGACGAGTGACACATGCAGACACAACAGGCGGCTAATGACTGATAACGCCACAATGAGCATCATTGATACAGCGTAACCCTCATACCTTCAGGTTGCCTCTGTCCAGAGCTGCTGTCAGGTGTTTACGGATATCAGTCAGTTTTGGCCGCGGTCCACGAGGACTGGCTCCTTGTTTAAATGGGTTATCCTTCATGTACTGCTCCAGCTTGGCTTCTCCCAACAGTAGCTCAGCCATGTCATCTGGACAACAAAGGACAGAAACTAAGGGACCAACATACTCTAGAAGACAGAAGTACTGAATACATCATAAGATAATAAGGAAAGTCTGGAAGTATCATCATATGCTGCAAGCGCTGCCTTACCTACTAACACATATAATACCCCGTTTACACTAGCGCGCATCTACCCAGGTGTAGTGCTAGTGGAAACAGCTCCCTCTTAAATTCCTGGTCAAGTGACCCGGGAATCCTGCCCGAGTAGCTACCTGGTTTGGGCCCGGGAATGACCCGGGTAAGGGTGTAGTGTAAACAGGTTATCCAGGTCATCCGACCCAGGACCCGTTTATAGCATGTTAAGAGCCCATTGCTCCCTGACCTCAGTGTCCCGTGGGTGGTTGGGAGGTTGGGGGGGGGCAGCGCATGCTGTCAGCGCTGCTGTCTGTCCTGCTATGCAGACAGCAGCGCTGGCCGGGACAGTGTGCGCCGGAGGCTGGGGGCAGCTTAGCAGTTTCCAGAGTGCTGGGCTTGCCCCTAGCGTGACGGTGGGCAGTGTCAAATTGGGGGCGTGGCTTAATGGGACCGAGGCCATGCCCCGGGAGTCCCGATCTGCTGGTTTTCCCGGAGATTGGAGATGACATCATCACCAAGCGCCGGGCAAAAGACACTGCACCCGGGTGCAGGGATATTCCTGGGTCGGCACCGTTGTGGAAAAGGGGTCCGTTTAGGGTCTGACCTGGCTTGGAACCGTGTTCCAAATCCCGGGTCAGACCCGACACTTCTAGTGGAAAAGGGGTATAAGTGTATAAAAAGTAGGTGCCCTACCTGGATGCGGTCCCATTCCTAGATATAAGTGTACAACATAGAAAATTGTCAGGTTCTTGATATAAAACAATATTATTGACGGTAGAATATAAGCGCAGAGTCTAATACCCCCTGTTATTCTCTAGCAAAGTATTTTGGGCATAGCTGCAGGGAGACCACTAAGAGCTGTGTCTTGGAGTAACATGTCCAAACTAGCAGGAGTTACGGTAGGTACACATGGAGCTCAATCGGGAGAACTGTCAAAAAAGCAGATGTCTAAGAGCAGGAGAAGAAAGGTCTGCCGCGCCCAGTCACAGTTCCAGGAGGTAGATGAGAGGGGAGCATCTGCTCCTATACACAGGTACATGAGGAGCTGGAATGGGCAAGTAACCTGACCTCCCCTTCTTAGGGATAGACACCAAACACCTACAAAAAAGTATAGTAAGATATCTCTTACGACACAGGTTCTCAAACATGACTACATGAAGCCCTCAAGGGCTGTCTTACGGTTGGGATGCCTTCCAATCAAGGAGATACTGTAAAACGCTTTAGGATACTAGAGAGCCCAGGATTTGTACTTCTGTTGTCCTTGTACAGTAATGGGGGAAAAGGAGCAAACACGTCAACAGGGAAACACGAAAATAAGAATTTACTTACCGATAATTCTATTTCTCGTAGTCCGTAGTGGATGCTGGGGACTCCGTCAGGACCATGGGGTTTAGCGGCTCCGCAGGAGACAGGGCACAACAATAAAAGCTTTAGGATCAGGTGGTGTGCACTGGCTCCTCCCCCTATGACCCTCCTCCAAGCCTCAGTTAGGATACTGTGCCCGGACGAGCGTGCATAATAAGGAAGGATATTGAATCCCGGGTAAGACTCATACCAGCCACACCAATCACACCGTACAACCTGTGATCTGAACCCAGTTAACAGTATGATAACAACGAAGGAGCCTCTGAAAAGATGGCTCACAACAAGAATAACCCGATTTTTGTAACAATAACTATGTACAAGTATTGCAGACAATCCGCACTTGGGATGGGCGCCCAGCATCCACTACGGACTACGAGAAATAGAATTATCGGTAAGTAAATTCTTATTTTCTCTAACGTCCTAAGTGGATGCTGGGGACTCCGTCAGGACCATGGGGATTATACCAAAGCTCCCAAACGGGCGGGAGAGTGCGGATGACTCTGCAGCACCGAATGAGAGAACTCCAGGTCCTCCTCAGTCAGCGTGTGCCCCTGACCAAATAGCAGCTCGGCAAAGTTGTAAAGCCGAGACCCCTCGGGCAGCCGCCCAAGATGAGCCCACTTCCTTGTGGAATGGGCTTTTACTGATTTTGGCTGTGGCAAGCCTGCCACAGAATGTGCAAGCTGAATTGTACCACAAATCCAGCGAGCAATCGTCTGCTTAGAAGCAGGAACACCCATCTTGTTGGGTGCATACAGGCTAAACAGCGAGTCAGATTTTCTGACTCCAGTCGTCCTGGAAACATATATTTTCAGGGCCCTGACAACGTCAAGTAACTTGGAATCCTCCAAGTCCCTAGTAGCCGCAGGTACCACAATAGGTTGGTTCATGTGAAAAACAGAAAACACCTTAAGGAGAAATTGAGGACGAGTCCTCAATTCTGCCCTGTCAGAATGAAAAATTAAGTAAGGGCTTTTATATGATAAAGCCGCCCATTCTGACACACGCCTGGCTGAAGCCAGGGCTAATAGAATCTTCACCTTCCATGTGAAATATTTTAATTCCACAGTGGTGAGTGGATCACCAATGTGACTTTAGGAAACTCAAAACAACATTGAGATCCCAAGGTGCCACTGGGGGCACAAAAGGAGGCTGTATATGCAGTACCCCTTTTACAAACGTCTGAACTTCAGGCACTGAAGCCAGTTCTTTCTGGAAGAAATTTGACAGGGTCGAAATTTGAACCTTAATGGACCCTAATTTTAGGCCCATAGACAGTCCTGTTTTCAGGAAATGTAGGAAACGACCCAGTTGGAATTCCTCTGTAGGGACCTTCTTGGCCTCACACCACGCAACATATTTTCGCCAAATGCGGTGAAAATGTTTTGCGGTTACATCCTTCCTGGCTTCGACCAGGGTAGGGATGACTTCATCTGGAATGCCCTTTCAGGATCCGGCGTTCAACTGCCATGCCGTCAAACGCAGCCGCGGTAAGTCTTGGAACAGACGGTTCTTCCGTGAGCATCTCTTGAAGTTCCGGGTACCAAGTCCTTCTTGACCCATCCGGAACCACGAGTATCGTTCTTACTCATCTCCTTCTTATGATTCTCAGTACTTTTGGTATGAGATGCATAGGAGGGAACACATACCCTGACTGGTACACCCACAGTGTTACCAGAGCGTCCACCGCTATTGCCTGAGGGTCCCTTGACCTGGCGCCATATTTGTCTAGTTTTTTGTTCAGGCGGGACGCCATCATGTCCACCTTTGGTTTTTCCCAACGGTTTACAATCATGTGGAAGACTTCCCGCTGAAGTCCCCACTCTCCCGGGTGGAGGTTATGCCTGCTGAGGAAGTTTGCTTCCCAGTTTTCCACTCCCGGAATTAACACTGCTGAGAGTGTTATCACATGATTTTTCGCCCAGCGAAGAATCCTTGCAGTTTCTGCCATTTCCCTCCTGCTTCATGTGCCGCCCTGTCTGTTTACGTGGGCGACTGCCGTGATGTTGTCCCACTGGATCAATACCGGCTAACCTTGAAGCAGAGGTCTTGCTAAGCTTAGAGCCTTGTAAATTGCCCTTAGCTCCAGTATATTTATGTGGAGAGAAGTCTCCAGACTTGATCACACTCCCTGGAAATTTTTTCCTTGTGTGACTGCTCCCCAGCCACTCAGGCTGGCATCCGTGGTCACCAGGACCCAGTCCTGAATGTCGAATCTGCGGCCCTTTCATAGATGAGCACTCTGCAGCCACCGCAGAAGAAAACACCCTTGTCCTTGGAGACAGGGTTGTCCGCTGATGCATCTGAAGATGCGATCCGGACCATTTTCCCAGCAGATTCCACTGAAAGGTTCTTGCGTGAAATCTACCGAATGGGATCGCTTTGTAAGAAACCACCATTTTTCACAGGACCCTTGTGCAATGATTCACTGATACTTTTCCTGGTTTTAGGAGGTTCCTGACTAGCTCGGATAACTCCCTGGTCTTCTTCTCCGGGAGAAAACATCCTTTTCTGGACTGTGTCCAGAATCATTCCTAGGAACATTAGACGTGTCGTCGGAAAAAGCTGCGATTTTGGAATATTTAGAATCCACTCGTGCTGTCGTAGAACTACTTGAGATAGTGCTACTCCGACCGCCAACTGTTCTCTGGACCTTGCCCTTATCAGGAAAGCGTCCATATTTCTTTTAGGAAGAATCATCATTTCGGCCATTACCATGGTAAAGACCCGGGGTGCCGTGGACAATCCAAACGGCAGCGTCTGAACTGATAGTGACAGTTCTGTACCACGAACCTGAGATACCCTTGGTGAGAAGGGCAAAATTTGGACAGGTAGGTAAGCGTCCCTGATATCCAGTGACACCATATCGTCCTGGTTCGCTATCACTGCTCTGAGTGACTCCATCTTGATTTGAACCCTTGTATGTAATTGTTCAAATCTTTTAGATCTCACCGAGCCGTTTGGCTTCAGTACCACAATATAGTGTGGAATAATACCCCTTCCCTTGTTGTAGGAGGGGTACTTTGATTATCACCTGCTGGGAATACAGCCTGTGAATTTTTTTTTCCAATACTGCCTCCCTGTCGGAGGGAGACGTTGGTAAAGCAGACTTCAGGAACTTGTGAGGGGAAGACGTCTCGAATTTCCAATGTACACCTGGGATACTACGTGTAGGATCCAGGAGTCCACTTGCGAGTGAGCCCACTGCGTGCTGAAACTCTTGAGATGACCCCCCACCGCACCTGAGTCCGCTTGTATGGCCCCAGCGTCATGCTGCGGACTTGGCAGAAGCTGTGGAGGACTTCTGTTCCTGGGAATGGGCTGCCTGCTGCAGTCTTCTTCCCTTTCCTCTAACCCTGGGCAGATATGACTGGCCTTTTGCCCGCCTGCCTTTATGGGTACGAAAGGACTGAGACTGAAAAGACTGTGTCCTTTTCTGCTGAGATGTGACTTGGGGTAACAAAAGTGGATTTTCCAGCTGTTGCCATGGCCACCAGGTCCGATGGACCGCCCCTTTATACGGCAATACTTCCATGTGCCGTCTGGAATCTGCATCACCTGACCACTGTCGTGTCTATAAACATCGTCTGGCAGATATGGACATCACATCTACTCTTGATGCCAGAATGCAAATATCCCTCTGCGCATCTCGCATATATAGAAATGCATCCTTAAAATGCTCTATAGTCAATAAAATATTGTTCCTGTCAAGGGTATCAATATTTTCAGTCAGGAAATCCGACCAAGCCCCCCCAGCGCTGCACATCCAGGCTGAGGCGATTGCTGGTCGTAGTAGAACACCAGTATGTGTGTATATACTTTTTAGGATATTTTTCAGCTTCCTATCAGCTGGCTCTTTGAGGGCGGCCGTATCTGGAGACGGTAACGCCACTTGTTTTTATAAGCGTGTGAGCGCCTTATCCACCCTAAGGTGTGTTTCCCAACTCGCCCTCACTTCTGGCGGGAAAAGGTATACCTCCAATAATTTTCTATCGGAGGAAACCCACGTATCATCACACACTTTAATTTATCTGATTCAGGAAAAACTACAAGTAGATTATTCCCACCCTACATAATACCCTTATTTGTGGTACTTGTAGTATCAGAAATATGTAACACCTCCTTCATTGCCCTTAACATGTAACGTGTGGCCCTAAAGGAAAATACGTTTGTTTCTTCACCGTCGACACTGAAGTCAGTGTCCGTGTCTGTGTCTGTGTCGACCAACTGAGGTAAATGGGCGTTTTTACAAGCCCCTGACGGTGTCTGAGACGCCTGGACAGGTACTAATTTGTTTGCCGGCCGTCTCATGTCGTCAACCGACCTTGCATCGTGTTGACATTATCACGTAATTCCTAAATAAGCCATCCATTCCGGTGTCGACTCCCTAGAGAGTGACATCACCAATACAGGCAATTTGCTCCGCCTCCTCACCAACATCGTCCTCCTACATGTCGACACACACGTACCGACACACAGCACACACACAGGGAATGCTCTGATAGAGGACAGGACCCCACTAGCCCTTTGGGGAGACAGAGGGAGAGTTTGCCAGCACACACCAAAAACGCTATAATTATACAGGGACAACCCCTTATACAAGTGTTTTCCCTTATAGCATTTTCACATATGTAATCATATCGCCAAATAAGTGCCCCCCCTCTCTGTTTTAACCCTGTTTCTGTAGTGCAGTGCAGGGGAGAGCCTGGAAGCCTTCCTCACAGCAGAGCTGAGCAGGAAAATGGCGCCGTGTGCTGAGGAGAATAGGCCCCGCCCCTTAAAACGGCGGGCTCTTCTCCCGGAGTTTGTGAGATCTGGCAGGGGTTAAATACATCCATATAGCCTCAAGGGCTATATGTGATGTATTTTAGCCATAAAAAAGGTATAATACATTGCTGCCCAGGGCGCCCCCCCCAGCGCCCTGCACCCTCAGTGACCGCTGGTATGAAGTGTGCTGACAACAATGGCGCACAGCTGCAGTGCTGTGCGCTACCTTATGAAGACTGAAAGTCTTCTGCCGCCTGTTTCTAGACCTCTGGACCTCTTCAACTTCGGCATCTGCAAGGGGGGTCGGCGGCACGGCTCCGGGACGAACCCCAGGGTGAGACCTGTGTTCCGACTCCCTCTGGAGCTAATGGTGTCCAGTAGCCTAAGAAGCAAATCCATCCTGCACGCAGGTGAGTTTACTTCTCTCCCCTAAGTCCCTCGTAGCAGTGAGCCTGTTGCCAGCAGGACTCACTGAAAATAAAAAACCTAACTTAAACTTTTATTCTTAGCAGCTCAGGAGAGCCACCTAGATTGCACCCTTCTCGGCCGGGCACAAAGATCTAACTGAGGCTTGGAGGAGGGTCATAGGGGGAGGAGCCAGTGCACACCACCTGATCCTAAAGCTTTTATTGTTGTGCCCTGTCTCCTGCGGAGCCGCTAAACCCCATGGTCCTGACGGAGTCCCCAGCATCCACTTAGGACGTTAGAGAAATACATTTGGCATATTTAGGGGAGTTCCAACCTAGAGAGAGGCTTCAGGAAGTAGGAACCTGGAGGAGATTTCGGGCGTGGAATCAATTTGGGGGTCACATGCCCACTGTTATTGGCAGTGGCTTTGTAGCGTAGAGAAGTCTTATTTAGTTTATCCTTTAATACACACTAAATATTGGAAAATTCTCAAAGGAGAGCTCCAAAAACAGGAACAAGGAACATCTCACAAACAAGGAAGACGAGGATGATGAAATAAAGAAAGGAGATGTGGAAGTGGATTCAGGGGATCGAGTGTAACGGGCAATTTCTGCTCAATTGAAAATTATTAACATTTGTTTATGTAGCTCCAGCATATTCAGTCGAGCTGTACAATTGCCTGACTGTTATGTATGTTGGCAGTAATGTACAGGTTTGTATGGAATAAGTAACGGTAGCCTGAATTGCCACAAATGGCATAGACGGAAACAAAGTTCTTAACAACTTGACGAAGCGAAAGCTACTAGTAGCTCCGAGACAATATCTGAATTTTTATATTTATTTAACACTCACCAACATGTACAGTAAATTGGGAGGACTGTGACGGAAAACAGGGCCATTTCAAAGTAACTAATGTTACATATCTACTGCTTGTTACGTGAACAATGCTACATAACTTCCAAATAGATGGAAGATGTATATAATACACTATTACAAGATATAATAATAATAATAATAATTATTTATATAGCGCTCTTTCTCCAATAGGACCCAAGGCGCTTAACAGATACATAGCATAATATAGTACAGAAAATAATGAAGTACATTTTCATAAAATACAGAAGCATGAAGATACTAAATGGGACATTATGGAAATGCTTGAGTAAACAGAAAAGTCTTGAGTCTACTTTTGAAGGATTCTATAGTTGGGGCCTCTCGCACTGTGCGGGGAAGTGAGTTCCATAGAGTCGGAGCCGCATGACTAAAAGCTCGACCCCCAGATGAATTACGGTAGATTCTAGGTACTGCTAAAAGTCCTTCATCTACAGATCGCAGTAATGGAGTGGGGCAGTATGGGGTCAGAAGCTGTTTCAGGTACCTTAGGCCTTGGTCATGTAATGCTTTGAAACTCAGTAAGCCAATCTTGAAGATGATTCGCCATCGTACAGGCAGCCAGTGAAGGGAGTAGAGGATGGGTGTTATGTGGCTAGAACGGTGCTGGTTGGTTAATAGCCTGGCAGCTGTGTTTTGCACCAGCTGTAAGCGCTGCAATTCTTTTGCTGGTAGACCAAGGTAGAGGGCATTACAGTAGTCTAAACGAGATGATACAAATGCATGTATGACTTTTGGCATATCATCTGAGGGAATTAAGTGCTTGATTCTGGCTATGTTCCTCAGGTGAAAGAATGAGGATTTGATTGTGGCTGATATCTGATGTTTAAGTGTCAAGCCACCATCCAGGACAACGCCAAGATTCCGCACACGATCACTGGTCTGTAATTCTGAATCCCCGAGTGTAAGTCCAGTTGGTTGGCTATGCTGCAGTCTTGTCCTTTGATGTTGCGGTCGTATCATAAAGACCTCTGTTTTATATGGGTTCAGTCGCAGCCAACTGGCGCTCATCCACTCCTGTAGTTCAGCTAGACAGCCATTTAGGGTTGCTATTGGGTTATCAGTGCCCGGAGCAAAGGACAAGTACAGTTGTGTATCATCTGCATAGCAGTGGTAGACCAGGCCATGGCGCCTGATTATTTCGCCCAATGGGAGCATGTATACTGCAAAAAGCATGGGGGATAGTATAGAACCTTGTGGGACACCACATGGCAATGGCACTGGTGGTGATGAGTATAATCCAGATGATACTCTCTGTGACCTGCCTGTGAGAAATGATTTGAACCAGCTTAGGACTGTGCCATCCAGACCACAGAAATGTATCAGTCGCTCAATCAGAAGCCCATGGTCCACGGTATCAAATGCTGCCGAGAGATCCAGAAGGATTAATATTGAACAGTCACCTCTGTCTTTTGCCATCAGAAGATCATTTAACACACACACCAGGGCTGTTTCAGTGCTATGTCTTCTCCTGAATCCTGATTGAAATGGATCATATATATCATGGGTTGTCAGGCGGGTTTCCAGTTGATTTGCAACGACTTTCTCAATAACCTTTCCTAGGAAAGGAAGGTTTGATACCGGTCTGTAGTTGGTCATGCAGTCGGGATCTAAATTAGGTTTTTTAAGAAGCGGTCTAACAATTGCTTCCTTTAGGGGTCCAGGAAAAATGCCTGTCTGCAAAGAGCATTGAACAATTTTTGTAAAGACAGGACCAATTATATCCATACAACCTATTAGAAGCTTGGTTGAGGCTGGGTCCAGATCACAGGTGGTGGGACGCAAAATCCGAGCAATTTCAGCAGTGTCCTTTACATCCACTGGATCAAAGCTGGTCCATGAAGGCAGGTAGCTTATATTGGCAGGCTTTGTAGTTTGGCACTCCTTTGATGGCACTGTGGAGATTCCAGCCCGGATGGTGGATATTTTATCTGCAAAGAAGTTTGCAAACTCATTGCATCTTGCCTGGGAGAGGCATGAGACATCAGTCTGCAGGCATGCTGGCTTGCAAAGCATCTTCACTGTGCGGAAAAGTTGAGCTGGCCTATTGTTTGCTGCTGTGATCTCATTTGACAGGAACTGTGCTTTCTTACGAGTGATTGTCGATTGATATTCTTCGTTATGCTTTATTAGTTTTATATTGTCATCAACTAGGTTAGTCTTCCTCCATCGTCTTTCCAGTCTATGCCCCCTTTTCTTGAGCTCACTAACACTGTTGTCGAACCATGGAGCTTGACGTGGTGGTTTACGAGGTCTTAAACGCACAGGGGCGATAATATCAATTGCAGCCATAACATCCCTATTATAATAACGGACTAGGGAACAGGGATCTTCACAGACACCCAGTACAGCAGAGAGATCCAGATTTGCTGCAAGAGCCTGGGGAGTCATACCCCTCCTTGGACGATGTCACGGCGCCGCGGTCTTCTTACTTACCTCTCCGGGCGCGCTGGGTCTCCGTGCGGCCGTCCTCGCTGGCGGGTCCCGGCGCTCCGTCTAGCCGGCGTCCACGTCCGATGTCCTCGGGAGCTGCGGGTGACGTCATCGGCCCGTCCTCCAATCAGGCCCTGGCGGGAAGTTTAAATTCAGACGCCGGGCAGTGCTCCGGCGCCTGAGTATCATCGTGCTACTGTACCTGTGATCTCCAGTGCTCCGTGCCTCCAGCACCTCCGTGCCTCCAAGCACCTCCGTGCCTCCAGCACCTCCGTGCCTCCAAGCACCTCCGTGCCTCCAAGCACCTCCGTGCCTCCAAGCACCTAGTATTTTCTGTGATTCACCAGCACCTGTCAAGTTCTCTCTTTCAGGAGACCTTCAGCGTCCGCACGTCCCTCCTGTCCGCCGATCTGATCCTGCATGAGGAAGCCTTACATCCGGCCATCTCTGCTGCGGCCCAGTTGCGGTTCCACTTCCCGGTCATCGGAAGAAACCCCTAGTCCACAACCTCCTCAAACCAGGTCAGTGATAGTATACTCAGGCCACATGGACCCGGGGAATCGGAACACGGACTCAAGTGCCATCCTGGACCTGGCTTCCCGTGTACAAAGTCAGGAAGCGGCACAAGGTCAGGTGATGCAGTACCTCCAGGAGTTGTCCGGACGTCTGGATCAGATTCAGGCGTCTCTAGCCTCAGTAATTCCGGCACCAGTTCCGGTAGCTGCACCACTTGCCACCTCCAGCAATGTCCAACCATCGGCCGGTGCCACTCCGCGCCTTCAGCTGCCTACGCCATCCCGTTATAATGGGAATCCTAAGAATTGTTGTGGTTTCTTAAACCAATGCGAGGTACATTTCGAGCTACTAGCTCACAACTTTCCTACAGACCGGTCCAAGGTAGCATATATTATTTCTCTGATGGAAGGATCTGCCTTGGATTGGGTGTCTCCATTATGGGAACGTTCTGATTCACTGGTTTCCAATTACTCCGAATTCATCACGTCTTTTCGACGAATTTTTGACGAGCCCGGCAGGATGACCTCGGCCTCTTCTCACTTACTCCGCATCCGTCAAGGCTCCCGATCCGTGGGTCAGTATGTGGTTCATTTCCAAACCATTGCCTCTGAACTTCGTTGGAATAATGAGGCTCTGAGAGCTGCTTTCTGGAACGGTCTTTCTGATCGCCTGAAGGATGAGTTGGTCACTCGAGAGCTTCCGGATTCTTTAGAGGAATTGATCCTTCTCTGTGTCAAGGTAGATCTCCGGATGCAGGAACGTGGAGGAGAATGTAGTCGATCGGATCGTTCTAGGTTCCGGCTTCCTCCTGCAAGGCAAGCGGTGGTTCCAAGTCCGGACGAACCCATGCAGATTAACCGATCCTGATTGTCCCCGGAGGAGCGGCAGCGTCGTCATGAGGGTAAGCTCTGCCTGTACTGCGGAGCTGCGGGTCACTTCATCAAGTCCGGCAAATCCCGTTCGGGAAACGAGAAGGCCTAGCTTGTTCCGGAGGAGTCAAGTTGGGGGTTACGACCAAATCTTCTCCCACTTCGGACTGTTTGCTTCCTGTAACGTTAATCACCAAGGCTACTTCCAAGTCTTTTGAAGCCCTGTTGGACTCTGGAGCTGCGGGGAATTTCGTTTCTTCCCTCTGTGTCCAAAGCCTGAATTTGGAAGTACGGTCCATCGAACGGCCTATTTCCTTGACAGCCATCAATGGTACTAGGATATCCAAGGGTATCATAACAGAACGCACGGTTCCAGTTAAACTACAGGTCGGGGCTCTACATCAAGAATATTTGGAGTTCCTGGTGATCCCGGAAATGCATCACGATCTGGTTCTCGGAATACCTTGGCTCAAAAGTCACAATCCCCATATCGACTGGAAGACCGCACAGATTCGGTCTTGGGGTTCTTTTTGTCACGCTAACTGTCTCACCCCTGTCTGTCCGCTTTGTGTTTCTTCTAAGGCGGAGGAGGAACCTATTCCAGAGGCGTACCAAGAATTTAGAGATGTGTTTTCGGAACAAGCAGCCGACCAGTTACCACCCCATAGGGCTTGGGACTGCCCCATTGACCTTATCCCTGGGAAAATGCCGCCTCGGGGTCGCATTTATCCTCTGTCCCTCCCAGAGACACAGGCTATGTCTGACTATATCAAAACCAATCTTCACAAGGGATTCATCCGCCCCTCTACTTCCCCGGCTGGAGCGGGCTTTTTCTTCGTGAAAAAAAAGGACGGAGGGTTAAGACCATGTATCGACTACCGCGGCTTAAATGATATTACCATCAAAAATAAATACCCCTTGCCTCTAATCACAGAGCTATTTGATAGAGTTCGTGGTGCCCATGTTTTTTCCAAGCTCGATTTGAGGGGGGCCTATAACCTTATACGCATCAGAGAGGGAGATGAATGGAAGACCGCCTTCAATACCCGGGATGGGCATTATGAGTATCTGGTGATGCCGTTCGGTCTTAGCAATGCTCCTGCTGTCTTCCAGGGATTCGTCAACGAAATCTTCCGAGACATGTTATACCTAAGTGTCGTGGTGTATTTGGATGACATCCAGATTTTTTCAAAAGACCTTGCTGAACAAAGAATACAAGTCAAAGAGGTACTCCGCCGTCTACGTGAGAATCATCTCTATGCCAAGATGTCCAAGTGTACCTTCGAAGTAACATCAATACCGTTCCTCGGTTATATTATCTCGGGGAAGGAGCTTCGCATGGATCCGGAGAAACTCTCTGCCATTCGGGACTGGGCACAACCACTCTCCTTGAAAGCAATACAAAGGTTCCTGGGTTTTGCGAACTATTATAGAAAGTTCATTAGAGGTTTCTCCACCATTGTTGCACCCATTACCGCCCTAACGAGAAAGGGTTCCAACCCGGGGTTGTGGCCTCCCGAAGCCATAGAGGCCTTTTCCCACTTGAAATCAGCTTTTATGTCCGCTCCAGTACTCCAACAACCAAATTTCGAGGAACCTTTCTTCCTAGAAGTCGACGCATCCTCGGTCGGAGTTGGGGCCGTTCTCTCTCAGTATGCCTCAGATAATAAATTACATCCGTGCGGCTTTCACTCTCGTAAATTCTCTCCGGCTGAACGGAATTACACTATTGGAGACCAGGAACTCTTGGCGATTAAATCTGCCTTGGAAGAGTGGAGATATCTCTTAGAGGGGGCCAAACATGTGACTACCATTTACACTGATCACAAAAATTAGTTGTATATCAAAACCGCACAGTGCTTGAATCCTCGCCAAGCTAGATGGGCACTCTTCTTCACTCGATTTTCTTTTGTTATCAAGTACCGAGCCGGGACTTTCAATACCAAAGCGGATGCACTGTCCCGTTCACAAACTCCCACAGATGATAAGGATTCCTTTGAACGGAGTTTAATTCTAAATCCAATTTCTGTCTCTGCTGCCTCAACTACTCCAGGCCCTCTTCCTGGAAGAATGTCCGTACCGGTCAAATTCCGGTCGAGGATACTTCAGTGGGCCCATATCTCCAAATTCTCCGGTCATCCCGGCGCCCAGAAGATGGACAAGTTTCTGCAAAGATCTTACTGGTGGGACTCCATGAGGAAGGATGTACAGGATAACGTTAATTCCTGTCCCCAGTGTACACAGCATAAATCTCCCCGTTTACCCCCTGCTGGGTTGCTTCGTCCTCTGTCCATTCCTATGAAACCCTGGACTCATATTTCCATGGACTTCATCACTGACTTGCCCCATTCCAAGGGTTGCAACACCGTTTGGGTAATCGTCGACCGTTTTTCGAAGATGGCACACTTCGTTCCTTTGACTGGTCTACCGACAGCCCCGAAACTAGCTCTACTGTTCATCCAAGAACATTTTCGGTTGCATAGGTTGCCACAGGAAATAGTCTCTGATCGTGGGGTACAGTTCACCGCAAGGTTTTGGAAAGCCCTCTGTTCGACTCTACAGATTAAACTTAAGTTTTCGTCCGCTTATCATCCCCAAACGAATGGACAAACGGAACGAGTCAATCAAGATCTAGAGACTTTCCTCCGTCTTTATCTCTCCCCTTCACAGGACAACTGGGCGGAGTAGTTACCTTGGGCGGAGTTTGCCCATAATCATTCGTTTCATTCTTCCACTGGTGAATCTCCATTTTTCATCAACTATGGGTTCCACCCAAATGTTCCAGAATTACCAAGCCTTCCGATGGAAGAGGTTCCAGCCGTAACGTCCACTCTTCTACACTACAGACAAAATAAGAATTTACTCAACGGTAATTCTATTTCTCGTAGTCCGTAGTGGATGCTGGGAACTCCGTAAGGACCATGGGGAATAGCGGGCTCCGAAGGAGGCTGGGCACTCTAGAAAGATCTTAGACTACCTGGTGTGCACTGGCTCCTCCCACTATGACCCTCCTCCAAGCCTCAGTTAGGTACTGTGCCCGGACGAGCGTACACAATAAGGAAGGATTTTGAATCCCGGGTAAGACTCATACCAGCCACACCAATCACACCATACAACTCGTGATATGAAACACAGTTAACAGTATGAAACAATAGAGCCTCTCAACAGATGGCTCAACAATAACCCGATTTAGTTAACAATAACTATGTACAAGTAATGCAGATAAACCGCACTTGGGATGGGCGCCCAGCATCCACTACGGACTACGAGAAATAGAATTACCGGTGAGTAAATTCTTATTTTCTCTAACGTCCTAGTGGATGCTGGGAACTCCGTAAGGACCATGGGGATTATACCAAAGCTCCCAAACGGGCGGGAGAGTGCGGATGACTCTGCAGCACCGAATGAGAGAACTCCAGGTCCTCCTCAGCCAGGGTATCAAATTTGTAGAATTTTGCAAACGTGTTTGCCCCTGACCAAGTAGCTGCTCGGCAAAGTTGTAAAGCCGAGACCCCTCGGGCAGCCGCCCAAGATGAGCCCACCTTCCTTGTGGAATGGGCATTGACAGATTTTGGCTGTGGCAGGCCTGCCACAGTATGTGCAAGCTGAATTGTACTACAAATCCAACGAGCAATAGTCTGCTTAGAAGCAGGAGCACCCAGCTTGTTGGGTGCATATAGGATAAACAGCGAGTCAGATTTTCTGACTCCAGCCGTCCTGGAAACATATATTTTCAGGGCCCTGACAACGTCTAGCAACTTGGAGTCCTCCAAATCCTTAGTAGCCGCAGGCACCACAATAGGCTGGTTCAGGTGAAACGCTGACACCACCTTAGGGAGAAACTGGGGACGAGTCCTCAATTCTGCCCTATCCATATGGAAAATCAAATAAGGGCTTTTACAAGACAAAGCCGCCAATTCTGATACTCGCCTGGCAGAAGCCAAGGCCAATAACATAACCACCTTCCATGTGAGATATTTCAGATCCACGGTTTGTAGTGGTTCAAACCAAAGTGATTTTAAGAAAACTCAACACCATGTTGAGATCCCAAGGTGCCACAGGAGGCACAAACGGGGGTTGACTATGCAGCACTCCTTTTATAAATGTCTGAACTTCAGGTACTGAAGCTAGTTCTTTTTTGAAAGAAAATCGACAGAGCCGAGATCTGTACCTTAATGGAACCCAATTTAAGGCCCATAGTCACTCCTGCTTGCAGGAAATGCAGAAATCGACCTAGTTGAAATTCCTCTGTTGGGGCCCTTTCGGCCTCACACCATGCAACATATTTTCGCCATATGCGGTGATAATGAGTTGCTGTAACCTCTTTCCTGGCTTTAGTAAGCGTAGGAATTACTTCCTCCGGAATACCCTTTTCCTTCAGGATCCGGCGTTCAACCGCCATGCCGTCAAACGCAGCCGCGGTAAGTCTTGGAACAGACAGGGCCCCTGCTGCCGCAGGTCCTGACTGAGTGGCAGAGGCCATGGGTCCTCTGATATAAATTCTTGAAGTTCTGGGTACCAAGCTCTTCTTGGCCATCCACGAGTATCGTTCTTACTCCTCGCCTTCTTATTATTCTCAGTACCTTTGGTATGAGAGGCAGAGGGGAGAACACCTAAACCGACTGGTACACCCACGGTGTTACCAGAGCGTCCATAGCTATCGCCTGAGGGTCCCTTGACCTGGAGCAATATCTTTTATAGCTTTTTGTTAAGGCGGGACGCCATCATGTCCACCTGTGGCCTTTCCCAATGGTGTACAATCCTATTGGAAGACTTCTGGAGGAAGTCCCCATTCTCCCGGGTGGAGGTCGTGTCTGTTGAGAAGATCTGCTTCCCAGTTGTCCACTCCGGGAATGAACACTGCGGACAGTGCTAACACATGATTTTCCGCCTATCGGAGAATCCTTGTGGCTTCTGCCATCGCCATCCTGCTTTTTGTGCCGCCCTGTTGATTACATGGGCGACTGCCGTGATGTTGTCTGATTGGATCAGTACCGGCTGGTTTTGAAGCAGAGGCCTTGCTGGCCTCAGGGCATTGTAAATGACCCTCAGATCCAGAATATTTATGTGTAGGGAAATAACCTGACTTGACCAAAGTCCCTGGAAGTTTCTTCCCTATGTGACTGCCCCCCAGCCTCAAAGGCTGGAATCCATGGTCACTAGGACCTAGTCCTGTATGCCGAACCTGCGGCCCTCTTGAAGATGGGCACTCTGCAGCCACCACAGTAGAGATACCCTGGTCCTTGGAGACAGGGTTATCAGCCTATGCATCGGAAGATGCGATCCGGACCACTTGTCCAACAGGTCCCTCTGAAAAGTTCTTGTATGGAACCTGCCTAATGGGATTGCTTCGTAAGAAGCTACCATTTTTCCCAGGACTCGCGTGCAATGATGCACCGCTACCTATTTTGGTTTCAGGAGGTCTCTGACTAGAGATGACAACTCCTTGGCTTTCTCCTCCGGGAGAAACACTATTTCTGGTTTATGTCCAGAACCATCCCCAGGAACAGTAGACGTGTCATAGGAACCAGCTGTGACTTTGGACTGTTTAGAATCCACCTATGCTGTTGTAGCACTTTCCAAAATAGTGCTACCCCGACTACCAACTGCTCCTTGGACCTCGCCCTTATAACGAGATTGTCCAATTACGGGATAATTACAACTCCCTTTTTTTGAAGGAGTATCATCATTTCGGCCATTACCTTGATAAAACACCCTCGGTGCCATGTACAGTCCAAACGGCAGTGTCTGGACTTGGTAATGGTAATCCTGTACCACAAATCTGAGGTACTCCTGGCGAGGATGGTAAATGGGGACATGCAGGTAAGCATCCTTGATGTCCCGGGATACCATGTAATCCCCCTCGTCCAGGCTTGCAATAACCGCCCTGAGCGATTCCATCTTGAACTTGAATTTTTTTAAGTTCAAGGATTTTAAATATAAAATGGGTCACACCGAACCATGCGGTTTCGGTACCCCAACCCGTGTGGAATAGTAACCCCGTCCTTGTTGAAGTAGGGGCACCTTGAGTATTACCTGCTGGGAATACCGCTTATTAATTGCCACTAGCACAGCCTCCCTGCTTGAGGGAGTTGTCAGCAAGGCATATTTTAGGAAACGGCTGGGGGGAGACATCTCTAATTCCAGCTTGTACCCCTGAAATACTACTTGGAAGAAACAGGGATCCACCTGTGAGCGAGCCCACTAATTGCTGAAATTTTTGAGGCGGCCCCCCACCGTACCTGGCTACACCTGTGGAGCACCCGCGTCATGGTGTGTACTCACAGGAGGCGGGGGAAGAATCTTGATTCTGGGAACAGGCTGACTGGTGCAGCTTTTTCCCTCTACCCTTGTCTCTGTACAGAAAGGAAGCGCCATTTGACCCGCTTGCTTTTCTGAAGCCGAAAGGACTGTACCTTTTTCTGTGAGGAAACCTGAGGTAAAATTATTTCTTCCCAGCAGTTGCTGTGGATACGAGGTCCCAGAGACCATCCCCAAATAATTCCTCACTCTTATAAGGCTCTCTATGCGCTTTTTAAGTCAGCATCACCTGTCCAGTGACAGGTCTCTAATACCCTCCTGACAGAATGGACATTACATTTATTTTGGATGCCAGCCGGCAAAATATCCCTCTGTGCATCCCCCATATATAAGACAACGTCTTTAATATGTTTTTATGTTTGCCAACTATTATCCCTGTTTGACAGGGTCACCAACCACGCTGCAGCAGCACTATCTGCAGGTCTCAGTCTAGTACCTGAGTGTGTAAATACAGACTTCAGGATAGCCTCCTGTTTTTTTTATCAACAGGTACCTATTAAAGTGGCCGTATCCTAAGACGGCAGTGCCACCTTTTTTGACAAACGTGTGAGCGCCTTATCCACCCTAGGGGATATCTCCCAGCGTAACTTATCCTCCTGGCGGGAAAGGGTACGCCATCAGTAACTTTTTATAAATTACCAGTTTCTTAACGGGGGAACCCACGCTTTTCACACACTTCATTTATTCATCTAATGGGGGAACAAAACACTGCCTGTTTTTTCTCCCCAAACCTAAAACCCATTTATAGAGGTTAAAGTCAGAAATGTATAACACATTTTTTATTGCCGGGATCAAGTCACGGATTGGATTGTGTATATGTCTCCACCTTGTCGACACTGGAGTCAGACTCCGTGTCGACATCTGTGTCTGCCATCTGAGAGAGCGGGCGTTTTTGAGCCCCTGATGGCCTTTGAGACGCCTGGGCAGGCGCGGGCTGCGAAGCCGGCTGTCCCACAGCTGTTACGTCATCCACCCTTTTATGTAAGGAGTTGACACTGTCGGTTAATACCTTTTACCTCTCTATCCACTCTGGTGTCGGCCCCACAGGGGGCGACATCACATATATCGGCCTCTGTTCCGTCACCATATAAGCCTCCTCATTCAACATGTCGACACAGCCGTACCGACACACCGCAGACACACAGGGAATGCTCTAAACGAGGACAGGACCCACAAAAGCCCTTTGGGGGGACAGAGTGAGAGTATGCCAGCACACACCAGAGCGCTATATACTGCAGGGACTAACTGAGTTATGTCCCCTATAGCTTTATATCTATATATATAATGTATACTGCGCCTAAATTTAGTGCCCCCTCTCTCTTTTTTTAACCCTTGTAGACTGCAGGGGAGAGCCAGGAAGCTTCCCTCCAACGGAGCTGTGAGGGAAAATGGCGCCAGTGTGCTGAGGAGATAGGCTCCGCCCCTTTTTCGCGGCCTATTCTCCCGTTTTTTATGGACTTCTGGCAGGGGTATTTACCTCATATATAGCCCCTGGGGCTATATATTGAGGTATTTTTGCCAGCCAAGGTGTTTTTATTGCTGCCTCAGGGCGCCCCCCCCCAGCGCCCTGCACCCTCAGTGACCGGAGTATGAAGTGTGTGAGAGGAGCAATGGCGCACAGCTGCAGTGCTGTGCGCTACCTTGGTGAAGACTGAGTCTTCATGCCGCCGATTTTCCGGACCATCTTCTTGCTTCTGGCTCTGTAAGGGGGACGGCGGCGCGGCTCCGGGACCGAACATCAAGGCTGGGCCTGCGGTCGATCCCTCTGGAGCTAATGGTGTCCAGTAGCCTAAGAAGCCCAATCCGGCTGCAAGCAGGCGAGTTCGCTTCTTCTCCCCTTAGTCCCTCGCTGCAGTGAGCCTGTTGCCAGCAGGTCTCACTGAAAAGAACAAATTCTAAGACTATAACTTTCTAAGAGCTCAGGAGAGCCCCTAGTGTGCATCCAACCTCGGCCGGGCACGAAATCTAACTGAGGCTTGGAGGAGGGTCATAGTGGGAGGAGCCAGTGCACACCAGGTAGTCTAAGATCTTTCTAGAGTGCCCAGCCTCCTTCGGAGCCCGCTATTCCCCATGGTCCTTACGGAGTTCCCAGCATCCACTAGGACGTTAGAGAAATTTGGAGTAAGGTTCATGCTAATCTTAAGAAGGTTTCAGTCCGGTACAAGTTCTTTGCGGATAAGAAATGGCGAGCCGCTCCACAATACAAGGTTGGCGACAGGGTATGGCTGTCCACACGTAATCTCCGGTTGAAGGTGCCCACCATGAAGTTTGCTCCAAGATTCATCGGTCCTTACCCTGTGGTACAAGTCCTGAATCCTGTGGTCTGCAAGCTGGGTTTACCTTCGCACCAACGTATACCTAACGCCTTCCATGTTTCTCTTCTTCGTCCTCTCGTCCTTAATCGTTTCCATTCAAAGACCTCTAGCCCCACCTCAGTGGAGACTGAAACAGGAACAGACTTCGAGATCAGAAATATTCTAGACTCGCGTTACCTTCACAAGAATCTGCAATATCTGGTGGAATGGAAAGGATATGGTCCTGAGGAGAGAAGTTGGATAAAGGCTTCTGAGGTCTCGGCTCCTCGACTAGTCCGGATCTTCCATGCTAGACATCCTACGAAGCCGGGAAAGTGTCCAGGGGCCACTCCTAGAGGAGGGGGTACTGTCACGGCGCCGCGGTCTTCTTACTTACCTCTCCGGGCGCGCTGGGTCTCCGTGCGGCCGTCCTCGCTGGCGGGTCCCGGCGTCCGGCGCTCCGTCTAGCCGGCGTCCACGTCCGACGTCCTCGGGAGCTGCGGGTGACGTCATCGGCCCGTCATCCAATCAGGCCCTGGCGGGAAGTTTAAATTCAGACGCCGGGCAGTGCTCCGGCGCCTGAGTATCATCGTGCTACTGTACCTGTGATCTCCAGTGCTCCGTGCCTCCAGCACCTCAGTGCCTCCAAGCACCTCCGTGCCTCCAAGCACCTCCGTGCCTCCAGCACATAGTATTTTCTGTGATTCACCAGCACCTGTCAAGTTCTCTCTTTCAGGAGACCTTCAGCGTCCGCACGTGCCTCCTGTCCGCCGATCTGATCCTGCATGAGGAAGACTTACATCCGGCCATCTCTGCTGCGGCCCAGTTGCGGTTCCACTTCCCGGTCATCAGAAGAAACCCAGAGTCCACAACCTCCTCAAACCAGGTCAGTGATAGAGGATACCTGGTCAACTCCACGGGCAGAGATCTTAATTGAGGGGTTGCAACTGAGAACCAGAGGGAGTAGTGGTCTGACCAGATGACTGGGTTTATTTTTAGGTCAGTGACTTCTAATCCAATCTGAAAGACAAGGTCGAGTGTGTGACCACTTTTATGTGTGGCAGAGGGAATGACCTGTGTGAAGCCCAGACCATTCATTGTGCACACGAGGTCTTGGCCAAGGCGTGAGAGCTCATCATCCACCCATGCATTGAAATCCCCGAGAATGAGCCATCTTTGATGTTCCAGAACCAGGCCAGCAACAGTGTCTGCAATTTCTTGTAGAAATATATTTCCATCTCCAGGTGGCCGGTAAATGAGAAGTACTCTGAAACCTAATCCTGTCGAACTCCGGGCAGCAATGCACTCAAATGAGCGAGTAGTTTCAATAGGGTGGACCCTAAGTTTAAGTTCTTTTTTGAAGCAGATAGCCACCCCGCCACCCCTGCGGTCCAGTCTTGGGTTGTGGATGACAGAGTAGTTTGTTGGTACTGCAGCCTCCAATATAGGTGCTGCATTTTCATCTAGCCAGGTCTCTGTAATACAGGCTAGATCTGCAGATTCAATAAGGTCAGCAATTGTTGCAGTCTTGTTTCTTATAGATCTGGCATTACAAAGGACTGACCTGATTGGGCATACCAGAGGGCCTTCAGTTTTCTTTATGTTAAGTGCAGGAGCTCTGGGTATGGGGGTCACAAAGTGAGAGTTGACAGTTCTGTCCTTCCAAACACAGGGCCGTCTTTTGGGTATCACTTCTATTTGATTGTTCTTCGAGTATGGGGGTGAGCAGGTGGGCAAAGGACTTAGATGGTTACCGGGGGAAATACATTTCCGGCCTGCTCGCTTCCCACGAATGCGCCTGTGTTTTCTTTTTAAAATGCCAAGGGATTGGAGAATAGAACCCTGTGATGGTGTGATAGGAACTGCAGAACGTGGTGGGCGGAGTGAAAGAATGAAGCTGGAGCAATACGTATACATTTGGTCATCAATGACAGATTACTATAAGAGGAATTGAATGTGCTTTTATAAGTGTTATTTACTTTCTTTGCTGAAAAATTTAGGTTGACAAGTAATTAAAAATCCTAGTCCAACTTGCTGTCACTAATGTCACATGTAATGATTCATTAAAAGTAACAGCCTTTGTTACAATTAAATGTTCTGCTTCTCTATATAGTTTATGTAAATGGAATTTTTTTTCTTTAGTACAGCACTAATAAGGAGCATGTTGGAATATTTATTTAAATGAAATACCATGAGTTCTATAATACTTATTAAATAGATGTTCTTATAACTAAGGTTACATAGAAAATATAATACAGGTTGAGTATCCCATATCCAAATATCCGAAATACGGACTTTTTGAGTGAGAGTGAAACTTTTGTTTTTTTTATGGCTCAATGTACACAAACTTTGTTTAATACACACAGTTATTAAAAATATTGTACTAATTGACCTTCAGGCTGTGTGTATAAGGTGTATATGAAACATAAATGAATTGTGTGAATGTAGATAAACTTTGTTTAATGCACAAAGTTATAAAAAATATTGGCTAAAATGACCTTCAGGCTGTGTGTATAAGGTGTATATGTAACATAAATGCATTCTGTGCTTAGATTTAGGTCCCATCACCATGATATCTCATTATGGTATGCAATTATTCCAAACTACGGAAAAATCCGATATCCAAAATACTTCTGGTCCCAAGCATTTTGGATAAGGGATACTCAACCTGTACATGAAAAATTGTTCTATTTATAGTATAATAAGAATAAACTCAATTCTGCTTGGTAAATTAGAGAAGCAATGTTCTCACACATTCTTTAAAAGTTAAAAGGACATGCAATGAATGATTAAAAAACACCAGATTTAGAATTTTGGAAAAGGGATACTCAACCTACATATATATATATATATATATATATATATATATATATATATATACACACACACACACATATTATATATATATATATATCTATATATATACACATACATACATATATATATATATATACACACACACACACACACACACACATATATATATATATATATATATATATATACACACACACATATACATACACGCACACATTTGTTGAATGAGATAAATGTCAACTTTACCCTTTAAAATAGCAATAGTCGTACAGAAGATTGTTTGTATAAATAGTTAAATGATGTACCATATATTTCCAGTTATGTTTATGCTTAATATTTAGCAAGACAGGCATATGTTTTTATAACTACAATCACATACTATAACTGTTACACAAAGAATATACATTATACTCTGTGCAGTATAACAATAAACATTTAACAAATCTCAATATTACAAAGTAAATCAGAGAAATAATGTTTGCCACGTAATTTATGTGGCTCTGCCACTGTACACAGCACTAAGTACCCTTGTGACAGGACGGTACCGTACGGAAGCACTCGCCGCTTGCCGCGTCCTGTTGACTGCGCACAGAATGGAAGGTCAAGCCGCGCGAGGCCTGACCACATAGGGGATTCCCGCTTACCGTCAGTAACCGCCTGTTACTGACTCCACCCACTGCGCTGTGGGCGGGTTCTTGCTGCCACCACCAAACTCCTAACCTGCCGTGGCGTTTGGAACCACGGTTCTGCTCTGTATGTGCCGACGCACTGCCTTACCACAGCTGTGTGGTGTTGACGAATCCCCTCTAGCCACTTGCTAGGCCTCTACCGGTAGCTGGCGGAAGGCGGAGCTTGGAGACGTCAGGTGCTTCCCTGGACAGCCGGAGAACGGGGCTAGGTTTGGCCTAACCCTGTAGGTCACAAGATGAAGCAGTCTTCTTGAGGCAAAGGTGTTTATTGCTCAAATAACCTTTAAAAAGGCTCCTCCCTATTGCTAGGGGCAACAGCATACAATCAAGATGTTTTCAGCAGAAGAAGATGTTACAATTACAACTCTGGAGGCACGCAGGTCTCCTTTTTATGTCAGTTTTCCACACAGTACCACAGGGGGGTAAGCCCTCCCTGTCTTCTCCAACCAATCAGGTTATTTTACAAAATACCAATAAATTACATTTTACAAGGATATAAGTGCAATAAAACAATATCCTCCTTCCTGTCACCCAGACAACGTTTGGTATCAGATTAACATTCACTATTGATAAATTTATCACATATCTTCAAAATACAAATGTGTCTGGTCATTCCCATCTGCAGGCAATCCCAGTGTTCAAGATTACAACAGGAATAGCTACAATACAAACAAACAAACAGTCTTCCTTCCTTTATCTGCCATTCGGATCGTATATCACTTACATCCCCTACATGAAACAGATTCCAAGCCCATAGACCCAGTGATTAGCATCTCTCTCTAAGGAACTTACACATCAAAAGGTATTGTCCTTCACACCTCGCTGCTAGCACAGAGCCCTTAGCATGCCCCTTCCTATTTCCAGAGGATAAGAGTTGCTTATTCAGACAGCTATAGTAACTGCATTTTTTCCTTTAAATACATTTCATTTAAACACGTGTTTCCCTTTAAATATACACCAAGCCTGTCTTGAATATAAAATAAATACATTTAAACATGCCTTCCTGCAATGGTGCACAGAGCACTACATATGACATGTTAAAAGTAAAACACATCATTAAACAAACTTTTAAACAGTCCGTAACATGGCGCCGGGCACGAGGATTAACCCCTTCAGTGTCGCAGACGCCATTACACGTGTGGCTGGCTAGTCTCTCCGGCCACATTCCTCCCCCCCCATTCAAGCGGGTCAACCAGGGACCCATGTCCCAACGATTTGGGTCCTGGTCCCGCAGTCCCTTGTGTTGAAGGGGACGCTACCTAGGGTGTGTAGGCTCTGGCCTAGACGGTTCATCCATAGTGCAGTGGGCCTCTCTTCGTGGGTGCACAATGTTCAAATAGTCCACCTGAAGTCCAAGTTCAAGGCTCCGCCACAAAAGTCTGTCCAATTTCCCCAAGGTAGGTTGCAGCCACCTAACAGGTAGGTGGTAAGTCACCACGGTGGGGGGCCGGTTGCAAACAAGTGCCACCCACGGTGTCCCAACTGTGGCATACCCCACCTCCCACAATAGCAGTATACTGCTCAACCAGGCCACAGGGTGCTCCTGCCCATATGGCTCTTTCTGGCTCGGTACTGCTCCCAGTCCGTGCAGTGGCGCAATAGTTCGTAACACACAGTCCTGGTCAAGAATGTGCGCCATCAGCACTGGAGCGGGTACCCGAGCCTCCTTCAATGACTGGAATGCCAACTCGCAAGCGGGTGCAAAGTCCACTGACTTGGGAATGCCCTTCCTAGCCATCTCTGTCAAGGGGTTCACTACAGGACTAAAGTCAATGACAACATGTCCGTAGGGCCTTACAGGTTCTAAGGTCAGTACCGGTCTGGGTGATGTGGGTCGGGGACAGCCTCTGGTTGCCTCCACCCCCTCTGGGTTGGGCCTACCCCTGTCTCCTCCCACATGGTGCCCCAGGCACTGCACCTCCGTCATACCCATCTGGCAACTGTCTGCCCTAACTGTCAGACCTGCCCTCCAATCCTCCTCCGTCGACCTATGACTCGGGAAACCTACCCTGTCACCTAGGCCTACTACTCCCTCCTCGTCCGCTACCTGGGCCACAGTGATGGCGGCAAGACCACCAGCCTCTGGATCCTGTGTGGCATCCACTACAGGGAGGCTGCGTGTCTTCCCCGATCTACTGCGCACAGGCAGGGGACCTGCTATGTCCACAGCAACTTGCTGCAAGGGTTCTCCTATGGGCAGAGGCCCAGAGACAACACAACCGCTGGAGTGCCCCGGCTGCCAACGCATGGCACCAGCCTTACATGTGGTCTGGGCGTCATCCGACATTCCAGACCAGGGTAAGCTCTGTGTCAGGCACTTCAGGGTATGGTCTGTCTCCGGGTTACTGTCCAAAGGGGTTTCGCTGGCAACCGACACCGGCTGCACAGGAAAGTTCCCTGGGGGGACCAGTTGGACACATTCCCTATCTGGTCTATCCCCTCCCACTTTCCTGGCTACCCTGTACCTTAACCCTTCCCGCCAGGTCAACCTCCCCGCCCCAACCCTGTCAAGGCCGCTGCCAGAGTGGCGCCTCATGCCTTTCGGGGACGGGTCAGAGAGTTGAGTCTCCCTAAACTACTGCCTGTGGCCCTCAATCTCTCCTAAATTGGGACACACTACAGGGGGATCTAGGTGGGGACTACTAGGGTCAGTCTGGTAGGGGTCAGTCATGGAAAAGTCAGTGTGGTTTCTCATACTCACCGCCGGAGTTGGCAAACCACTTGGGTCAGGAGCATCATTGGGCACCCCCACAGGATCACACGAGCTGGAACCGACATCCTCTGCGTTGCTAGGGGACGTAGGCATACCAGAGGCAAAAGGCATGCGGGGTCGATGTACTGATCTAGCAGCTGTGATCTTTTCCTCTGGGCTGGTTGATGCTGTGGTTGGCTGTGCTGGCAGTTGTCTAGCAGCTGTAGTCGTTTCCTCTGGGCTGGGCTGTGCTGGAGTAGCTGATGTCAACGGTGGTTTTGGAACTTGACTCCGGGGAATGGCGCCAACAAACATAGTGACGATCCCACCACCCAGATCATTTCCTAGGACCACATCAGTTGGGAGACCATCCATGACGGCAACTTCTCGCAACTCTGGTCCAGCTCCCCAGTCCAGGTAGACTCTTGCCATGGGAACCGCTTTTTCTGTTCCTTCTGCCAGGGTGATCGTGGCAGTGCGACCCTGCAATATTGCAGCAGGATCTATAAGGTGGGGGCTCACCACAGTGATTGAGGCCCCAGAGTCTCTTAGGCCTTCTCCCTGCAGGGGTCCCACGTGGACTGGCTGCAGGTGCCTCCACATGTTGTGTAGGGGCTGTTTGGCCATGCAGGTGACTCTCTCCGCAGAGTGCACCTGTCTCTCGCCACACTCCATCGGACTGACTGGAGGGGGAACAGTCTCTGTAGGCTCATCTCCTCTCGACAAACAAGCGATCCGGGCTCCAGCACTCGGATTTGGGGCACGAGTCTGGGGTGCTTGGGATGCAGGACAGTTCATCCTCAGATGTCCGATTTTCCCACAGCCGTAGCACTTCTTCTCCAGTCGTGGCACCGATGATCTCTGATCAGTTGCAGGGACGCTGCGGTGCGGTTGCTGGCCAAGAGCACCCGGGTTGGAAGATGCTTGTCTTTGGGGGTGATGAGCTGAAGAGGGTGGTCCCCTTGGTGGTACAGTCTGTTGGAGCTGGCTGCTGGCGGGGCGCTTCTGCCCCCGTGGCCGAATTGCCACATATTTGTCGGCTAATTGGGCAGCCATTTTTAAGCTGGGTGGCTCCCGATCTAGCACCCACTCCTTCACTTCTTGGGCGCACCTGCGGTAGAACTGCTCCCTGCAGATCAGGTCGATCAGTGCGTCCCACGTAGTGGCTTCCGAATCCTTCACCCACTTCACCACGTACTGCCGCAGCTGGTTGGCGAACTGCTCATGGGTGCTGCTAGGATTCTTGGGCAAGTCTCTGAACTTCTTCCTGTAAGACTCTGGAGTGATGAAGAATCGCTGGAGGAGGGCCTTCGCGACTTCGTCGTAGTTCCCACAGTCCTCCGTGGCCACTCCTCGATAGGCCTCCAAGGCCTCTCCATGCAGAGTGGGCACAAGGTGTCTCACCCACTCTGACTTGGGTAGATCGTGTAGTTTACAAGTCCTTTCAAAAACTTGCAAATGTCCATCAATGTCCCCATCTGTGTACAACAGCTGACAACGGCTCCCGGGGTACCACGGCCTGTGGTGCCCGCTCCGCATGCCACATCCGAATGACAAGCATGCGTTCTTGCTCCGTTGCCCTTTCCCCCAATTCCGCTAGCCGATCTGCTAGGGTATCCGGGTCGCCCCCCCTGGGACGTTGGGATCCTGGCCCTGCTAGGGATTGCTGGGAAACATTGCTGCTGTGAGAGAGGGCGGGGCTTGTGGTTCTCACCGGTTCCTCACGAAGGTCCACTGGTGGGCCGTCCTCTGCGATGCTGACGCCGTCAGTGCTTTCCACCTCCGCCCGATGAGACTCCTCCCAGCTCCTGAGCGCCGCCTGCATGACGCTCCTGGACGCGTTGGAAGGGATTTCCACACCCTTCCCCTGGCATACGATCTCCAGATCCTCCTTGGACATTCCGCTGAATTCCGCCATCTTGTGCGTTCTCCAGCGCTGCAGTTACTCCTCTCCTGAGTAACTCGGCTTCTCCAATCGGGTGATGAAAAGCCGCCTGGGATTATCCCACCACTATGCCACCAATTTCTGTGACAGGACGGTACCGTACGGAAGCACTCGCCGCTTGCCGCGTCCCGTTGACTGCGCACAGAATGGAAGGTCAAGCCGCACGAGGCCTGACCACATAGGGGATTCCCGCTTACCGTCAGTAACCGCCTGTTACTGACTCCACCCACTGCGCTGTGGGCGGGTTCTTGCTGCCACCACCAAACTCCTAACCTGCCGTGGCGTTTGGAACCACGGTTCTGCTCTGTATGTGCCGACGCACTGCCTTACCACAGCTGTGTGGTGTTGACGAATCCCCTCTAGCCACTTGCTAGGCCTCTACCGGTAGCTGGCGGAAGGCGGAGCTTGGAGACGTCAGGTGCTTCCCTGGACAGCCGGAGAACGGGGCTAGGTTTGGCCTAACCCTGTAGGTCACAAGATGAAGCAGTCTTCTTGAGGCAAAGGTGTTTATTGCTCAAATAACCTTTAAAAAGGCTCCTCCCTATTGCTAGGGGCAACAGCATACAATCAAGATGTTTTCAGCAGAAGAAGATGTTACAATTACAACTCTGGAGGCACGCAGGTCTCCTTTTTATGTCAGTTTTCCACACAGTACCACAGGGGGGTAAGCCCTCCCTGTCTTCTCCAACCAATCAGGTTATTTTACAAAATACCAATAAATTACATTTTACAAGGATATAAGTGCAATAAAACAATATCCTCCTTCCTGTCACCCAGACAACGTTTGGTATCAGATTAACATTCACTATTGATAAATTTATCACATATCTTCAAAATACAAATGTGTCTGGTCATTCCCATCTGCAGGCAATCCCAGTGTTCAAGATTACAACAGGAATAGCTACAATACAAACAAACAGTCTTCCTTCCTTTATCTGCCATTCGGATCGTATATCACTTACATCCCCTACATGAAACAGATTCCAAGCCCATAGACCCAGTGATTAGCATCTCTCTCTAAGGAACTTACACATCAAAAGGTATTGTCCTTCACACCTCGCTGCTAGCACAGAGCCCTTAGCATGCCCCTTTCTATTTCCAGAGGATAAGAGTTGCTTATTCAGACAGCTATAGTAACTGCATTTTTTCCTTTAAATACATTTCATTTAAACACGTGTTTCCCTTTAAATATACACCAAGCCTGTCTTGAATATAAAATAAATACATTTAAACATGCCTTCCTGCAATGGTGCACAGAGCACTACATATGACATGTTAAAAGTAAAACACATCATTAAACAAACTTTTAAACAGTCCGTAACATGGCGCCGGGCACGAGGATTAACCCCTTCAGTGTCGCAGACGCCATTACACGTGTGGCTGGCTAGTCTCTCCGGCCACAACCCTATTCAGTAAGAGTTGCAGATTCTGCTTCTATAGCATGCTGGCTGCCGCCGACTGCAGTCGCTGAGTCCAGAATTAATGATGATCCCCTGCATACGCTGCATATGCAGGCAATCCGCTGCCATTTTGTTCATCGGAGCTGCTGCACGCAACTTCACACAGCCGCCCCAAAAATGGTCCGGCCACACCGAAAAACTTCAAAAATTGTGTCAGTGCGGGGGGGGGGGGGGGGGGGGGGAGCGCTTACTTCTGCATCCCCGTGGACGGCTTCAACTTTATAAGTAGTGTGCTTCCGCATGGGTGCGGTGTCCCTTCTGTACTAGCCGGCTGTCTCTTCACTGGTGATGCATTACTGGGAGGAGGCATCGCATTCCAGGGCCACAGTCATGCCCCCTCCCTGTAATGCATCACCAGCGAAGAGACAGCCAGCTAGTACAGAAGGGACACCGCACCCATGCGGAAGCAAGCACTCCCCAGCACCAGCACCTCCAGCATGTTTAGGGGGTCAAGCTGCCCCGTTGCCCCACCCCCGTTCCGACAACTCAGCTTATAGTACCTAAAAAATACACAGATATATGGGTGTATGAGGTAACAGCTCTGTATAGATATATGGGTGTATGAGGTAACAGCTGTGTATAGCTATATGGGTGTATGAGGTAATAGTCCTGTATAGATATATGGGTGTATGAGGTAACAGTCCTGTATAGATATATGAGTGTATGAGGTAATAGTCCTGTATAGATATATGGGTGTATGAGGTAACAGTCCTGTATAGATATATGGGTGTATGAGGTAACAGCTCTGTATAGATATATGAGCGTATGAGGTAATAGTCCTGTATAGATATATGGGTGTATGAGGTAACAGTCCTGTATAGATATATGGGTGTATGAGGTAACAGCCCTGTATAGATATATGGGTGTATGAGGTAACAGCTCTGTATAGATATATGGGTGTATGAGGTAACAGCTGTGTATAGCTATATGGGTGTATGAGGTAACAGTCCTGTATAGATATATGGGTGTATGAGGTAACAGCCCTGTATAGATATATGGGTGTATGAGGTAACAGCTCTGTATAGATATATGGGTGTATGAGGTAACAGCTCTATATAGATATATGGGTGTGTGGGGTAACAGCTCTGTATAGATATATGGGTGTATGAGGTAACAGCTCTGTATAGATATATGGGTGTATGAGGTAACAGCTCTGTATAGATATATGGGTGTATGAGGTAACAGCTCTGTATAGATATATGGGTGTATGAGGTAATAGTCCTGTATAGATATATGGGTGTATGGGGTAACAGTCCTGTATAGATATATGGGTGTATGGGGTAACAGCTCTGTATAGATATATGGGTGTATGAGGTAACAGCCCTGTAGAGATATATGGGTGTATGAGGTAATAGCCCTGTATAGATATATGGGTGTATGAGATAATAGTCCTGTATAGATATATGGGTGTATGAGGTAATAGCCCTGTATAGATATATGGGTGTATGAGGTAATAGCCCTGTATAGATATATGGGTGTATGAGGTAATAGCCCTGTATCGATATATGGGTGTATGAGGTAACAGTCCTGTATAGATATATGGGTGTATGAGGTAACAGCCCTGTACATATATATGGGTGTATGGGGTAACAGCCCTGTATAGATATAAGGGTGTATGAGGTAACAGCTCTGTATAGATATATGGGTGTATGAGGTAACAGCTCTGTATAGCTATATGGGTGTATGAGGTAACAGTCCTGTATAGATATATGGGTGTATGAGGTAATAGTCCTGTATAGATATATGGGTGTATGGGGTAACAGCTCTGTATAGATATATGGGTGTATGAGGTACAGCTCTGTATAGATATATGGGTGTATGAGGTAACAGCTCTGTATAGATATATGGGTGTGTGAGGTACAGTCCTGTATAGATATATGGGTGTATGAGGTAATAGCTCTGTATAGATATATGGGTGTATGAGGTACAGCTCTGTATAGATATATGAGTGTATGAGGTAATAGTCCTGTATAGATATATGGGTGTATGAGGAAACAGTCCTGTATAGATATATGGGTGTATGAGGTAATAGTCCTGTATAGATATATGGGTGTATGAGGTAACAGTCCTGTATAGATATATGGGTGTATGAGGTAATAGCTCTGTATAGATATATGGGTGTATGAGGTACAGCTCTGTATAGATATATGGGTGTATGAGGTAATAGTCCTGTATAGATATATGGGTGTATGAGGTAATAGTCCTGTATAGATATATGGGTGTATGAGGTACAGCTCTGTATAGATATATGGGTGTATGAGGTTACAGCTCTGTATAGATATATGGGTGTATGAGGTACAGCTCTGTATAGATATATGGGTGTATGAGGTAACAGCCCTGTATAGATATATGAGTGTATGAGGTAATAGTCCTGTATAGATATATGGGTGTTTGAGGTAGCAGCCCTGTATAGATATATGGGTGTATGAGGTAATAGTCCTGTATAGATATATGGGTGTATGAGGTAACAGTCCTGTATAGATATATGGGTGTATGAGGTACAGCTGTGTATAGATATATGGGTATGAGGTAATACTGGGTGTATGAGGTAATACTCCTGTATAGATATATGGGTGTATGAGGTAACAGTCCTGTACAGATATATGGGTGTATGAGGTAATAGCTCTGTATAGATATATGGGTGTATGAGGTAACAGTCCTGTACAGATATATGGGTGTATGAGGTAATAGCTCTGTATAGATATATGGGTGTATGAGGTACAGCTCTGTATAGATATATGGGTGTATGAGGTAATAATCCTGTATAGATATATGGGTGTATGAGGTAATAGTCCTGTATAGATATATGGGTGTATGAGGTAACAGCCCTGTATAGATATATGGGTGTATGAGGTAATAGTCCTGTATAGATATATGGGTGTATGAGGTAGCAGCCCTGTATAGATATATGGGTGTATGAGGTAGCAGCCCTGTATAGATATATGGGTGTATGATGTAATAGTCCTGTATAGATATATGGGTGTATGAGGTAACAGTCCTGTATAGATATATGGGTGTATGAGGTAACAGTCCTGTATAGATATATGGGTGTATGAGGTAATAGTCCTGTATAGATATATGGGTGTATGAGGTAACAGTCCTGTATAGATATATGGGTGTATGAGGTAACAGTCCTGTATAGATATATGGGTGTATGAGGTAACAGTCCTGTATAGATATATGGGTGTATGAGGTAACACTCAGTCCTGTATAGATATATGGGTGTATGGGGTAACAGCCCTGTATCTCTATAGTGAATGGTGACAGCTCTGTGTATATATGGTCCCCCGGGTAGGCCGCACACTGATCCCCGGCCTTTCCTGCAGACGCGTACCGTTGGAGATGAGCTTGGCGGACAGCTGCTTGACGAGCTCATGAATCCGGTCCCACTGGCACTCGGAGCGGCAGCGCTCAATCTCCACCTCCAGCCGGGAGCCGGCTTTCTTAGCTGCCATATCTGACAGGAGCTGCGAGGCCCAGACCCAAGCCCCGGGGAAGCAGTGAGCAGCCGCCGGCCGGCAGGACGCTGACTGCGGGAGAGTCAGAGAGAGCGCCCCCGGGCGGGAGAGCGGAGGAACCGCAGCCTGACCGCGGGGGGAACCTCCACCTGGGGAACAGGATAAATCCGTCACCATCCCCATATTACCCCAATAATCCCCACTATATCATCTATACCCGGTGTATTACACATATCACCTCAATAATCCCAATTATTGTATCATATACCCTGTATATTACCTCAATAATCTCCACTATAATATCATATACCCTGTGTATTACACATATTACCCCAATAATCCCCACTATAATATCATATACCCTGTGTATTACACATATCACCTCAATAATCCCAATTATTGTATCATATACCCTGTCTATTACACATATTACCCCAATAATACCCACTATAATATCATATACCCTGTTTATTACACATATCACCTCAATAATCCCATTTATTGTATCATATACCCTGTATATTACACATATTACCCCAATAATCCCCACTATAATATACCCTGTGTATTACACATATCACCTAAATAATCCCACTTATTGTATCATATACCCTGTATATTACACATATTACCTCAATAATCCCCACTATAATATCATATACCCTGTGTATTACACATATTACCTCAATAATCCCCACTATAATATCATATACCCTGTGTATTACACATATTACCTCAATAATCCCCATTATAGTATCATATACCCTGTCTATTACACATATTACCCCAATAATACCCACTATAATATCATATACCCTGTTTATTTCACATATTACCTCAATAATCCCCGCTATAATATCATATACCCTGTGTATTACACATATTACCTCAATAATCCCCATTATAGTATCATATACCCTGTCTATTACACATATTACCCCAATAACACCCACTATAATATCATATATCCTGTGTATTACACATATCACCTCAATAATCCCATTTATTGTATCATATACCCTGTATATTACACATATTACCCCAATAATCCCCACTATAATATACCCAGTGTATTACACATATCACCTCAATAATCCCATTTATTGTATCATATACCCTGTATATTACACATATTACCCCAATAATCCCCACTATAATATCATATACCCTGTGTATTACACACATTACCTCAATAATCCCCACTATATCATATACCCTGTCTATTACACATATCACCTCAATAATCCCCACTAAAATATATACCCTGTGTATTACACATATCACCTTGATAATCCCAATTATAGTATCATATACCCTGTCTATTACACATATCACCTCAATAATCCCCACTATAATATCATATACCCTGTGTATTACACATATTACCACAATAATCCCCACTATAATATCATATACCCTGTGTATTACGCATATTACCACAATAATCCCCACTATAATATCATATACCCTGTGTATTACAGATATTACCTCAATAATCCCCACTATAATATCATATACCCTGTGTATTACACATATTACCCCAATAACCCCCACTATAATATCATACACCCTGTGTATTACACATATTACCTCAATAATCCCAATTATAGTATCATATACCCTGTGTATTACACATATTACCTCAATAATCCCAATTATAGTATCATATACACTGTGTATTACACATATTACCACAATAATCCCCACTATAATATCATATACCCTGTGTATTACAGATATTACCCCAATAATCCCCACTATAATATCATATACCCTGTGTATTACACATATTACCCCAATAACCCCCACTATAATATCATACACCCTGTGTATTACACATATTACCCCAATAATCCCCACTATAATATCATATACCCTGTGTATTACACATATTACCACAATAACCCCCACTATAATATCATACACCCTGTGTATTACACATATCACCTCAATAATCCCCACTATAATATCATATACCATGTGTATTACACATATTACCTCAATAATCCCCACTATAATATCATATACCCTGTGTATTACACATATTACCCCAATAATCCCCACTATAATATCATATACCCTGTGTATTACACATATTACCCATATAATCCCCACTATAATATCATATACCCTGTGTATTACACATATCACCTCAATAATCCCCATTATAATATCATATACCCTGTGTATTACACATATTACCTCAATAATCCCCACTATAATATCATATACCCTGTGTATTACACATATTACCCCAATAATCCCCACTATAATATCATATACCCTGTGTATTACAGATATTACCCCAATAACCCCCACTATAATATCATACACCCTGTGTATTACACATATCACCTCAATAATCCCCACTATAATATCATATACCCTGTGTATTACACATATTACCACAATAACTCCCACTATAATATCATACACCCTGTGTATTACACATATCACCTCAATAATCCCCACTATAATATCATATACCCTGTGTATTACACATATTACCTCAATAATCCCCACTATAATATCATATACCCTGTGTATTACACATTTCTCTAACGTCCTAAGTGGATGCTGGGGACTCCGTAAGGACCATGGGGAATAGCGGCTCCGCAGGAGACTGGGCACATCTAAAGAAAGCTTTAGGACTATCTGGTGTGCACTGGCTCCTCCCCCTATGACCCTCCTCCAAGCCTCAGTTAGATCTCTGTGCCCGAACGAGAAGGGTGCACACTAGGGGCTCTCCTGAGCTTCTTAGTGAAAGTTTTAGTTTAGGTTTTTTATTTTCAGTGAGACCTGCTGGCAACAGGCTCACTGCATCGAGGGACTAAGGGGAGAAGAAGCGAACTCACCTGCGTGCAGAGTGGATTGGGCTTCTTAGGCTACTGGACATTAGCTCCAGAGGGACGATCACAGGCCCAGCCTGGATGGGTCCCGGAGCCGCGCCGCCGGACCCCTTACAGAGCCAGAAGAGCGAAGAGGTCCGGAAAATCGGCGGCAGAAGACGTCCTGTCTTCAACAAGGTAGCGCACAGCACTGCAGCTGTGCGCCATTGCTCTCAGCACACTTCACACTCCGGTCACTGAGGGTGCAGGGCGCTGGGGGGGGGGGCGCCCTGAGACGCAATAATAAACACCTTGGATGGCAAAAAAAATGCATCACATATAGCTCCTGGGCTATATGGATGCATTTAACCCCTGCCAAAATACATTAAAAAACGGGAGATAAGGCCGCCGATAAGGGGGCGGAGCCTATCTCCTCAGCACACTGGCGCCATTTTCCCTCACAGCTCCGTTGGAGGGAAGCTCCCTGGCTCTCCCCTGCAGTCACTACACTACAGAAAGGGTTAAAAAAGAGAGGGGGGCACAAATTAGGCGCAGTATTAACTATACAGCAGCTATAAGGGGAAAAACACTTATATAAGGTTATCCCTATATATATATAGCGCTCTGGTGTGTGCTGGCAAACTCTCCCTCTGTCTCCCCAAAGGGCTAGTGGGGTCCTGTCCTCTATCAGAGCATTCCCTGTGTGTGTGCTGTATGTCGGTACTTTTGTGTCGACATGTATGAGGAGAAAAATGATGTGGAGACGGAGCAGATTGCCTGTAATAGTGATGTCACCCCCTAGGGGGTCGACACCTGAGTGGATGAACTGTTGGAAGAAATTACGTGACAGTGTCAGCTCTGTATAAAAGACAGTGGTTGACATGAGACAGCCGGCTACTCAGCTTGTGCCTGTCCAGACGTCTCATAGGCCGTCAGGTGCTCTAAAGCGCCCGTTACCTCAGATGGCAGATATAGACGCCGAAACGGATACTGTCTCCAGTGTCGACGGTGAAGAGACAAATGTGACTTCCAGTAGGGCCACACGTTACATGATTGAGGCAATGAAAAATGTTTTTACACATTTCTGATAATACGAGTACCACCAAAAAGGGGTATTATGTTCGGTGAGGAAAAACTACCTGTAGTTTTCCTGAATCTGAGAAATTAAATGAGGTGTGTGATGATGCGTGGGTTTCCCCCGATAACAACTGATAATTTCTAAAATGTTATTGGCAGTATATCCTTTCCCGCCAGAGGTTAGGGTGCGTTGGGAAACACCCCCTAGGGTGGATAAAGCGCTCACACGCTTGTAAAGGCTCTATCCTCTCCTGAGATGGCCGCCCTTAAGGATCCTGCTGATAGAAAGCAGGAGGGTATCCTAAATGTATTTACACACATACTGGTGTTATACTGCGACCAGCAATCGCCTCAGCCTGGATGTGCAGTGCTGGGGTGGCTTGGTCGGATTCCCTGACTGAAAATATTGATACCCTAGATAGGGTCAGTATATTTTTGCCTATAGAGCATTTGAAAGATGCATTTCTATATATGCGTGATGCACAGCGGAATATTTGCCGACTGGCATCAAGTCTAAGTGCGTTGTCCATTTCTACCAGTAGAGGGTTATGGACACGTCAGTGGTCAGGTGATGCGTATTCCAAACGGCATTTGGAACTATTGCCTTATTAAAGGGAGGAGTTATTTGGGGTCGGTCTTTCAGACCTGGTGGCCACGGCAACAGCTGGGAAATCCTGGGAAGACGCCGTATTATCAGGCGCAGTCTTTTCGTGGATAAGCGGGCAAAAGGTTCCTCATTTCTGCCCCGTGACAGAGGGAGAGGAAAAAGGCTGCAGAAATCAGCCAGTTCCCAGGAACAGAAACCCTCTCCCGCCTCTGCCAAGCCCTCAGTATACGCTGGGGCTTTACAAGCAGAATCAGGCACGGTGGGGGGCCCGTCTCAATGAATTTCAGCGCGCAGTGGGCTCACTCGCAAGTAGACCCCTGGATCCTTCAAGGGATATCTCAGGGGTACAAATTAGAATTCGAGACGTCTCCCCCTCGCCGTTTCCTAAAGTCGGCTTTACCGATGTCTCCTTCTGACAGGGAGACAGTTTTGGAAGCCATTCACAAGCTGTATTCCCAGCAGGTGATAATCAAGATACCCCTCCTGCAACAGGGAACGGGGTATTATTCCACACTGTTGTGGTACCGAAGCCGGACGGCTCGGTGAGACCGATTCTAAATCTAAAATCTTTGAACACTTACATACAGAGGTTCAAATTCAAGATTGAGTCACTCAGAGCAGTGATTGCAAACCTGGAAGAAGGGGACTACATGATGTCTCGGGACATCAAGGATGCTTACCTTCATGTCAAAATTTACCCTTCTCACCAAGGGTACCTCAGGTTTATGGTACAGAACTGTCACTATCAGTTCAGACGCTGCCGTATGGATGGTCCACGGCACCCCGGGTCTTTACCAAGGTAATGGCCGAAATGATGATATTCCTTCAAAGGAAGGGAATTTTAGTTATCCCTTACTTGGACAATTCCCTGATAAGGGTAAGATCCAGGGAACAGTTGGAGGTCGGTGTAGCACTATCTCAGGTAGTGTTGCTGCAGCACGGTTGGATTCTCAATATTCCAAAATCGCAGCTGGTTCCGACGACTTGTCTTCTGTTCCTAGGGATGATCCTGGACACAGTCCAGAAAAAGGTGTTTCTCCCGGAGGAGAAAGCCAGGGAGTTATCCGAGCTAGTCAGGAACCTCCTAAAACCGAGCCAAGTCTCAGTGCATCAATGCACAAGGGTTCTGGGTAAAATGGTGGCTTCCTACGAAGCAATCCCATTCGGCAGATTCCACGCAAGAACTTTCCCGTGGGACCTGCTGGACAAATGGTCCGGGTCGCATCTTCAGATGCATCAGCGGATAACCCTGTCACCAAGGACAAGGGTGTCCCTCCTGTGGTGGTTGCAGAGTGCTCATCTTCTAGAGTGCCGCAGATTCGGCATTCAGGACTGGGTCCTGGTAACCACGGATGCCAGCCTGCGAGGCTGGGGAGCAGTCACACAGGGAAGGAATATCCAGGACTTATGGTCAAGCCTGGAGACATCACTTCACATAAATATCCTGAAGCTAAGGGACATTTACAATGCTCTAAGCTTAGCAAGACCTCTGCTTCAAGGTCAGCCGGTGTTGATCCAGTCGGACAACATCACGGCAGTCACCCACGTAAACAGACAGGGTGGCACAAGAAGCAGGAGGGCAATGGCAGAAGCTGCAAGGATTCTTCGCTGGGCGGAAAATCATGTGATAGCACTGTCAGCAGTATTCATTCCGGGAGTGGACAACTGGGAACCACCCGGGAGAGTGGGGACTTCACCCAGAAGTCTTCCACATGATTATAAACCGTTGGGAAAAACTCGACAGGTATTGCGCCAAGTCCAGGGACCCTCAGGCAATAGCTGTAGACGCTCTGGTAACACCGTGGGTGTACCAGTCAGTGTATGTGTTCCCTCCTCTGCCTCTCATACCCAAGGTACTGAGATTGATAAGATGGAGAGGAGTAAGCACTATATTCGTGGCTCCGGATTGGCCAAGAAGGATTTGGTAGCCGGAACTTCAAGAGATGCTCACGGAGGATCCGGGGCCTCTACCTCTAAGAAGGGACCTGCTCCAGCAAGGACCCTGTCTGTTCCAAGACTTACCGCGGCTGCGTTTGACGGCATGGCGGTTGAACGCCGGATCCTGAAGGAAAAAAGGCATTCCGGATGAAGTCATCCCTATCCTGATCAAAGCCAGGAAGGATGTAACCGCAAAAACATTATCACCGCAATTGGCGAAAATATGTTGCGTGGTGCGAGGCCAGTAAGGCCTGACGGTGGAAATTCAACTGGGTCGATTCCTACATTTCCTGCAAACAGGAGTGTCTATGGGCCTGAAATTGGGGTCCATTAAGGTTCAAATTTCGGCCCTGTCAATTTTCTTCCAAAAAAGAACTAGCTTCAGTCCCTGAAGTTCAGACGTTTGTAAAAGGGGTACTGCATATACAGCCTCCTTTTGTGCCTCCAGTGGCACTTTGGGATCTCAATGTAGTTTTGGGTTCCAAAAGTCACATTGGTTTGAACCACTTAAATCTGTGGAGTTAAAATATCTCACATGGAAAGTGGTCATGCTGTTGGCCCTGGCCTGGGCCAGGCGCGTGTCAGAATTGGCGGCTTTATCCTGAAAAAGCCCTTATCTGATGTTCCATTCGGACAGGGCGGAATTGAGGACTCGTCCTCAGTTTCTCCCTAAGGTGGTTTCAGCGTTTCACCTGAACCAACCTATTTGTGGTGCCTGCGGCTACTAGGGACTTGGAGGACTCCAAGTTGCTAGACGTTGTCAGGGCCCTGAAAATATATGTTCCAGGAGGGCTGGAGTCAGGAAATCTGACTCGCTGTTTATCCTGTATGCACCCAACAAGCTGGGTGCTCCTGCTTCTAAGCAGACTATTGCTCATTGGATTTGTAGTACAATTCAGCTTGCACATTCTGTGGCAGGCCTGCCACAGCCAAAAAGCTGTAAATGCCCACTCCACAAGGAAGGTGGGCTCATCTTGGGCGGCTGCCCGAGGGGTCTCGGCTTTACAACTTTGCCGAGCAGCTACTTGGTCAGGAGCAAATATGTTTGTAAAATTCTACAAAATTGATATCCTGGCTGAGGAGGACCTGGAGTTCTCTCATTGGTGCTGCAGAGTCATCCGCACTCTCCCGCCCGTTTGGGAGCTTTGGTATAATCCCCATGGTCCTTACGGAGTCCCCAGCATCCACTTAGGACGTTAGAGAAAATAAGAATTTACTTACCGATAATTCTATTTCTCATAGTCCGTAGTGGATGCTGGGCGCCCATCCAAAGTGCGGATTGTCTGCAATACTTGTACATAGTTATTGTTACAAAAATCGGGTTATTATTGTTGTGAGCCATCTTTCAGAAGCTCCTCTGTTATCATGCCGTTAACTGGGTTCAGATCACAGGTTATACGGTGTGATTGGTGTGGCTGGTATGAGTCTTACCCGGGATTCAAAATCCTTCCTTATTGTGTACGCTCGTCCGGGCACAGTATCCTAACTGAGGCTTGGAGGAGGGTCATAGGGGGAGGAGCCAGTGCACACCAGATAGTCCTAAAGCTTTCTTTAGATGTGCCCAGTCTCCTGCGGAGCCGCTATTCCCCATGGTCCTTACGGAGTCCCCAGCATCCACTACGGACTATGAGAAAATAAGAATTTACTTACCGATAATTCTATTTCTCATAGTCCGTAGTGGATGCTGGGGACTCCGTCAGGACCATGGGGAACAGCGGCTCCGCAGGAGACAGGGCACATCTAAAGAAAGCTTTTAGGATCACATGGTGTGTACTGGCTCCTCCCCCCATGACCCTCCTCCAAGCCTCAGTTAGGTACTGTGCCCGGACGAGCGTACACAATAAGGAAGGATCTTGAATCCCGGGTAAGACTCATACCAGCCACACCAATCACACTGTACAACTTGTGATCTGAACCCAGTTAACAGTATGATAACAAACGAAGTAGCCTCTGAAAAGATGGCTCACAACAATAATAATAACCCGATTTTTGTAACAATAACTATGTACAAGTATTGCAGACAATCCGCACTTGGGATGGGCGCCCAGCATCCACTACGGACTATGAGAAATAGAATTATCGGTAAGTAAATTCTTATTTTCTCTAACGTCCTAGTGGATGCTGGGGACTCCGTCAGGACCATGGGGATTATACCAAAGCTCCCAAACGGGCGGGAGAGTGCGGATGACTCTGCAGCACCGAATGAGAGAACTCCAGGTCCTCCTTAGCCAGAGTATCAAATTTGTAAAATTTTACAAACGTGTTCTCCCCTGACCACGTAGCTGCTCGGCAAAGTTGTAATGCCGAGACCCCTCGGGCAGCCGCCCAAGATGAGCCCACCTTCCTTGTGGAGTGGGCCTTTACAGATTTAGGCTGTGGCAGGCCTGCCACAGAATGTGCAAGTTGGATTGTGCTACAGATCCAACGCGCAATCGTCTGCTTAGACGCAGGAGCACCCATCTTGTTGGGTGCATACAATATAAACAACGAGTCAGATTTTCTGACTCCAGCTGTCCTTGAAATATATATTTTTAATGCTCTGACAACGTCCAGTAACTTGGAGTCCTCCAAGTCGCTAGTAGCCGCAGGCACCACAATAGGCTGGTTCAAGTGAAAAGCCGAAACCACCTTAGGGAGAAAATGAGGACGTGTCCGCAGTTCTGCCCTGTCCGAATGGAAAATCAGATATGGGCTTTTGTACGATAAAGCCGCCAACTCTGAAACTCTCCTGGCTGAAGCCAGGGCCAGTAGCATGGTTACTTTCCATGTAAGATACTTCAAATCTACAGATTTGAGAGGCTCAAACCAATGAGATTTGAGAAAATCCAAAACTACGTTTAGATCCCACGGTGCCACTGGGGGCACAATCGGGGGCTGTATATGTAGTACACCCTTGACAAAAGTTTGTACTTCAGGCACTGAAGCCAATTCCTTCTGGAAGAAGATTGATAAGGCCGAAATTTGAACTTTAATAGACCCCAATTTGAGGCCCATAGACAATCCTGCCTGCAGGAAATGTAAGAATCGACCCAATTGAAATTCTTCCGTTGGGGCCTTCTTGGCTTCACACCACGCAACATATTTTCTCCAAATGCGGTGATAATGTTGTGCGGTCACTTCCTTCCTAGCCTTAATCAAGGTAGGAATAACTTCCTCTGGAATGCCCTTTTCTTTTAGAATCCGGCGTTCAACCGCCATGCCGTCAAACGCAGTCGCGGTAAGTCTTGGAACATACAAGGTCCCTGCTGAAGCAGATCCCTTCTTAGAGGTAGAGGCCACGGATCCTCCGTGAGCATCTCTTGAAGTTCCGGATACCAAGTTCTTCTTGGCCAATCTGGAGCCACTAGTATTGTTCTTACTCCCCTTTTCCGAATAATTCTCAGTACCTTTGGTATGAGAGGCAGAGGAGGAAACACATACACTGACTGGTACACCCATGGTGTTACCAGAGCGTCCACAGCTATTGCCTGAGGGTCTCTTGACCTGGCGCAATATCTGTCCAGTTTTTTGTTGAGGCGAGACGCCATCATATCCACCTTTGGTTTTTCCCAACGGTTCACAATCATGTGGAAAACTTCCGGATGAAGTCCCCACTCTCCCGGGTGAAGGTCGTGTCTGCTGAGGAAGTCTGCTTCCCAGTTGTCCACTCCTGGGATGAACACTGCTGACAGTGCTATGACATGATTTTCCGCCCAGCGAAGAATCCTTGCAGCTTCTGTCATTGCTCTTCTGCTTCTCGTGCCGCCTTGTCTGTTTACGTGGGCGACTGCCGTGATGTTGTCCGACTGGATCAACACCGGCTGACCCTGAAGCAGCGGTTTTGCCAAGCTTAGAGCATTGTATATCGCTCTTAGCTCCAGTATATTTATGTGAAGAGACGTCTCCAGGTCTGACCATACACCCTGGAAGTTTCTTCCCTGTGTGACTGCTCCCCAGCCCCGTAGGCTGGCATCCGTAGTCACCAGGACCCAGTCCTGTATGCCGAACCTGCGGCCCTCTAACAGATGGGCACTCTGCAACCACCACAGGAGAGACAACCTTGTTCTTGGTGACAGTGTTATCCGCTGATGCATGTGCAGATGCGATCCGGACCATTTGTCCAGCAGATCCCACTGAAATGTTCGTGCATGGAATCTGCCGAATGGAATTGCTTCGTAAGAAGCCACCATCTTTCCCAGGACTCTTGTGCATTGATGTACTGACACAGTTCCTGGTTTTAGGAGGTTCCTGACCAGTTCGGATAACTCCCTTGCTTTCTCCTCCGGGAGAAACACCTTTTTCTGAACCGTGTCCAGAATCATTCCCAGGAACAGCAGACGTGTTGTCGGGGTCAATTGAGATTTTGGAAGATTCAGAATCCACCCGTGTTGCTGAAGCACTACTTGGGTTAGTGCTACACCGACTTCCAGCTGTTCTCTGGACTTTGCCCTTATCAGGATATCGTCCAAGTAAGGGATAATTAATACGCCTTTTCTTCGTAGAAGAACCATCATTTCGGTCATTACCTTGGTAAAGACCCGAGGGGCCGTGGACAAACCAAACGGCAGCGTTTGAAACTGATAATGACAGTCTTGTATCACGAACCTGAGATACCCTTGGTGTGAGGGGTAAATTGGGACATGCAGATAAGCATCTTTTATGTCCAGGGACACCATGAAGTCCCCTTCTTCCAGATTCGCTATCACTGCTCTGAGTGACTCCATCTTGAACTTGAATTTCTGTATGTACAGGTTCAAGGATTTCAGATTTAGAATAGGTCTTACCGAACCGTCCGGCTTCGGTACCACAAATAGTGTGGAATAATACCCCTTTCCCTGTTGTAGGAGGGGTACCTTGACTATCACCTGCTGAGAATACAGCTTGTGAATGGCTTCCAATACCGTCGTCCTTTCTGAGGGAGACGTTGGTAAAGCAGACTTTAGGAACCGGCGAGGGGGAGACCTTTCGAACTCCAACATGTAACCCTGAGATACTATCTGCAGGATCCACGGGTCCACCTGTGAGCGAGCCCACTGATTGCTGAAAATCTTTAGTCGACCCCCCACCGCTCCTGAGTCCGCTTGTAAAGCCCCAGCGTCATGCTGAAGGCTTTGTAGAACCCGGGGCGGGCTTCTGGTCCTGGGCAGGGGCTGCTTGCTGCCCTCTCTTACCCTTTCCTCTGCCTCGCGGCAGATAAGACTGTCCTTTTGCTCGCTTGTTTTTATAGGAGCGAAAGGACTGCGGCTGAAAAGACGGTGTCTTTTTCTGTTGGGAGGGGGTCTGAGGTAAAAAAGTGGATTTTCCGGCAGTTGCCGTGGCCACCAGATCCGATAGACCGACCCCAAATAATTCCTCTCCTTTATATGGCAACACTTCCATATGCCTTTTGGAATCCGCATCACCTGACCACTGTCGAGTCCATAAACTTCTTCTGGCAGATATGGACATCGCACTTACTCTTGATGCTAGAGTACAAATATCCCTCTGAGCATCTCGCATATAAAGAAACGCATCCTTTAATTGCTCTAGAGTCAATAAAATACTGTCCCTATCCAGGGTATCAATATTTTCAGTCAGGGAATCCAACCACACTACCCCAGCACTGCACATCCAGGCTGAGGCTATTGCCGGTCGCAGTATAACACCAGTATGAGTGTATATACTTTTCAGGTTAGTTTCCAGCCTCCTATCCGCTGGATCCTTGAGGGCGGCCGTATCAGGAGACGGCAACGCCACTTGCTTTGATAAACGTGTGAGCGCCTTATCCACCCTAGGGGGTGTTTCCCAGCGCGTCCTAACCTCTGGTGGGAAAGGGTATAATGCCAATAACTTCTTAGAAATTAGCAGTTTTCTATCTGGGTTAACCCACGCTTCATCACACACGTCATTCAATTCCTCTGATTCTGGAAAAGCTACAGGTAGTTTTTTCACCACCCACATAATACCCCTTTTTGAGGTACCAGCAGTATCAGAGATCTGCAAAGCCTCCTTCATTGCCGTGATCATATAACGTGTGGCCCTGTTGGAAAATACGTTTGTTTCTTCACCGTCGACACTAGATTCATCTGTGTCGGTACCCGTGTCGACTGACTGAGGTAAGGGACGTTTTACAGCCCCTGACGGTGTCTGAGACGCCTGAGCCGGTACTGACTGGTTTTCCGGCCGTCTCATTTCGTCTACAGAATTTTGTAATGTACTAACATTATCACGTAATTCCATAACTAAAGCCATCCATTCCGGTGTCGACTCCCTAGGGGATGACATCACCATTACCGGCAATTGCTCTGCCTCCACACCAACATCGTCCTCATACATGTCGACACACACGTACCGACACACAGCAGCCACACAGGGAATGCTCTAATCGAAGACAGGACCCCCTTAGCCCTTTGGGGAGACAGAGGGAGAGTTTGCCAGCACACACCAAAAGCGCTATAAATGTATATAAACAACCCTAAAAGGTGTTGTTTTTGTTATAAGCGCTTTTAATATATAAATATCGCCAATTTATGCCCCCCTTCTCTTTGTTACCCTGTTTCTGTAGTGCAGTGCAGGGGAGAGTCCTGGGAGCCTTCCTCACAGCGGAGCTGAGCAGGAAAATGGCGCTGAGTGCTGAGGAGAATAAGCTCCGCCCCTTTTCCGGCGGGCTTTTCTCCCGGGTTTTGAGAAATCTGGCCTGGGTTAAATACATACATATAGCCTTAATGGCTATATGTGATGTATTCTTTGCCACTAAAGGTATTTAATATTGCTGCCCAGGGCGCCCCCAGCAGCGCCCTGCAGCCTCCGTGACTGATCAGTGAGAAGTGTGTAGCAACAATGGCGCACAGCTGCCGTGCTGTGCGCTACCTTCATGAAGACTGAAGAGTCTTCTGCCGCCTGTTTCCGGACCTCCGATCTTCAGCATCTGTAAGGGGGGTCGGCGGCGCGGCTCCAGGACGAACCCCAGGATGACCTGTGTTCCGACTCCCTCTGAAGCTATGTCCAGTAGCCTAAGACTCCAATCCATCCTGCACGCAGGTGAGTTGAAAATCTCTCCCCTAAGTCCCTCGATGCAGTGAGCCTGTTGCCAGCAGGACTCACTGAGATTTAAAACCTAAAAAAAACCCTTTTTTTTTTTAAGCAGCTCTTTAGGAGAGCCACCTAGATTGCACCCTGCTCGGACGGGCACAAAAACCTAACTGAGGCTTGGAGGAGGGTCATGGGGGGAGGAGCCAGTACACACCATGTGATCCTAAAAGCTTTCTTTAGATGTGCCCTGTCTCCTGCGGAGCCGCTGTTCCCCATGGTCCTGACGGAGTCCCCAGCATCCACTAGGACGTTAGAGAAATAGAATTATCGGTAAGTAAATTCTTATTTTTTTTGTTGCACTAATGTGTTAATGAAAAATCCCCATAAATCATGTATTTGAAACCTTGATCAAACATGTTCTCTAACATTTATTTTACATCTTTCAATAAAACCAGTTTTTTACAGCTTCTTATTCCTATTACGTCTGAATATATGTAGGTAGAGCAGGGCCCTCTTCCCTCATGTGCTTTTCCTTCTCTTACTTAAACTATCTTCTATTTCATACTCTCTTCGACGGCACTATGAGAAATAGAATTATCGGTAAGTAAATTCTTATTATTACCCCAATAATCCCCACTATATCATATACCCTGTGTATTACACATATTACCCTAATAATCCCCACTATAATATCATATACCCTGTGTATTACACATATCACCTCAATAATCCCCATTATAATATCATATACCCTGTGTATTACACATATTACCTCAATAATCCCCACTATAATATCATATACCCTGTGTATTACACATATTTCCCCAATAATCCCCACTATAATATCATATACCCTGTGTATTACAGATATTACCCCAATAACCCACACTATAATATCATACACCCTGTGTATTACACATATTACCCCAATAATCCCCGCTATAATATCATATACCCTGTGTATTACACATATCACCTCAATAACCCCCACTATATCATCATATACCCTGTGTATTACACATATTACCCCAATAACCCCCACTATATCATCATATACCCTGTGTATTACACATATTACCCCAATAATCCCCACTATAATATCATATACCCTGTGTATTACACATATTACCCCAATAATCCCCACTATAATATCATATACCCTGTGTATTACACATATTACCACAATAACCCCCACTATAATATCATACACCCTGTGCATTACACATATTACCCCAATAATCCCCACTATAATATCATATACCCTGTGTATTACACATATTACCCCAATAATCCCCACTATAATATCATATACCCTGTGTATTACACATATTACCCCAATAATCCCCACTATATCATCATATACCCTGTGTATTACACATATTACCCCAATAATACCCACTATATCATCATATACCCTGTGTATTACACATATTACCCCAATAATCCCCACTATAATATCATATACCCTGTGTATTACACATATTTCCCCAATAATCCCCACTATAATATCATATACCCTGTGTATTACAGATATTACCCCAATAACCCACACTATAATATCATACACCCTGTGTATTACACATATTACCCCAATAATCCCCGCTATAATATCATATACCCTGTGTATTACACATATTACCACAATAATCCCCACTATATCATCATATACCCTGTGTATTACACATATTACCCCAATAATACCCACTATATCATCATATACCCTGTGTATTACACATATTACCCCAATAATCCCCACTATAATATCATATACCCTGTGTATTACACATATTACCACAATAATCCCCACTATAATATCATACACCCTGTGTATTACACATATTACCCCAATAATCCCCACTATAATATCATACACCCTGTGTATTACACATATTACCTCAATAATCCCCACTATAATATCATATAACCTGTGTATTACACATATTACCCCAATAATCCCCACTATAATATCATATAACCTGTGTATTACACATATTACCCCAATAATCCCCACTATAATATCATATAACCTGTGTATATATGTATCCTAGTACGTGTGGCTGGTTGTGTTACACAGGCCCAATGCTTCCTCCTGTAATGTGGGATATACACTGAGTATTCGTGGAAAGTGCGTATACACCGCTTCCATAGTCGCGGCTGGCTGCGGTTATCCGCTGCCACGATGCATGCGCATGCAGCAGGTGAAAAACCGCAACATGAACAAAGACATATCTGTATGTATCATTATTTGACATCATCTGGCAAGAACTGACTCGCCTCCCTATCGCCCTGATTCTGGCGGCACTGTCCTGTTGTCCCATGCACTGGTCGCAGTTACCCATGGATGCGTCGGGGAATTAGCATTTCACTTATCAGAGCAGCAGTGAATGGTAGCTACGCCGAGTGTGATGTGTGGTTGTCCCCCTTGATGTCAGGCCTTGCCCCTGGTTTGCCCCTACCTCCTAAATGTTAGGAGGTATGTTTTGGTATTTGTGTCTGGTTTGTTACTAAGGGGGGCATTTACTAAGCAGTGATAAGAGCGGAGAAGTGAGTCAGTGGAGAAGTTTCCCCATCAACCAATCAGCAGCTCTGTATCATTTTATAGTATGCAAATTATAGATGTTACTTCAGTGCTGATTGGTTGCCATGGGTACTTCTCCACTGGCTCACTTCTCCGCTCTTATCACTGCTTAGTAAATGTCCCCCTAAATATGGTCAGCCAGGTACGCTACCCAGTGAGTGTACAGTCAGCCAGGTGACAGGTGTGTGCTCCATAGGCCTCAGGACAGGACCACCTCCACGTGGGAGAAACCTGTGTGCCCGCTGGAGTGGGTGACTGGTAGCCGGTCCCTACCACGTGGGTAGAGGATACAGTGGCTTAAGCATCCATGGTCATCATTAATGGGAACATCTAATGAACACCCGCAAAGCACGTCTGCATCCAATTCCTGCAAAGTACTGTGCGGGGGGACCAGGGGCTGGCGCTGCAGTAGCACACACGCTGCCGGCTGAAGGGTGCCCTATGCGGCGTCAGTGGCATATCAGACATCTTTTCTATAGATCTGTATATAGGGCCTGATTCCGAGTTTTACGTAGTTCAGCGAGTATCGGCCGAGTGCACGTGTCAGTCGCACTGCGCACTCTCCAACTTATCTTACTAATGCCGCTCTCAGTGAGCATTTATTTGCAAAGTGATTGCCAGCGAGGGGCAGTTTGGGGGAAGTAATGGGCAGTGGCAGTACATATGCAGGTGGGTCTGGTGATAACGACGGGAAAAGTGCACGCAGAATCGCGGTATCCTCCAAACCCATAATACACCTTGAGGTCTCGTAGTGAGACAGAGGTCTCTGAGATGACATGCACATGTGTCAGGGAAGAGGGGGAGGTGTGAGGAAGCGTCCTATTGGGCGTTACCTCGTTAGTTATTAGTGGCGGCACAGAAGTGTTACAGTACTTCAGCATACAGGTCAGGGGTTTCACATCTGCTCCAGAAGTACCGCACAGGTCATGTTTTCAGGATTTCTGTCAGAAGAAACAGTTGGTATAACTATTAAGCCTTCCAAATGGATTAACTTTGCATGGTTAAAACCCCCCAGAAAACATGACCTATTGGGGTTACTCGAAGAGTACAGTTGAAAACCCTGATATTAGACATCAAGTAAGTCCATCCAGGGCTGCACGGTGACGGAGAGGTACACATTACTAGGTCTCTGATCTGGAAGAACCCACCTCTGCAGCACACCTACCACTGCTAAGGGCATCAATGACCCTTCTAATGGTTCAGTCCAGGTTTTAGTGATATCCAGGCTTAACCACAGGTGTCTTAATTAGTACCTGTTATTTTGATTTAACCATCTGTGCTGAAACCTGGATATTACTAAAACCTGCCCAGTTAGTGTGCCTTGAGGACCAATGTTGGGAATGTCTGCTCTAAAGGAAGCTCTTGTTAGACCACTTATACAAAGGCTAATTTAGATCCCAACTGCATAACCATCTGCAGACTACTATCAAACCTTCCTTCTGTAAACCCATGATATTTATCATCCATTCCAGTCAGGATTTAGGAGTAGGCCTAGCACTGACACAGCCCTGGTCTGCGCGTGTAATGATCTTCTGATGGCATGAGACAGAGGGGACTGTTATGATCCTTCTGGATCTCTCTGCAGCATTTGATACCGTGGACCAGGGGATTTTACCTGAGCACCTGAACATTTCTGTGGACTGGATGGCAGAGTTTCTCACCGGTAGAGAGTTCTGGAGTATACTCATCATTATCACCAGGCCTGCTGCCACGTGGTGTTCCACAGGGGTCTATGCCATCTCCTAATAGCAGTATACATGCTACCACTGGGTGCTGTGCAGATGACTGTACCTGTCCTGTGCGCCGTGTACTGACAATCAATAACTACTCTAGATGGCCGTCTCGCTGAGCTCCAGATTTGGATGATGCCAGTTGGCTGCGACTGACTTCTGATAAGAGGTTCTTATCTTAGAACCTCAGCAATAAAGGACAGAAATACACCTCAGCCAACTGACAGGACTCATGCTTTGGATTTCACAGGTGACCATGTGTGGAATCTTGGTTTTTGTGGTGTGACACTTAAACATTGGGTGTCAGCCACAATTAGGGAGGCCGATCCAGAGCCATTTTTTCAAAGCAGGGATTCGGGATTGAGTTGGTGGTGTCACTGGCAGGCAGCAGCAGGACTTGGTGGCTGCACTCCATCCTACTCCTGTCCCTCAGTCCTTATCTTCCCCATCCCTCAGTCCTTAGCACCTGAGCGAGTGCTGCAGGTGATTCACAAACACTGGAAGCTCCAATCCTGGGATTCAAATCCCGCTGATTATAGGCCAAAATCCAGGCCACCCTAGCCACAATGAAATCCTCCTTCTTTCATCTGAGGAACATAGCCGGAATCAAGCACTTAATTCCCTCCGTCGATCTGCCTAAAGTCATCCATGCCTAGACTACAGCAATGCCCTCTAGCTGGGTCTCCCTGCAAAAGAATTGCACCCTTTACAGCTGGTACACAGTGCAACGGCCGCACTACTAACCAACCAGCCCCATCACACCCATTCCCTGCTCCCTGCACTGACTGCCTGTAAAATGGCAAATCAAATCCCTTACTGCAATCTGTAGATGAAGGACCTATATCTCCCTGAATTCATCTGGGTATCAAGCTTAAGCCTTGCTGCTCTGACTCTTTGGAACTCGATGCCCCGCTCTGTGCGAGAGCCCCGACTTTAGACATCTTCAGAAGAAGACTCAAGACCGACCCGTTACTCGTGCGGTCATTAATGCCTCATTCGTATTAAAAGTTTTGCGCAGAGCCTGTGAATTGCTTTCATCATACATGGGGAGAGGGTAGTTTTTGACTTACAGTATACAAGATCCTCATCAGGACACCGTTTAATGATGTGGGAGGAGCTGTCTTTAATGTGGGAGGAGCTTTAGCCATCTGTAATGGAGGTTTAGGGTAGAATTGTACTTTAGAACTGCACTGCAATGTCAGGGTAACACTCTAAAGTGTAGATAAACCTCCTTGGTTCATATCTATACAGTCCGAGGTCTAGAGATCCTTTAAGGCAGGCCTGCTCAGCCGGTGTGAAACTACAATCCCAGCAAGCCTTGCCACCGTTTTGGCATTCCATAATCTGTGGCAGGGCATGCTGGGGCTTGTAGTCTCACAACAGCTGGCGAGCCAGGCCTGCTTTAAGGCTTTGCTTTATCTTGCTTCTACAAAGGTATGATTATCGATGTATGTGCAGTACAATGGTTCTGGCACTGTCCCACTTCTCTGTAAATGTACAGTAACTATACCATTATAGAAGCAATGTAGTATTAAATCCCCCATAAGCCTATCCTATATCGGCTGGAACCGGCGTTGGTTGTCCCGAAACACACAAAATAACACACACAAGTCTTTGTAATGTGACATTTATTTAATATATGTATTATATTTGTTCACAGAGGTTTGCACAATATAATCCATTCCATCATATATATCCTGACATGCTTTGTAGAAAGAACTTTAATCAACCATTCAACAAGTTTGCAAAATAATTCTTTCCGTCGTTTAGTTTGTCTGGGTGTAAAAGTTGATGCAACTCGTTCAATAAATCCCTTCATGTAAAGGGAAATTAAAATGCTTCAAATACAGAATAGACCTCTCATATATATGTTCTTTTTAGTTAAATCAGTAAAATTACCAAAATCTTTACATTCTTAATAAATAGCCCCTATAAATTCCCTTTAAAAAATAAAATTAGCAACAATAACAACTTTCCCTTCACAATGTCATGAGGATCTTGTATATACCACAAACAATGAAGGTTTCCCAGGACAGACATTAGCCACCTCGCTGTATGATATTATCCTGGCCCGGCTAGATGTTACATGCACAGACAGGCAGAATAATGCAGACGGTGTCGTTTCAGGCAAAAATGGGAATTGTTGTATTGCAATCCACTGCACTGCAGCGCGTCACAGCGACACGTGAATAAGACGGACTGTAAATATGTGACCTACAAATATCAGCTACATTGCATTAATCATTTGCAAAAAACATGAGAAATATTGGATGTTAATATCCATTGTCCCTCTCTGGGAAACGCTCTTGTGCATTTAGATTGTACCTGTCTCCTGCATACGGTGGAGGCATTCTAAGGGATGGAGCAAAGCGCAGTAATAGTTCCTCATTCATGTTTATACGCTAATGCATTAGCGAGCGCGGTTTTCTGTGCTACGGTGCTAGTGTTAGCAGTTGCTGCTGCCGCCTAGGAATTAAACAGGGAAACCCACTGGACTCATTGCAAGCTCAGTCACCATTGTGTACACATTCGTAGCCTGTAAGCAAGAATGAGGAACATCGGTTGCCGTATGGCTAAGCAGACTGGGGGCGTAATTCAGTAATGCCCGGAGAAGTGCGGAAATCACTATTTGCCGATTTCCACACTCCTGCACCTGCGAGCACAGTGGTGTGCACATGCGTGAGGTCTGAAACTGCAATCCTGGAGGGGCGCGGGAACAGGGGGATCGACGCTCCATTTAAGGGGTGTGGCCTGGACAACACAGGCGTGTCCAGACCGTTTAAGGGACGGGCTGCGGCGGCTGCATGACATCACACCCAGGCACTGCGACTGCCTTCGCAGCTAGAAGGCAACCTTAATCATGTAATGCTCTCAAATGTTAGCAGGAAAAGGGGGGGGGGGGGAGCAGGACCCGACATGCGGGGAGGGGGAGGCCGGACCTGGCATACGGGGAGGGGGAGGCAGGACCCGGCATGCGGGGAGGGGGAGGCAGGACCCGGCATGCGGGGAGGGGGAGGCAGGACCTGGCATACGGGGAGGGGGAGGCAGGACCCGGCATGCGGGGAGGGGGAGGCAGGACCTGGCATACGGGGAGGCCCCCAGCATGTTAGAGAAAAGAGTTGTAGTTATGCTGCTTTTAGCAACACTACAGCTAAAGCTGAATTTGGCACCAGATGCGGCAGTAGCGACACTGGAGCCAGTTTTCACGGCATGCATGATTGCAGCTGAAGGCAGATACAGGCCCCAAAAACATCCATGACGCACCCACATTTCCCCAACCGCTCCCCATAGACACTCTGTTAACACCTCCAAACGGTCACTTACTGTCAGTCACTTCTCTATGAAACCCTCATTGCGAGGGGGATTGCAGCGGCACCTTGGCGCATGCGCACTGCGATCGCAGCACAAGCGCAGTCTGACGATAATCACTCTGATGCAGGATAACCGTCCATTGCGTACCAACACGAATCAGGCCTTGGTTCCTAGTGAATTAGGAGGAAATGTAGCACGTCTTTTATAGAGTGCAGACGTTGCCCATAGTAACCGCCCGCCTTCTTCCTGTCATTTTATAGACTGCACCGGATAAATACAGGCTAGATGCGGACTGGTTTCCCCCATAATGTGCTGCATTGCATATTGCTGCAGCCACAAAACGCCTCTACCGCCTACAGCCAAACAGGTGCATAGACGTCGGCAAATGCCGGCAGTATTATTTCTCCCTTATAAATTGTTGCAATTCCCATTATTTTAATGCCAGGCATTGCCTACCTAAACAAATTCCCTTTATAAACCCTCTCACTGTAATATAGTTACACTCTGCCACCGCAATATACTGTCCCTACTCATTACACGATTCCCACGTATTTACAGCACAGAGCTACAACAGGAACAGGAGAAGCCTGCGTAATGCAGAACGTCACGCTCACCCAGAGAGGATGCGCAATGCTCTGCACAGCTTTCCCTCGTATCCTAGTGCTAAGATAATAACACCCCAATAACGGATATATGTTATACATACACACAGTATGGGGAAACTCCTCACCCAGACAGAAGGATTAGCGTAGATACAGAAAAGTGACTTATTGCTGCGTTCCGGCCCAGTTACTGTGAGTACCTTGGAGTAATACACGGACAGACTGGGCAAAGAGGGGGATTTCTCAATTAAGTTTAATGATTTAAAGGAAAAACGTTCTGTCCTAAGCATTAAAGAGGACACGCACATATATACAAACTAAAACTGGCTGGGCTGTAGCGGAGGAGGGACCAAGGCATTTTGGGAGCTAAAGCTTTAACTGTTTGGTGCCCGGTCCTCTCCAACCACCTACACCCCATAGTATCCATGTGGATCCCTATGGACCCTGAAGAGGACATATATATCTTAATATACATACATACATACATACATACAGGTATGGGTTGAATGTATGCATGCATCTAGTGTATTTTCAAACAGCCTGTGGCTTCCTGCTGCCCCAATTCCCCTCCTCACATCATGTCACTGCCCCTGTCACATGCAGCCCTGTCCTCACTGACACATCACTCATCTCCTGATATACTCTGTGCTGCTGGGGACCCTGCTCCTCCCACTATATAACTCTCAGTCTGTGGCTTCCTGCTGCCTCCATTCCCCTCCTCACATCATGCCCCTGTCACATGCAGCCCTGTACTCACTGACACATCACTCATCTCCTGATATACTCTGTGCTGCTGGGGACCCTGCTCTCACCACTATATAACTCTCAGTCTGTGGCTTCCTGCTGCCTCCATTCCCCTCCTCACATCATGTCACTGCCCCTGTCACATGCAGCCCTGTCCTCACTGACACATCACTCATCTCCTGATATACTCTGTGCTGCTGGGATCCTGCTCCTCCCACTATATAACTCTCAGTCTGTGGCTTCCTGCTGCCTCCATTCCCCTCCTCACATCATGTCACTGCCCCTGTCACATGCAGCCCTGTCCTCACTGACACATCACTCATCTCCTGATATACTCTGTGCTGCTGTGCTGGGGACCCTGCTCCTCCCACTATATAACTCTCAGTCTGTGGCTTCCTGCTGCCTCCATTCCCCTCCTCACATCATGTCACTGCCCCTGTCACATGTAGTCCTGTCCTCACTGACACATCACTCATCTCCTGATATACTCTGTGCTGCTGGGATCCTGCTCCTCCCACTATATAACTCTCAGTCTGTGACTTCCTGCTGCCTCCATTCCCCTCCTCACATCATGTCACCGCCCCTGTCACATGTAGCCCTGTCCTCACTGACACATCACTCATCTCCTGATATACTCTGTGCTGCTGGGGACCCTGCTCCTCCCACTATATAACTCTGAGCCTGTGGCTTCCTGCTGCCTCCATTCCCCTCCTCACATCATGTCACTGCCCCTGTCACATGCAGTCCTGTCCTCACTGACACATCACTCATCTCCTGATATACTCTGTGCTGCTGGGATCCTGCTCCTCCCACTATATAACTCTCAGTCTGTGGCTTCCTGCTGCCTGCCTTACAAATTTTCACCTAGATTAGTTGCTGGGCAATCAGACTTCTTTTTGAAACCACATTAAGTTAATGACAAACACTTCCAAATTGGATTGCAAAGAGAAAAAAATTAGATGGCAAGGATTGTTAATTATAACAAATGTTATATTATTTTGGGATTGCTGAATACAAAAGGACCCTACACACTGACAGATAACACTGCAAGATAGAACGTTCTCATTCATTAATGGACGAGAACTCGTTCATATCGTGCAGTGTGGAGGCACCAGTGATGAACGATGTGCGGCCCCGTGCTTGTTCATTGTTGGTGGTCCGTCGCTTGTGCATGCAGGCCAATATGGACGATCTCGTCCATATCTGCATGCACTGCTATGGAGCCGGGTGACAGTGGGGTGAAGAAACTCCACTCCCCCCGTCACCACTTCCCCGCCGCCGGGTCGCCTGTCTGCCGTATCGGCGGTCGAGCAGTTCGGCGGCGGGTCGCCCAGTCTGTAGGGCCCATAAGATGCATCTAAAAAATGAGAGCCGATCTAGCAAACCCGATGTCATATTGTAATTCAGTACAATAAGGTTTCCCCAATCTCTCTAATATGATTGGCGATGAGTGTTCCCTGGACATGTACTGACCCTGTGCAGCGCGGGTCTGCGATGCCTTAGTGACTGCGTTTGCTGGCGTTTGAGGCTCAGGAGGGGGCGGCATCCGTTTCCTATCAGAGAGGCGTGTCGAGGCCAGGACCTCCACTTTAGGCGACCCGTTTCCGTATCTATATACACTCAATGGAAATGTGTATGACTGCGCTGTGGTGTGCGTCCATTTCAGGAGCACAAGCAGTGCAAACCGACGCCAGTGATGCTCCGACGTCACCTGTACAGCCAGGTCTGCATCCACCCCAAAGCGTTTAGCTACTGGGTATGTACAAGTGGTAAGTACCAGCAGCACCCGGCATTATATACTATGCCAGAGACATGTTATTACAGTTATATATAGGATATAAAGGACACACAGAGAACAGACAGAAGTAACAATGTACCCGAGACCTCATCCCATCCTGTCACCTAATCCATCGCTACGCTCCCCCGCCGACGCACATACAGACAAATACTCCACGCCACTGTAACCTGTGCGCTACCTATATATAATCTCCCAAAATGCTGTGTGAGGCAGGGTAGAGAAGACCACTGAACTACACAAGAGGTAATCATTAACAATCGCACAACTACATGACAGCGAAACAGCTCAGCAGACACAAAACGTACCTGGGAGAAGGGTTTGTCATCTGCGGATAAGACCCCCCCATACCTGTAATCTCATCGATGGGCACGTCTGCCATCCTGCCCAGCTGACACCAGGGACCACCAGCTTGCACAGAAAATGTTATGCCACACTCCTGTTTCATATACACACACACTTATTTTTGTTAATATCTGTTACTGTAACAAGAGGACACCTGTCCTTTAGGGACATTCATATAACCGTAAACCAGGCTACAGGTACAATACAGTGCGCAGTGCTTAGAAAGTACCCGCTGGGCCCAAGTGATCAGCTACATTACATAGTAACAATAGCGTTCTCCTGCGCTAGGTACAATCCTATATGTACACACACATCCCTTACACTCATCTCGGCAGCTACCCTGGCTGTTTAGCCAATACCACTTAGTGCCCAAAGAGATCGTTCTTCAGGGTCTAAACGCAGCCTAAAGTAAACAGGACTAGTGATGACCTCCGGACCCCAGGGAACTGTGGTATTTGCGCCACAATACTGGTGGCCATACGGACCACACAAATAGTCTTTCAGCGACGGAGGGGACACGGAGGATTTATCTCTGTGTCGCCACTTGTAGATAATTAAAAAGCTCAAACAGTATAGCACAGAACAGGGCGTTTATCACCCTTACTGGCCGCAACTAGCTGTTCAACTTCACCAAACTGTACAGAGCTCGTCAGTTACCTAGTAGACTGCCAAACAGGTTTCACCTCTCAGCAAAGGTCTGGCACAAACAATCATACTGGACAGATTTAGTTATATATAGCTATTTAAGTTAATTTAAATATATATATATATATATATACACACACACACACACACACACACACACACACACACACACACACACACACACACACACACACACTCACGTGGTTCAATAAATAAGGTAAGAAGACTCTCATTGTGTAAATGTACGCAGCTCTTATATATATATATATATATATATATACACACACACACACACGTGGTTCAATAATAAGAATTTACTTACCGATAATTCTATTTCTCGGAGTCCGTAGTGGATGCTGGGGTTCCTGAAAGGACCATGGGGAATAGCGGCTCCGCAGGAGACAGGGCACAAAAAGTAAAGCTTTAGGATCAGGTGGTGTGCACTGGCTCCTCCCCCTATGACCCTCCTCCAAGCCAGTTAGGTACTGTGCCCGGACGAGCGTACACAATAAGGGAGGAATTTTGAATCCCGGGTAAGACTCATACCAGCCACACCAATCACACCGTACAACTTGTGATCTAAACCCAGTTAACAGTATGATAACAGCGGAGCCTCTGAAAAGATGGCTCACAACAATAATAACCCGATTTTTGTAACTATGTACAAGTATTGCAGATAATCCGCACTTGGGATGGGCGCCCAGCATCCACTACGGACTCCGAGAAATAGAATTATCGGTAAGTAAATTCTTATTTTCTCTATCGTCCTAGTGGATGCTGGGGTTCCTGAAAGGACCATGGGGATTATACCAAAGCTCCCAAACGGGCGGGAGAGTGCGGATGACTCTGCAGCACCGAATGAGAGAACTCCAGGTCCTCTTTTGCCAGGATATCAAATTTGTAGAATTTTACAAACGTGTTCTCCCCTGACCACGTAGCTGCTCGGCAGAGTTGTAATGCCGAGACCTCTCGGGCAGCCGCCCAAGATGAGCCCACCTTCCTTGTGGAATGGGCCTTAACCGATTTAGACTGTGGCAGGCCTGCCTCAGAATGTGCAAGTTGAATTGTGTTACAAATCCAACGAGCAATCGACTGCTTAGAAGCAGGCGCACCCAACTTGTTGGGTGCATACAGTATAAACAGCGAGTCAGATTTTCTGACTCCAGCTGTCCTGGAATATATTTTCAGGGCCCTGACAACTTCTAGCAACTTGGAGTCCTCCAAGTCCCTAGTAGGTGCAAGGCACCACAATAAGCTGGTTCAGGTGAAACACTGACACCACCTTAGGGAGAGAACTGGGGACGAGTCCGCAGCTCTGCCCTGTCCGAATGGACAAACAGATATGGGCTTTTTTGAGAAAAAACCACCAATTTGACACTCGCCTGGTCCAGGCCAGGGCCAAGAGCATGGTCACTTTTTATGTGAGATGCTGCAAATCCACATATTTGACTGGTTTTAAACCAATGTGATTTGAGAAATCCCAGAACTACGTTGAGATCCCACAGTGCCACTGGAGGCACAAAAAAGGGGTTTGTATATGCAATACTCCCTTGACAAACTTCTGGACTTCAGGAACTGAAGCCAATTCTTTCTGGAAGAAAATTTACAGGGCCGAATTTGAACCTTAATGGACCCCAATTTGAGGCCCATAGACACTCCTGTTTGCAGGAAATGCAGGAAACGACCGAGTTGAAATTTCTTTGTGGGGCCTTCCTGGCCTCACACCACGCAACAAATTTTCGCCACACGTGGTGATAATGTTGTGCGGTCACCTCCTTTCTGGCTTTGACCAGGGTAGGAATGACCTCTTCCGGAATGCCTTTTTTCCCTTAGGATCCGGCTTTCCATCGCCATGCCGACAAACGCAGCTGCGGTAAGTCTTGGAACAGACATGGTACTTGCTGAAGCAAGTCCCTTCTTAGCGGCAGAGGCCATAAGACCTCTGTAAGCATCTCTTGAAGTTCCGGGTACCAAGTCCTTCTTGGCCAATCCGGAGCCATGAGTATAGTTCTTACTCCTCTACGTCTTATAATTCTCAGCACCTTAGGTATGAGAAGCAGAGGAGGGAACACATACACCGACTGGTACACCCACGGTGTTACCAGAACGTCCACATCTATTGCCTGAGGGTCCCTTGACCTGGCGCAATACCTGTCCCGTTTTTTGTTCAGACGGGACGCCATCATGTCCACCTTTGGTATTTCCCAACGGTTTACAATCATGTGGAAAAAACTTCTCAATGAAGTTTCCACTCTCCCGGGTGGAGGTCGTGCTGAGGAAGTCTGCTTCCCAGTTTCCATTCCCGGGATGAAAAACTGCTGACAGTGTTATCACATGATTTTCCGCCCAGCGAAAAGTCCTTGCAGTTTCTGCCATTGCCCTCCTGCTTCTTGTGTCGCCCTGTCTGTTTACGTGGGCGACTGCCGTGATGTTTTTCCCACTGGATCAATACCGGCTGACCTTGAAGCAGAGGTCTTGCTAAGCTTAGAGCATTATAAATTTACCCTTAGCTCCAGTATATTTATGTGGAGAAAAGTCTCCATACTTGATCACACTCCCTGGAAATTTTTCCCTTGTGTGACTGCTCCCCAGCCTCTCAGGCTGGGCTCCGTGGTTACCAGCATCCAATCCTGAATGCCGAATCTGCGGCCCTCTAGAAGATGAGCACTCTATAACCACCACAGGAGAGACACCCTTGTCCTTGGATATTGGGTTATCCGCTGATGCATCTGAAGATGCGATCCGGACCATTTGTCCAGCAGATCCCACTGAAAAGTTCTTACGTGAAATCTGCCGAATGGAATTGCTTCGTAGGAAGCCACCATTTTTACCAGGACCCTTGTGCAATGATGCACTGTTTTTAGGAGGTTCCTGACTTGCTCGGATAACTCCCTGGCTTTCTCTTCCGGGAGAAACACCTTTTTCTGGACTGTGTCCAGAATCATCCCTAGGCACAGCAGACGTGTCGTCGGGATCAGCTGCGATTTTGGAATATTTAGAATCCACCCGTGCTGATTGTAGCAGTATCCGAGATAGTGCTACTCCGACCTCCAACTGTTCCCTGGACTATGCCCCTATCAGGAGATCGTCCAAGTAAGGGATAATTAAGACGCCTTTTCTTCGAAGAAGAATCATCAATTCGGCCATTACCTTGGTAAAGACCCCGGGGTGCCGTGGACAATCCAAACGGCAGCGTCTGAAACTGATAGTGACAGTTCTGCACCACGAACCTGAGGTACCCTTAGTGAGAAGGGCAAATTTGGGACATAGAGGTAAGCATCCCTGATGTCCCGGGACACTATATAGTCCCCTTGGTTCGTTATCACTGCTCTGAGTGACTTCATCTTAATTTGAACCTTTGTAAGTGTTCAAAAAAAATTTTTTAGAATAAGTCTCACCTAGCCTTCTGGCTTCAGTACCACAATATAGTGTGGAATAATACCCCTTTTCTGTAGTAGGAGGGGTAATTTAATTGTCACCTGCTGGGAACACAGCTTGTGAATTTTTTCCCATACTACCTCCTTGTCGGAGGGAGACTTGGTAAAGCAGACTTCAGGAGCCTGCGAAGGGGAAACGTCTCGACATTCCCATCTGTACCCCCGGGATACTACTTGTAGGATCCAGGGGTCCTGTACGGTCTCAGCGCCATGCTGAGAACTTGTCAGACGCGGTGGAACGCTTCTGTTCCTGGGAATAGGCTGCCTGTTGCAGTCTTCTTCCCTTTCCTCTATCCCTGGGCAGATATGATCTTATAGGGACGAGAGGACTGAGGCTGAAAAGACGGTGTCTTTTTCTGCAGAGATGTGACTTAGGGTAAAAAACGGTGGATTTTCCAGCAGTTGCCGTGACCACCAGGTCCGATGGACCGACCCCAAACAAGTCCTCTTCCTTTATACGGCCATACTGTGCCGTTTGGAATCTGCATCACCTGACCACTGTCGTGTCCATAACATCTTCTGGCAGTTATGGACATCGCGTTTATTCATGATGCCAGAGTGCAAATATCCCTCTGTGCATCTCGCATATATAGAAATGCTCTATAGTCAATAAAATACTGTCCCTGTCAAGGGTATCAATATTTTTAGTCAGGGAATCCGACCAAGCCACCCTAGCTCTGCACATCCAGGCTGAGGCGATCGCTGGCCGCAGTATAACACCAGTATGTGTGTATATACTTTTTATTATATTTTCCAGCCTTGTCAGCTGGTCCTTGAGGACGGCCCTATCTATAGACGGTACCGCCACTTGTTTTGATAAGCGTGTGAGCGCCTTATCCACCTTAAGGGGTGTTTCCCAACGCGCCCTAACTTCTGGCGGGAAAGGGTATACCGCCCATAATTTTCTATCGGGGGGAACCCACGCATCATCACACACTTTATTTAATTTATCTGATTCAGGAAAAACTATGGTAGTTTTTTCACATCCCACATAATACCCTCTTTTGTGGTACTTGTAGTATCAGAAATACGTAACACCTCCTTCATTGCCTTTAACGTGTGGCCCTAATAAGGAATACGTTTGTTTATTCACCGTCGACACTGGATTCAGTGTCCCTGTCTGTGTCTGTGTCGACCGACTAAAGTAAACGGGCGTTTTAAAACCCTTGACGGTGTTTTTGAGACGTCTGGACCGTACTAATTGTTTGTCGGCCGTCTCATGTCGTCAACCGACCTTGCAGCGTGTTGACATTATCACGTAATTTCCTAAATAAGCCATCCATTCCGGTGTCGACTCCCTAGAGAGTGACATCACCATTACAGGCAATTGCTCCGCCTCCTCACCAACATCGTCCTCCTACCTGTCGACACACACGTACCGACACACAGCACACACACAGGGAATGCTCTGATAGAGGACAGGACCCACTAGCCCTTTGGAGAGACAGAGGGAGAGTTTGCCAGCACACACCAAAAACGCTATAATTATATAGGGACAACCTTATATAAGTGTTTTCCCTTATAGCATCTTAATATATATATAAGCATATCGCCAAATTAGTGCCCCCCCTCTCTGTTTTAACCCTGTTTCTGTAGTGCAGTGCAGGGGAGAGCCTGGGAGCCTTCCCTCCAGCATTTCTGTGAGGGAAAATGGCGCTGTGTGCTGAGGAGATAGGCCCCGCCCCTTTTTCGGCGGCCTCGTCTCCCGCTCTTAACGGATTCTGGCAGGGGTTAAATATCTCCATATAGCCTCCGGAGGCTATATGTGAGGTATTTTTAGCCAAAATAGGTATTCATTTGCCTCCCAGGGCGCCCCCCTCCCAGCGCCCTGCACCCTCAGTGACTGCCGTGTGAAGTGTGCTGAGAGGAAAATGGCGCACAGCTGCAGTGCTGTGCGCTACCTTTAGAAGACTGAGGAGTCTTCTGCCGCCGATTCTGGACCTCTTCTTACTTCAGCATCTGCAAGGGGGCCGGCGGCAAGGCTCCGGTGACCATCCAGGCTGTACCTGTGATCGTCCCTCTGGAGCTGATGTCCAGTAGCCAAGAAGCCAATCCATCCTGCACGCAGGTGAGTTCACTTCTTCTCCCCTAAGTCCCTCGTTGCAGTGATCCTGTTGCCAGCAGGACTCACTGTAAAATAAAAAACCTAAGCTAAACTTTCCTAAGCAGCTCTTTAGGAGAGCCACCTAGATTGCACCCTTCTCGGCCGGGCACAAAATCTAACTGGCTTGGAGGAGGGTCATAGGGGGAGGAGCCAGTGCACACCACCTGATCCTAAAGCTTTACTTTTTGTGCCCTGTCTCCTGCGGAGCCGCTATTCCCCATGGTCCTTTCAGGAACCCCAGCATCCACTAGGACGATAGAGAAAAATAAGGTAAGAAGACTCTCATTGTGTAAATGTACGCAGCTCTTATATATATGTATAATCACTAGTATGGGCTGGGTACAGATTATTCACAGCCCCCATACTTGTGTAAGCGTTTGTTCCTACGCTACACCGAGGCCTCTACCCCGGCACAGAGGAAATCATTGTCAGGCGCCTGAAGCCAGGACATGGCGGCTTGCTGATCATCTTCCACCTCGGTGCTTCTCAATGCTCCAGAGAGATGGAAATCCCTCGGTGCCAGGACAGGGCTGCCAGGACCTCCCGATGGTAGCACCGTACCAGCTCATGTGTGCAGCCTGGCGTTATCATGCAGCAATACGACGCCTGCTCCCAGCAACCCAGGTCATATTCAGCGAACTGCCCTCCGCGCCTGGCTCACAATAACGTTCAGCATTCACAGTGTCTCCCCTGGTGAGGAAATCAAGTTCCAAAACACGTCCGCCATGACTTTCTTTGTGGATGGAGTTGTTTGGAATTTCTCTGAAGTCGGGGACGATGGGTGTGTCCTTGTCATGGATGCGTTTCATCGCCTGTAACACCACACTGCAGGAACTGCGCTCCCTCCTCACGGTACCGCGTCAGGAACACGAGACAATCCCATCCTATTGGTTGTGTGAGCTTCGGTGCCAGCGTGAACACTTTCTCCTGTACCCCAGATGCTCATGAACCATGTTGTGCTTAGTACCTACAGAGATGCTCAGCTCATCAGCAATATCACTGACTCGTATACATCTGTCCTGAATCGGACCTTCAATGCGGCACAAACGGTCATGGATGTGCTCAGCCGGCCAGATCGCTGCTCATCTTGAATGTCTGTCCTGCCGTTATCAGAGGCCGTGCACCAAACCCCAAACCTGTTCCCGTGGCAGGACGTTATCACCGTACGTTGCGACAATCTGGCGATGAATGTCAGCTGCTGATACGCTCTTTAGAAACAGATATCTGATCACCTCATGTGTCCGCCAGCCCTGCCATCTTACACCTGACGCTGGGACAGTATGGCTGATATGAGGCCGTGAGGGGAAGCAGCGGTCTACCTGTTCCGGCCTGGCGGGAAATTAGAATGGAAAATAAGATTTTACTTACCGATAAATCTATTTCTCGTAGTCCGTAGTGGATGCTGGGGACTCCGTCAGGACCATGGGGATATAGCGGCTCCGCAGGAGACAGGGCACAATAATAAAAGCTTTAGGATCAGGTGGTGTGCACTGGCTCCTCCCCCTATGACCCTCCTCCAAGCCTCAGTTAGGATACTGTGCCCGGACGAGCGTGCATAATAAGGAAGGATATTGAATCCCGGGTAAGACTCATACCAGCCACACCAATCACACCGTACAACCTGTGATCTGAACCCAGTTAACAGTATGATAACAACGAAGGAGCCTCTGAAAAGATGGCTCACAACAAGAATAACCCGATTTTTGTAACAATAACTATGTACAAGTATTGCAGACAATCCGCACTTGGGATGGGCGCCCAGCATCCACTACGGACTACGAGAAATAGATTTATCGGTAAGTAAAATCTTATTTTCTCTGACGTCCTAGTGGATGCTGGGGACTCCGTCAGGACCATGGGGATTATACCAAAGCTCCCAAACGGGCGGGAGAGTGCGGATGACCCTGCAGCACCGAATGAGAGAACTCCATGTCCTCCTCAGCCAGGGTATCAAATTTGTAGAATTTAGCAAACGTGTTTTCCCCTGACCAAGTAACTGCTCGGCAAAGTTGTAAAGCCGAGACCCCTCGGGCAGTCGCCCAAGATGAGCCCCCTTCCTTTTGGAATGGGCTTTTACCGATTTTGGCTGTGGCAGGCCTGCCACAGAATGTGTAAACTGAATTGTATTACAAATCCAGCGAACAATCGTCTGCTTAGAAGCAGGAGCAACCATCTTGTTGGGTGCATACAGGCTAAACAGCGAGTCAGATTTTCTGACTCCAGCCTTCCTGGAAACATATTTTTCAGGGCCCTGACAACGTCAAGTAACTTGGAGTCCTCCAAGTCCCTAGTACCCGCAGGTACCACAATAGGTTGGTTCATGTGAAAAACAGAAAACACCTTAAGGAGAAATTGAGGACGAGTCCTCAATTCTGCCCTGTCAGAATGAAAAATTAAGTAAGGGCTTTATATATGATAAAGCCGCCAATTCTGACACACGCCTGGCTGAAGCCAGGGCTAATAGCATCGTCACCTTCCATGTGAGATATTTTAAGTCCACAGTGGTGAGTGGTTCAAAAAAATGTGACTTTAGGAAACTCAAAACCACATTGAGATCCCAAGGTGCCACTGGGGCACAAAAGGAGGCTGTATATGCAGTACCCCTTTTACAAACATCTGAACGTCAGGCACTAAAGCCAGTTCTTTCTGGAAGAAATTCGACAGGGCCGAAATTTGAACCTTAATGGACCCTAATTTTAGGCCCATAGACAGTCCTGTTTTCAGGAAATGTAGGAAACGACCCAGTTGGAATTCCTCTGTAGGGGCCTTCTTGGCCCCACACCACGCAACATATCTTCGCCAAATGCGGTGAAAATGTTTTGCGGTTACATCCTTCCTGTCTTCGACCAGGGTAGGGATGACTTCATCTGGAATGCCCTTTCAGGATCCGGCGTTCAACCGCCATGCCGTCAAACGCGGCCGCGGTAAGTCTTGGAACAGACAAGGCCCCTGCTGGAGCAGGTCCTTTCTTAAAGGTAGAGGCCACGGGTCTTCCGTGAACATCTCTTGAAGTTTCGGGTACCAAGTCCTTCTTGGCCAATCCGGAACCACGAGTATCATTCTTACTCATCTCCCTCTTATGATTCTCAGTACTTTTTGTATGAGAGGCATAGGAGGGAACACATACTCTGACTGGTACATCCACAGTGTTACCAGAGCGTCCACCGCTATTGCCTGAGGGTCCCTTGACCTGGCGCAATATCTAGTTTTTTGTTCAGGCGGGACGCCATCATGTCCACCTTTGGTTTTTCACAACGGTTTACAATCATGTGGAAGACTTCCCGCTGAAGTCCCCACTCTCCCGGGTGGAGGTTATGCCTGCTGAGGAAGTCTGCTTCCCAGTTTTCCACTCCCGGAATTAACACTGCTGAGAGTGTTATCACATGATTTTTCGCCCAGCGAAGAATCCTTGCAGTTTCTGCCATTTCCCTCCTGCTTCTTGTGCCGCCCTGTCTGTTTACGTGGGCGACTGCCGTGATGTTGTCCCACTGGATCAATACCGGCTGACCTTGAAGCAGAGGTCTTGCTAAGCTTAGAGCATTGTAAATTGCCCTTAGCTCCAGTATATTTATGTGGAGAGAAGTCTCCAGACTCGATCACACTCTCTGGAAATTTTTTCCTTGTGTGACTGCTCCCCAGCCACTCAGGCTGGCATCCGTGGTCACCAGGACCCAGTCCTGAATGCCGAATCTGCGGCCCTTTCATAGATGAGCACTCTGCAGCCACCGCAGAAGAAACACCCTTGTCCTTGGAGACAGGGTTATCCGCTGATGCATCTGAAGATGCGATCCGGACCATTTTTCCAGCAGATCCCACGTAAAGGTTCTTGCGTGAAATCTACCGAATGGGATCGCTTTGTAAGAAACCACCATTTTTCACAGGATCCTTGTGCAATGATGCACTGATACTTTTCCTGGTTTTAGGAGGTTCCTGACTAGCTCGGATAACTCCCTGGCTTTCTTCTCCGGGAGAAAACACCCTTTTCTGGACTGTGTCCAGAATCATCCCTAGGAACAGTAGACGTGTCGTCGGAAAAAACTGCGATTTTGGAATATTTAGAATCCACTCGTGCTGTCGTAGAACTACTTAAGATAGTGCTACTCCGACCTCCAACTGTTCTCTGGACCTTGCCCTTATCAGGAAAGCGTCCATATTTCTTTTAAGAAGAATCATCATTTCGGCCATTACCTTGGTAAAGACCCGGGGTGCCGTGGACAATCCAAACGGCAGCGTCTGAACTGATAGTGACAGTTCTGTACCACGAACCTGAGGTACTCTTGGTGAGAAGGGCAAATTTGGACATGTAGGTAAGCGTCCCTGATATCCAGTGACACCATATCGTCCCCTTCTTCCTGGTTCGCTATCACTGCTCTGAGTGACTCCATCTTGATTTGAACGCTTGTATGTAAGTGTTCAAATATTTCAGATCTCACCTAGCCGTCTGGCTTCAGTACCACAATATAGTGTGGAATAATACCCCTTCCCTTGTTGTAGAAGGGGTACTTTGATTATCACCTGCTGGGAATACAGCCTGTGAATTGTTCCCAATACTGCCTCCCTGTCGGAGGGAGACGTTGGTAAAGCAGACTTCAGGAACTTGTGAGGGGGAGACGTCTCGAATTTCCAATGTACACCTGGGATACTACGTGTAGGATCCAGGAGTCCACTTGTGAGTGAGCCCACTGCGTGCTGAAACTCTTGAGATGACCCCCTACCGCACCTGAGTCCGCTTGTACGGCCCCAGCGTCATGCTGCGGACTTGGCAGAAGCTGTGGAGGGCTTCTGTTCCTGGGAATGGGCTGCCTGCTGCAGTCTTCTTCCCTTTCCTCTACCCCTGGGCAGATATGACTGGCCCTTTTGCACGCCTGCCTTTATGGGGACGAAAGGACTGAGACTGAAAAGACTGTGTCCTTTTCTGCTGAGATGTGACTTGGGGTAACAAAAGGTGGATTTTTCAGCTGTTGCCCTGGCCACCAGGTCCGATGGACCGCCCCTTTATACGGCAATACTTCCATGTGCCGTCTGGAATCTGCATCACCTGACCACTGTCGTCTGGCAGATATGGACATCACATTTACTCTTGATGCCAGAATGCAAATATCCCTCTGCGCATCTCGCATATATAGAAATGCATCCTTAAAATGCTCTATAGTCAATAAAATCTTGTCCCTGTCAAGGGTATCAATATTTTCAGTCAGGAAATCCGACCAAGCCCCCTCAGCGCTGCACATCCAGGCTGAGGCGATTGCTGGTCGTAGTATAACACCAGTATATGTGTATATACTTTTAGGATATTTTTCAGCTTCCTATCAGCTGGCTCCTTGAGGGCTGCCGTATCTGGAGACGGTAACGCCACTTGTTTTTATAAGCGTGTGAGCGCCTTATTCACCCTAAGGTGTGTTTCCCAACTCGCCCTAACTTCTGGCGGGAAAGGGTATACCGCCAATAATTTTCTATCGGAGGAAACCCACGTATCATCACACACTTCATTTAATTTATCTGATTCAGGAAAAACTACAAGTAGTTTATTCACACCCTACATAATACCCTTATTTGTGGTACTTGTAGTATCAGAAATATGTAACACCTCCTTCATTGCCCTTAACATGAAACGTGTGGCCCTAAAGGAAAATACGTTTGTTTCTTCACCGTCGACACTGGAGTCAGTGTCCGTGTCTGTGTCGACCGACTGAGGTAAATGGGCGTTTTTACAAGCCCCTGACGGTGTCTGAGACGCCTGGACAGGTACTAATTTGTTTGCCGTCCGTCTCATGTCGTCAACCGACCTTGCAGCGTGTTGACATTATCACGTAATTCCTAAATAAGCCATCCATTCCAGTGTCGACTCCCTAGAGAGTGACATCACCAATACAGGCAATTTGCTCCACCTCCTCACCAACATCGTCCTCCTACATGTCGACACACACGTACCGACACACAGCACACACACAGGGAATGCTCTGACAGAGGACAGGACCCCACTAGCCCTTTGGGGAGACAGAGGGAGAGTTTGCCAGCACACACCAAAAACGCTATAATTATACAGGGACAACCCCTTATACAAGTGTTTTCCCTTATAGCATTTTTATATATGTAATCATATCGCCAAATAAGTGCCCCACCTCTCTGTTTTAACCCTGTTTCTGTAGTGCAGTGCAGGGGAGAGCCTGGGAGCCTTCCTCACAGCAGAGCTGAGCAGGAAAATGGCGCCGTGTGCTGAGGAGAATAGGCCCCGCCCCCTTTTCGGCGGGCTCTTCTCCCGGAGTTTGTGAGATCTGGCAGGGGTTAAATACATCCATATAGCCTCAAGGGCTATATGTGATGTATTTTAGCCATAAAAAGGTATTATACATTGCTGCCCAGGGCGCCCCCCCCCCAGCGCCCTGCACCCTCAGTGACAATTGGTGACTGTTGGTGAAGTGTGCTGACAACAATGGCGCACAGTTGCAGTGCTGTGCGCTACCTTATGAAGACTGAAAGTCTTCTGCCGCCTGTTTCTGGACCTCTGGACCTCTTCAACTTCGGCATCTGCAAGGGGGGTCGGCGGCACGGCTCCGGGACGAACCCCAGGGTGAGACCTGTGTTCCGACTCCCTCTGGAGCTAATGGTGTCCAGTAGCCTAAGAAGCAAATCCATCCTGCACGCAGGTGAGTTTTCTTCTCTCCCCTAAGTCCCTCGTAGCAGTGAGCCTGTTGCCAGCAGGACTCACTGAAAATAAAAAACCTAACTTAAACTTTTATTCTAAGCAGCTCAGGAGAGCCACCTAGATTGCACCCTTCTCGTCGGGCACAAAAATCTAACTGAGGCTTGGAGGAGGGTCATAGGGGGAGGAGCCAGTGCACACCACCTGATCCTAAAGCTTTTATTATTGTGCCCTGTCTCCTGCGGAGCCGCTATATCCCCATGGTCCTGACGGAGTCCCCAGCATCCACTAGGACGTCAGAGAAATAGAGAATATTAGACACGTTTGAGGTCTTGTTACCTTACTTATTGCACCACCCTCATGTGTGTGTGGCCATTGTACTTGCTGTATTCTACATAAAAGTAGTACATATCCTTTTCTCCATTATTCATCCCCCATTTGACCAGTCTTTCTTCACCATATTGACTTACACCCCTTTCAGAGCGCCAACTATGAACACGGGTTATTGGCACATGAGCTCGCATAACGCGGTCTGTAAGGTGCCAGGGGAAAAATGCTGGTGTTAATACTCGTGTTCTACCCGGCTTACTGCGCAGTGTGAACAGGAGCCGGGCTGATGCGACCCATTTCCCGTTCACTGTGTGTGTCTACAGGCGGCGCTTGGGAGATCATGTGATCTCCAATCGCAGCTTCACCGCTAACGCTGAGCTCTAGTGTCAGGCTCCCGGGTGCGACGGCCCTCGGGCGGTCAGAAAGGGGAATTAAAAAAACTTTTGTTTTTTTTTGTCATGAAATAGGAGAAGTAATTTCAGATATTCTCAGACATCCCAAGTTAGAGAATCTATACTCTCAGAGGATATATATCTGTATAAAAGTACAAAGCCTGGGCAGAAGTGTTGCGATGTGTTAGTACCGGAGCACATGGGGATAGCTGCTGTCCTTGTATCAGTCATTCTTACATCATTATGCAGCATGCTTCAGAACAAACAGGGTGCATCTAAAATACCCACTAAAAACTAGAAAACCATCGCAGCATTCCAAATGGGAAAACACTCCTGAATCTGGCCGGAGGAGAGAATAAAAACATGCCTCAATTTACTAAAATATAAACTATGCAAAAGTATTTTTCCATACGTTAAATGTTTCCAAACACGAATACCCCGGATCTGCCAAAAAGACGCCAACTTTGGGCAAAGTTACACCTACAGTACTTTGGTATAGACTCCCCCAATTTATCAGCCTGAAAAAACTGGGGCTGAACTGCCAAAATCTTGACATTTGGGGAGTGTGCTTCCTGGCTGCTCATTATCAATATCACAGCCCTAAACACGCACAGCACTACGAGCCGAGACTCCTGGAAACCCAAATCTGCACCTACAGAGCAAAGGCAGGACAAAACCGGACGCAGGACAAAATACACAAACATGGCTCACACCGAGCTACTAGACTGTACAGATATAGAACTAGCGATGATCTAAAGTCCCTTCTCATTACAGTACAAAACTTCAAGTTTCTATTGTGTAGAAAAAGACAAGAACATGAGACAAACGAGACACTTGCCCGGGCTCCATACAACTAAAGGTTATACGGCTAAGAAGAAACTCACAGTGGAAATATGCCCTTGGAAAAATCGTAATCTAAATAGAGTAGAGCCCAACAAGCAGGATCTCAGTATTAACGTATAGCTTCATACAATAGGATTAATGCAACCTTCAGTCTGAAGTCCAAACCAGGCCATCTGGGAGACCAGAAATGCTTCTCAGCCGGGGCTGCATGAGACTCTGCCAACATGGCAGCTTTACTTGAAATGAAGGACAGTGATCAAAGGGGCGCGTCAAGCGGAGTACCAATAAATAAAGACATCGCCACTTTTCACAGTTGCTGAAACCTTTGGCTTGCCAGCGTTTTATCGAACCGCAAGTCTCAGCATGCACTGGTTGCAGCGGGAAAGCCAAAGGTTGCATACGCCTGCTGTACCTTACGCCTGTATAGACAACGTAGCACGGAAATAAAAGCTGCCTCCGTGACAATTCATCGTCGGCAGGCAGTTGCATGGAAGCCTTGACAGCAAGTACGGGGTTAAATAAGGCAATATGTGCGATTGTCCGCAGCAGCCCTTACAAGGTCTTAAAACTCTCCGTGACCGAAGAAAAGAGGAGAAAAATGAAAGGGGGCAAATGACAGCACCTCTATGCCAAATAACACCCCAACACCCTGCAGCACCAAAGGGTTCATATTACAGGACTGAATAAAAGGATGGCTAATTGCTTTCAGCCTACGAGCGCTGTGTTCCGCCGAGCTCCGGAAGCCGCCTCGCTACCTTCTGTAGAACGCTGGTCTCTGGGTGGCTTTAGTCCGTGAACTGGAAGACGGTGCTGGGGTTATTGCTGTCACCGTGGCTGGCCGGCTGCAGAGTCTTCGAGGGCGAGGCTTTCCCGTGCGAGTGGGAGGACTGGGAGCTCTCGCTGGAACTGCTCCGCGTCTCCGTACTCGTGCTGGTCTTCTTCATCTTCCTGCGCTTCGCTAATGGGGCTTTGTCCACGTTCTGGAGGAGGAACCCTTCCCGCTTGAACTTGTTGAAGGCCTGAGGAGATAAACACAATATCAGTTCAGCGTCTTCATTCTGCGGAACGCTCCGCCTGGACGGAATAAATAACAGCACACAATGATACATCATAACCTGCAGAACGAGCCTGAATCTAAGGCCTTGTCTCAGGCATTAGAACAGAAATAAAGACTGTGGGGGAGATGTATCGATCCTTGGAAAGAGATAAGGTGGAGAAGTTGGCAAAAGCGTCCAATCAGGTGGGTACACACTAATAGATATATCTGCAGATCAATTGATCTGCAGATATATCTATGGACGGATCGAGCAGTGTGTTCAGCATACACACTGCCCGATCCGTCGGGGGACTGACGTCATGAACTGGGCGGGCGTGTACACACGCCCGCCCAGTTCAGCTGTCAATCACCGCCGGCCGCCGCAGCATGTGTACGGGTGGTCGGCCGACCGCCCCGTACACACACAGCGACGTGCCAATATATTGGTAGATATATTGGCCATCGGCTGTGCTGCGGGGCCGACGCGATACGTCTGTGAACGACGGAGTTCACAGACGTATCGGCCGTACACACTGGCCGACGGTCCCGCGATATATCGGCCGTTTAGGAGAACGGCCGATATATCGACCAGTGTGTACGGGCCTTAACTGTCATTTATCTAGCACAGTCTGATTGGCTGCTTTGGGCAACTTCTCCACTTTACCTCTCTCCAAGGCTTGATACATCTCCCCCTGTGTGAGTCTCTGCTTCTCCTCCTAGTGCGGAGACTGTGCAGTTATAAAACTTACAGCGGGATGTACTAAAGGAAAAATGCAGTAAAACACCCGTTTTCTGGGTTTTTACTGCATTTTCAAATGTACTAAGGACCCAGCTGCCCGCTTTTCGATGTGGAGGGTATCGACATCTTTTTACGGCGATACCCTATAGAAGCCTACGGGCTTCTTACCACATCCCGTCGCACCCGCCGCCCAGCGCCGCTCACGCTGACCCCCCCCATACCTGTATGCAGGCAGCTCCCGTCGCAGTCCCAGATCCCAGCCACCTCCTCCCCCAGGAACACAGACATCTGTACTTCCGACTGCAGGAAGGAGAAGGAGGAGCCCGGGACTGACCGCAGACGTCACCTCCCGATGCATATGTTAGTACGATATCAGGCGATGGCCCATGAAGATTATTAGCACATCCCCCCTTAAATGTGGAAAGTGTAGCATCACCATCATCATTCCTTCTCATCATGTCAGACATATAGACACCTTGGGGGAGATTCAAATGCTTCTTTGGGCACCCACCTGAGCAAATCAGTGGTTGCTCTGATTGGGCGCCCATTATAAGTGCCCAAACAGCCGCTAATCCCACCTAAAGTCCAAACCACTCACTTTCCACATGTCTTACAGGACTGACGGGCACACGAATGAAGCAAAAACTGAATTGCTCCGTGTTGCGCACCCTAATTGTAGCCGCGGGGGAAAACAATTGAATCGCCCCCCTTTGTGTTGCTCCACTTGCTGTAGGTTGTTACTGCATGCTGGGACTTGTAGTCCCACTGCATCTGAAAAGCCACAAGAAGACTACTTGATAATAAAAAAAAGAAAAGAAATCCCATATAATTTGCTCCAATGCATCATCCCCTGCATCCAGAAATAATGACCTCATAATTCAGCAGCCAATCACTGGAAGGGAAACATTGCGCATATAAACAAATGATTCTTCTTTTAGTTGGCTTCCCATTTATAACAAGATATATATACTGTATGTTTATTAACATTTACACTCCTACTTCTCTCTTGTGTGATGCTCCGGGGCGGTTGGGCTGTGCTGTCCTGGGGGTCCCGTGCTCTGAACATGAATTTTAGGAATGTTAGGGACCCCCCTGATGAGATCAAAAATGGTGCTAAGATTCTCAATATTTCTCTCTTAAATTGTTGCAGAGTATTATAATTGCTCTGATTGTCAGATGATAGATTTTAGAGTGTGCGCGGGCATTTTTTCTTTTTCTGTTCCAGCCTTAGTTCTACAATCAGGTGGAAACATTTCATAAGAGTAACACATAACAGTTATAATCTTACATGAAATGTGGCTTTCACGTGTGTGTGTACTGACGCTCCGGCTGAACCCAAGACATCCGGGGTCATGAGGGGGTTGGAAGACAGCTGGCTGCCATCCTGAAGCCATTCATTATACCTCAATGTAGACATCTTAATTCTTTTATTTGGATCCACAGTAAGAAGCCCTGAGCAGAGAGATAAACATTGTACAAGTGAGGACATAGCGCCTGCGGCACCACACGCACCCAGGTGTTACGGAGCAGAGAGATAAACATTGTACAAGTGAGGACACAGCGCCTGCGGCACCACACGCACCCAGATGTTACGGAGCAGAGAGATAACGTACAGGTGAGGACACAACACCCGTGGCATCCACGCACCCAGCGGTGTCGGAGCAGAAAGATAACGTACAGGTGAGGACACAACACCCGTGGCATCCACGCACCCAGCGGTTACAGAGCAGGGAGATAACGTACAGGTGAGGACACAACACCCGTGGCATCCACGCACCCAGCGGTTACAGAGCAGGGAGATAACGTACAGGTGAGGACACAACACCCCTGGCATCCACGCACCCAGCGGTTACAGAGCAGGGAGATAACGTACAGGTGAGGACACAACACCCGTGGCATCCACGCACCCAGCGGTGTCGGAGCAGAAAGATAACGTACAGGTGAGGACACAACACCCGTGGCATCCACGCACCCAGCGGTTACAGAGCAGGGAGATAACGTACAGGTGAGGACACAACACCCGTGGCATCCACGCACCCAGCGGTTACAGAGCAGGGAGATAACGTACAGGTGAGGACACAACACCCGTGGCATCCACGCACCCAGCGGTGTCGGAGCAGAAAGATAACGTACAGGTGAGGACACAACACCCGTGGCATCCACGCACCCAGCGGTTACAGAGCAGGGAGATAACGTACAGGTGAGGACACAACACCCCTGGCATCCACGCACCCAGCGGTTACAGAGCAGGGAGATAACGTACAGGTGAGGACACAACATCCGTGGCATCCACGCACTCAGTGGTTATGGAGCAGATCACCAGGCGGCCTGACCATGGTTTATACCTTGTATCAAATCTTTTGCCTCTTGAGACACATTTCTCCAACTTTCTCCATCGAAAGAGAAGTCGCCTTGCTTTATTTTCTTCATGATTTCCTCGGCACTGGCGTACATCAGCGCTTTCTCCTGACACTGGAAAGGCACCTGCCCCGAGAGCATTGTATACTGGGAAGAAGAAAGAAATGAATCGTCAGACATTCCACCTGCACAGACTCTTCCGTTCTCTAACCTCTTGAGTTTTACAAATGAATGAAGTCACACAGCGCTCACTTAAGGCTGAGCAGACGGATATTTAGTACATTCAGGCTTCCCAGTTACAAGCAGAGTGTAAACTCCCAGAGTACTGGAAGTTAGTTTACATTATCCATACATGTTAACATTAAAAGGGTAAAGCAACTTATTTTAACCACCCTCCCCATCAGGAAATGCATCCCAAGGCAGCAGAGAGTGGGCACTGAGGGGACGATGTGCCAGTGGAAGGGACACTGAATGAGCTGATGCATAGGTAGCATGGGAAGCAGGTAGGGAAAGCGGCAGAGAAGTCCAGCAGGAGGACTACAAGCCGGTGATGGCAGTCTCAGAGTAATCTTGGTGGCAGAAGTGGGATTACAGACAGCAAAAACAGGAGCGGGAGGAGAGAAAGGGAGATAAGCCACACCAAGAGAGGCTTTCTTTAGGATTATCAAGTAGAGCCCAATATTTAAAGGGGTATAAGAATGTGCCAGTGGGGATAGACGGGGTTAATAGGTGAGCTAGAGGGTGGCATGCAGTGGGAGAGAATGGGGAAAAGAAGCTGAGAAGGGAATAGGGACAACGGCACTCTAAAGGCACAGTGTTCATCCTCAATGACAGGGGGGCAATAAATGGAGATTAGCTTTCAGTTGTGTGTGGAATGAGAGGTCCTGGCCTTAGGACATATCCTGTCTAATGGCATCATAGCTAAACATTTAAATTTAGCATTTCTATAAAAATGATCTTTCTTAGACTGACTGTCTCCTGAATCCTACATCATCTTCCGCAGCCCTGGGCTAAATGATCTCAACGGGGCATCTAACTCATCCTGTGATCTACAGGAACTAAAGAGCATCCCTGGTCCACACACCGCAGCAGCACATGGTACAGCCCCGCTTCTCAGCCAGCAACATCCCACGTCCTCATACAGGAGGCAGCCACACCTTGTACCAAAGGATAATGACTGTAGTGCGCAGTTTTCGTTACACCTCCATGTACTCATAAATTTCTTTATTTTTTTTAAATAAAAAAATTAAAGAACGACCCAGTAATATTTTTTTTTTTAATTACAAAGCATTCTCTCCAATAGATTTCAAATACTATGCGAGAAAGATTTAGGAGCAGACCAGAATTTTAGCGTCTCGCAGCGAGACTGAGGCTGGGTTATTCTCTGAGCCAATGCGAGAAACAGGGACACAAATCTCAGCCAGCGACACAAAGACAGGGACAGTCTAAAAATCAGCACTGCTCGTTGTCCAAAGAGGATTTTATCTCATTAGCTTACTAAAATGACCCCCAGACTCCAAAGGTCACATGACTCATCGTAGCCACTGTCATTCAGGAGTTCCGGCGCAGCGTAATGCAGGGTGAAGCAGGGCGTTTTCAGGGGTTGGTTATCCGGTGGTTTTAACCGCGCAAATCCAAAATCTATAATTTTTATTTCAGAATTGTCACTTTCATCTGTGAAGAGAAAATTCTGGGGGTGGGGAAACAGACAAGAATAAATATCCCAAGTTCAATGGAAAAAAATACTTTAAAGCAGCGGTTCCCAAACAGTGTCCCCAAGAAACTCTTGCAGACCAGGTTTTCTGGATATTCCAGCTTGTGCACAACTGGCTTAATTAGTACCTCAGTCAATTTGATTTAACCACCTGTGCTCAGGCATGGATATCCTTAAGACTGAGCCTGTCAGGGTGCCTTGAGGACCGAGTTTGGAAACCTCTGCTTTAAAGGTAAAATAATAAAAACAAAAACACTTCTTGCTGCACATGCCAGCTACAGACAGAAAATCCATACAGGTTTACTGAGAATCTTACTGACGTCGGCAGCCACTAGATGGCGCCCAACGGAGATATTCAAATATAGCTGCGTTCGGGCGCAATTAGCTGCCGGCGTCTACATTCCAGCTCGCACCCGCCGGGGATGGCGAGCTGAAATGTGTGTAAAGTGATCTGTTTGGGCACCCAGACGGCACTTTTCCCCGATCGCGCCCAATAGTTTAGTCGCTTTACGGTGCGATAGGGGGCATCAAATTAAAATCGCCCCCCTGCGATCTCCCATCACTTTAGACAGAAAATTGGGGGCGATAACATTTGAATTCCCCCCTATGTGTCTCCACTATCACATGGAGTATGTCAATACTGCTAAACGGATACATTGTAACATAAACCTGCCATGGTTTTATGCGCTGTACAATCTATTCAGTGAATAAAAACAGAACTAGCCATAACAGTACCTCTGGCTTCAGGTCCCGGTGCACAACCCCGACGTCGTGCATGTGGCTGACTGCGGAGACCAGTTTGCGCATGATGCGGCTGGCTTCCGCCTCGCTGAACGACTTCTTCTTCTTGATGCGCTCAAACAGTTCTCCTCCTCTCAGTAATTCCATCACCAGGAAGGTGTGAAGCTGCGACAAAGGGAGAGTGATGAGATCTACGTCCGTCACTGAACCCTGCCACAAACCTCCCATTGCAAGCTAGCTATTTCCAGCCATGCCCGTGTCTCTAACTACCCCAGGCTTTACCCTCCTCGTAGCCAGAGCTGGGGTATCAGAAATACTAAGGTACATGGAGCGCTCTCGTCCAGAGATTTAGGTGCTGGATGTCCCAATCCACATAACAAAACATTGGGCTTTGGCAATCGCCCACCTTGTACCACAAGTGTCGTCAGCCCTGAGCCCCAAAACATCCAATAGGACACCTACAGGGGCTTAGCACGCGGAACAGCATTCCTTTGTCGGAGGCCATTGTACTTTTAGGGGCTGATTTATCTACAAGTTTTATCACACACAGCAAGTATCGTTGCACATAAGTGGTGCCCCCGCCAATGAAAGCTGATTGGCTGGAGCACCATATATCCTACGCAATGAGTTTCAAAACTCATTGGGGGGTATTCAATTGTTTGGAAAGTCGGTTGGGTGTCTGTTTTTTTTCCTGTCTATTAGATACCCAAATGATACCCCCCCATTGCTGATAAATCAGCCCCCTAGTCCTCATCTTCAGACTTTGGGGTTACATGAGGCACAGTCAGAGATGGAGCATCTGCACCTATCATAAGGCTCGTGCGACAGATGCGTCAGTCCTTGCACAGTTACACGCACAGCCGCACGCCAGGGAAGGGCTTCCAGTGGTATTATGAGCAGAAGACGCAGACACAGATGTCACCACATCCAGCTCAGATATAGGACAGTAAGACAGATAAAGTACCAGCCAATCAGCTCCTGACTGACATGTTCTAATCTCTGTCCCCGTTATCTCTCTCCCCCTATATATCCTGTACATGTGTGATATATTCTCACCTGGTCATGGTGGACATCCAGCAGCTTCACAATGTTGGGGTGGCTCTCGCACAGCCTCATCGCTGCCATCTCTCTCTGTGTATTGCTTTCCATTCTACACATGCAGAAAACAAAAATAAATATATCTCTGCTGGCGGCCACAGGACGCGGGTTCCCATCTTACCTACAGAAGGAAGGACACTGCAATAGACAAGCGTCACCTCCACTCTAGGGGCGTCTATGCTCCCACCCCCTGACCTAAGTCACAGTTCAAGTGGAGCCACAGCCGTCTAGAGTCAGGAGGGGTTTGATCATAATGCAGACCACTGTGGACGCCCATCCTGGTCACCTGTGTCCCTGGAAGGGGTTAGTGGTGCCAGCCTCCCTGGGGCCCAGGCGCTCTGTAAGGGGAAAACCTTAAGCAATGACACTTTCTACATCATAGTCCTCATAGCACCCTGTCTGCACTGTCCCCAAGGTGGTGGAAGAAGACCAAGCGGGTTCAAGAGCATGGTAACGGGAAACGCTGCCTGAGGAAGAGGCCAGGTGCCGGGAAACGCTGCCCGAGGAAGCGGCCAGGTGCCGGGAAACGCTGCCCGAGGAAGCGGCCAGGTGCTGGGAAACACTGCCTGAGGAAGTGGCCAGGTGCTGGGAAACGCTGCCCGAGGAAGCGGCCAGGTGCTGGGAAACGCTGCCCGAGGAAGCGGCCAGGTGCTGGGAAACACTGCCCGAGGAAGCGGCCAGGTGCTGGGAAACGCTGCCCGAGGAAGCGGCCAGGTGCTGGGAAACGCTGCCCGAGGAAGTGGCCAGGTGCTGGGAAACGCTGCCCGAGGAAGCGGCCAGGTGCTGGGAAACGCTGCCCGAGGAAGCGGCCAGGTGCTGGGAAACACTGCCTGAGGAAGTGGCCAGGTGCTGGGAAACGCTGCCCGAGGAAGCGGCCAGGTGCTGGGAAACGCTGCCCGAGGAAGCGGCCAGGTGCTGGGAAACGCTGCCCGAGGAAGTGGCCAGGTGCTGGGAAACACTGCCTGAGGAAGCAGCCAGGTGCTGGGAAACACTGCCTGAGGAAGCGGCCAGGTGCTGGGAAACGCTGCCCAAGGAAGAGGCCAGGTGCTGGGAAACACTGCCTGAAGAAGCGGCCAGGTGCTGGGAAACGCTGCCCGAGGAAGCGTCCAGGTGCCGGGAAACGCTGCTCGAGGAAGAGGCCAGGTGCCAAGAAACGCTGCCTGAGGAAGCGGCCAGGTGCCGGGAACGCTGCCCGAGGAAGCGGCTCTCCAGTCACACAGCCCGGCCATACGTAGGCGCACAGCTGCTCTCCAGTCACACAGCCCGGCCATACGTAGGCGCACAGCTGCTCTCCGGTCACACAGCCCGGCCATACGTAGGCGCACAGCTGCTCTCCGGTCACACAGCCCGGCCATACGTAGGCGCACAGCTGCTCTCCGGTCACACAGCCCGGCCATACGTAGGCGCACAGCTGCTCTCCGGTCACACAGCCCGGCCATACGTAGGCGCACAGCTGCTCTCCGGTCACACAGCCCGGCCATACGTAGGCGCACAGCTGCTCTCCGGTCACACAGCCCGTTCATACTTAGATACGCACTGCTCCTGACACGTACCGTTTGCTGATTATTTTCACAGCATACTCCTGCTGGGTTTTCTTGTGCAGGCATTTCCGGCAGATGGAGAAGCTGCCCTCGCCCAGGGGCTTGTCTTTCAGATCGAGCTCGTAGTGCTGGTAAAAGGAGGAGTCCTGCGAGAGAATGAATGACAATGGTGGGACGGTTACTTCAGCACAGAGACTGGTGACTGGACAGAGACACTCAGCAAAAACAGATGCCACGGTGGCTAATTGTACATGTCATGCGTGTGTGCATAGAACAGTAATGTCATCTGCTACATAGGGACATGTCAGAACACACTGTTTCTCATGGACGGTGCAGGACCGAGGAGCAACCTCACCACCACAGGATAGGTTATATACATCGGTCACTACACATCGTCATAACAGGACAACGCCTTCCTGGGTCATGGTGACCCTTTGTCTCTGTTATGGTATCTGTGTGTGCTTATGTCCTCAGGCTGTGCAGACACTTACAGACAGGTTCTTACTGCTACTCAACATGCATCTAACAATCAGTAACCACAAGTGACCATGAAATAAAACACAACCATGCGATCGCTTACAGATATATGCAGCACAATATGTCACAGGTTCAGCTAACATCATTCAATACCGATGTCTTACGCTAAGACCTGTTTTCATCATCTCCCATCTTACAGAACGCTTTTGTAAACTGTTTCTCCAACACCGAGCAGGTCTCACGTGTATACAGATCATGTAACAACCAGGTGATACATCTGTGTCCACACAACAGGAGCACACACCTAGGGGAATATCTCCTGATCCCTATGGTGTGCGCTGTACACACACAGCAACAGAACATGGAAGTACGCCTCTACTGTATATTGGGCTACGGCTCTTTCCTGGTACCCCGGCCAGGTACACACTGTCCCTTCCTTCTCCGATGTCTGACTTGTTACACAGGTCCATGGTTTATCTAATGTTTGCTCAACCACTATTGGATATATATATATATATATATATATATCAATATATATATATATTGTGCACTATATAAAATGTATTGGCCCCTAAAGCTTTATCCGCTTTATTTGTTCTACATTCTTATTTTACAGGATCAACAAATGATGAAGTGTGTGTGTGGGGGGGGGGGGGGGGGAGTGATAACTCACAGCCCCGGAAGTCACAACTTTAGCTGGACACACAATTTTGCAGGAGCATAATATGCTAACTAGGTCCTAAAACTCTCAGCCTTCTGACCAGATAACAGTGGCAGGGATTGCTCTCTCTCTGTATTTGTATCCACCCTATTATATATCCGTAGGGCGGCGCTAGCTTCTACTGAGTGCACTAAAAAGGTTTGGAAAGAGGGAGTTTGTGGGAACCGCTACGGTCAAACGATTTTTTTGTGTAGATAAGTGTCCTCTGAAAAACTAAATATGTATCTCAGAAATTACTTCTGGTTCAGGTAACCATACACATGAAAGATTTTATATCTTTTAAGGCGTATGTATGGGTTACCATTCAGTGGTGGTCCCATGAGTCAAAGAGTATCAGAACGAATACCAAATGAAGAGAATGGACGGTAGAAGACTCTTATTTGGGAGCACTCTAATTCAGATGGACTAATATAGGTTTCAATACCTAATACTGATAAAATCATGTCTTTAATGATTTATTACTAAAATTTAGTTATAGGAGTTCAATTTAAATCAATATGTGAATCAAAAAACTCGGCGGAAATATAATAACAATTAAAGTATATATTTGGTAGCGTAAATGCTACAATAAAAATGAGCCGGAAATCTTTTCTATGGCCAATAAATGTCACATTATGGTTATAACAATGTACATTGTGAAAGGTATGGCCATCATTCATTCTGCAAGTATCCCTTAGGGTAATTTTATGGCAGAGAATTAAATCATAGGTCATACGAATCAGAGTGCCAGTTAATATTCTTTATCAGTGATACACAGATGGACAGCAATATTTATTGCAGTACCAGAGTGTTCTAAGGTGGTCTCCCATCCAAGTACTAACCCGGCCCTCCACTGCTTGGCTTCCAAGGTCGGAAGAGATTGGGCATCTCCAGTGGGGTATGTCCGCAAATATTGTGCTTGCCTCTCTTATCACTCTAATTAGATAAACTGTGAGCGCTGGAAATAGGGATTGTTATATATTCACAATGATAAGGATTGAACACATATGTGACAATTGGGCCCACAGACAAAAAATATACTGGTTATGTGGAAAAATAAGTTGAGTGCCACAAAACATCCAATACAATACTTTTTTATACCCAAACTCAAATACAATTAGGTCACCAGTCTGGCCACAGTACAGCACTGAGTACCGTTATATGTATGCAAAAAAGTGGTTACATATAATCCATATAGTCCTGTAACCGTGATAGTTGTTTTGACAGTGATATACAAAAAGACAGCAATTATTGCAGTACCAGGGTGTTCCAAGGTGGTCTCCCATCCAAATACCGACCCGGCCCTCCACTATTTAGCATTCATGCTCAGATGCGTTTCAGCACCTCTGGGGTATATCCGTAAGTATTATGCTGGTCATTGAAGCACTGACTCAGAGTAGATAATATGCTCACTCACAAAAATTATATTCTCAATAGTTAAATATATGAGCTAAGCATACATTTAGCGTCATAGACTGAAAAACTCAGATGCTGTATATAATTGTTATCCTCTGTGCAAAAGAGTTCGAAACATAGTATCCTCAGATAAGGTTAAGGGGGTGAATCAGAGTTGATCGCACGCTGTCGATTTTCGCAGCGCAGCGATCAGGTTACTACTGCGCATGCACCGCAATGCGCACGCATGTCGTACGGGTACAAACAGCATCGTTGCTGTGCAATGCTTCTAGCGACGAATCCATTCGCACGGGTGTTCGCAAGGAGATTGACAGAAAGAGGGCGTTTATGGGTGTCAACTGACAGTTTTCTGGGAGTGGTAGGGAAAACGCAGGCGTGTCCAGGCGTTTGCCTGACGTCAATTCCGGGACCAGACAGGCTGAAGTGATCGCAAGGGCTGCGTAAATTTAGATCTACTCTGAAACTGCAAAAAACGTTTTCGTCTTGCTCGTCTGTACATGCGATCGCACACTTGCAAAGCGAAAATACACTCCCCCCCCCCCCGTGGGCGGCGACTATGCGTTTGCATGGCTGCAAAGAGTAGCTAGCGAGCGATCAACTCGGAATGAGGGCCTAAGTGCATAGAACAAATGGATTATACCAACATTGCCAAGTCTCCAACATTTATTGAGATATATGCAACCACTAACAAATATGGCTGAGGCATATATATAAGCCTAACAGCAGCATGAGGTATCTTGTTTTCACAAGAAAGCAGTTTGCTGTGACAAAGAGATTATAAACCCATAGGTTATTGTTAATGTGCAAATAACCTTGCAGCAGTATAAGAAATCATATACATCTATCATAAACTAGCAAAAAATGTGACATGCAAGAATAGTATACTCATTGAATAATGCCACTGAGCTATCAAATAGAAAATTGCAACAGTGTATCTTTTCTGTAGCGTTAGGTCTAATAATAGATAACTTGCAATTGGCCTCCCTCAAATTAGAGGGGAGATGCTATAAACTGCATTAAGTCTGCTGTGTATACGATACCAGTGACCGGATGGTCTTACACCGGTATTGTGGTGGCGCCTGTGTCCTGTTTTACGGAGGTAGAGGAAACCGTGCAAAATCCTGACGTACGTTTCGCAGGTGAGCTTGATCACAGGACATGATCATGTCTGTGATCAAGCTCACCTGCGAAACGTACGTCAGGACCCTGCACAGTCACGTGGTGCGCACACGTGACCGGAACAGCCGGATCATCGTAGCCCATCACTAGGCAACCCCAGGCGGCCACACGCTACCGCACAATTGGAGCCCGACTACGGGCAGGAGCGGCGGGAGTTAGTGGCACCTCTCCACACTTGGTACCTATACCAACACTACTTACAATACCTGACCTCTACTTCAGGAAAACGGGACACAGGCGCCACCACAATACTGGTGTGAGACTATCTGATAAAGAATATTAACTGCCACTCGGATTCGTATGACCTAAGATTTAATTCTCTGTGATAAAATTTCCCTAAGGGATACTTGCAGAATGAATGATGGTCATACCTTTCACAATGTACATTGTTATAACCATAATGTGACATTCTACTCGCCATAGAAAAGATTTGCGGCTCATTTTATATTGTAGAATTTACGCCACCAAATATATACTTTAATTGTTATTATATTTTCGCTAAGTTTTTTGATTCATATATTGATTTCAATTGAACTCCTATAACTAAATTTAAATAAATCATTAAAGACATGATTTTATCAGTATAAGGTATTCAAACATATTAGTCCATCTGAATTAGAGTGTTCCCAAATAAGAGTCTTCTACTGTCCATTCTCTTCATTTGGTATTCGTTCTGCACTAAAAAGGTGAAACGTTGTTAAAATCCTCTCGGTAGAATCAGAATATAAAGCCTCAGGTGTCGTAGAATACCTTCATCATGGCGCTCCTCGCTATGTTGGTGACTCCCGGCCGCTCTGTTCCCAGGTGGTACTGGATGGGATCTGAGATTGCAGCGTTACGCTTGAACAAGATAGACGGAGCAACAAAGGAATAGCCCTGCATATAAAGATCACATATGTGTTATATCACAGGGTGACTCGCAGCATGCTCTAGAACACAGATAGCCAGCGCAGAAATACATCCCTGAGCTCACACAGTGTATACATGCCATACATCCCTGATCTCACACAGCGTATACATGTCACCCATCCCTGATCTCACACGGCGTATACATGTCATACATCCCTGAGCTCACAGTGTATACATGATATACATCCCTGAGCTCACACAGTGCATACATGATATACATCCCTGAGCTCACAGTGTATAAACGCCATACATCCCTGAGGTCACACAGTGTATACATGGCATACATCCCTGAGCTCACACAGTGTATACATGTCACACATCCCTGATCTCAGACACAGTGCATACATGTCACCCATCCCTGATCTCACACAGTGCATACATGTCATACATCCCTGATCTCACACACACTGCATACATGTCATACATCCCTGAGCTCACACAGTGTATACATGTCATACATCCCATATCTCACACACAGTGCATACATGTCATACATCCCTGATCTCACAGTGTACACGTCATACATCGCTGATCTCACACAGCGTATACATGTCATACATCCCTGATCTCACACAGTGTATACATGCCATACATCCCTGAGCTCACACAGTGTATACATGTCATACATCCCTGAGCCCACACAATGTATACATGTCACACATCCCTGAGCTCACACAGCGTATACATGATATACATCCCTGATCTCACAGTGTATACATGCCATACATCCCTGATCTCACACAGTGTATACATGTCATACATCCCTGATCTCACACACAGTGCATACATGTCATCCATCCCTGATCTCACAGTGTATACATGTCATACATCCCTGATCTCACACACAGTGCATACATGTCATCCATTCCTGATCTCACAGTGTATACATGTCATACATCCCTGATCTCACACACAGTGCATACATGTCATCCATCCCTGAGCTCACACAGTGCATACATGTCATCCATCCCTGATCTCACACAGTGTATACATGTCATAGAACCGCCTTACTTCCTTTCTTTCCTCACACTCACTGCTTGACCCATTCCAGTCTGGCTTCCGTCCTCTCCACTCCACTGAAACTGCCCTTACAAAAGTATGCAATGACCTCCATGCTGCTAAATCTAAGGGACACTACTCTCTTATTCTACTTGATCTCTCTGCTGCTTTTGACACTGTGGACCATCCTCTTCTACTGCAAATTCTTCACTCCATTGGTCTGCATGACACTGACCTCTCTTGGCTGTCCTCCTACCTTTCTTTCTCTGTCTCCTCTCATGACTCCACCTCCCCCGCACTTCCACTAACTGTAGGGGTACCCCAAGGTTCTGTCCTTGGTCCTCTTCTCTCTCTATACGTCCTCACTAGGTAAGCTCATTAGTTCTTTTGGTTTCCAATATCATCTCTATGCTGATGACACCCAAATCTATCTTTCCTCTCCAGACCTCTCCCCTGCTCTCCTCACTCATATCTCCTACTGTCTTCTCTGCTACCTCTTCCTGGATGTCCCAGCGCTTTCTTAAACTTAACATGTCTAAGACAGAGCTGATCATCTTTCCTCCCTCCCGCATAACCTCACCTCCTACAATCTCATTATCTATTGATGGCACTACTGTCTCCTCTAGCCCCCAAGTGCGCTGTCTTGGTGTAATCCTTGACTCCTTCCTCTCCTTCAAACCACACATTCAGCACCTCTCACAAACCTGCAATTTTCATCTAAAAAATATTTCCAGGATCAGACCCTTTCTGACCCAGGATGCTATTAAGACTCTTATCCACTCACTGGTCATCTCCAGACTGGATTACTGTAATCTGCTCCTAACTGGCATTCCTGACAATTACCTCTCTTTACTCCAATCTATCCTCAGTGCTGCTGCCCGGCTCATCTTCCTCACCAAACGCACTACGTCCACCTCTCCTCTCTTACTAGACCTTCACTGGCTCCCCTTCCCTTTCAGAATCCATTTCAAGCTTCTCACACTCGATTACAAAGCCCTCACCCACTCCTCTCCCATCTACATCTCTGACCTTATCTCCCTTTACACTCCCACCCGTCCTCTTCGCTCTGCTAATGCACGCCGACTCTCCTGCCTACGGATCACTTCCTCCCACTCCTACCTCCAAGATTTTTCACGTGCTGCACCACTTCTTTGGAATTCCCTACCTCTCTCCCTCAGACTCTCCACCTCTCTACAAAACTTCAAACGATCTCTCAAGACCCACTTCTTCACCAAACCCAGCCAAATCTCATCCTAACCCTCTGTTCTACGTTCTCTATGTACCCCATCTGTGTCACCCCTGTCTGTCTACCCCTCCCCTTTAGAATGTAAGCTCTCACGAGCAGGGCCCTCTTCCCTCGTGTGCTTATCCTTTCTTACTTTAATAATCTTCAACTGCACCACATCCAGCAGTCTTCTGCCACCTGACACTTATTCCAGTGTCATCTGCTGATGTAACTATGTTTATTTACCCTGTACTTATCCTATACTGTCATCAACTGTAAGTTGCTGTTTCCTGTTTAATTATTTGTTTATGTGCTCTGTAATTGGGCGCTGCGGAACCCTTGTGGCGCCATATAAATAAAGGATAATAATAATAAATACATACCTGATCTCACACAGCGTATACATGATATACATCCCTGATCTCACACCTTGTATACATGTCATACATCCCTGATCTCACACAGTGCATACATGTCATCTATCCCTGAGCTCACACAGTGTATACACGTCATCCATCCTTGATCTCACACAGTCCATACACGTCATCCATCCCTAATCTCACACAGTGCATACATGTCATCCATCCCTGATCTCACACAGTGTATACATGTCACCCATTCCTGATCTCACAGTGTATACATGTCACCCATTCCTGATCTCACACAGTGTATACATGTCACCCATTCCTGATCTCACAGTGTATACATGTCACCCATTCCTGATCTCACACAGTGTATACATGTCACCCATTCCTGATCTCACAGTGTATACATGTCACCCATTCCTGATCTCACACAGTATATACATGTCATCCATCCCTGATCTCACAGTGTATACATGTCATACATCCCTGATCTCACACACAGTGCATACATGTCACACATCCCTGATCTCACACACAGTGCATACATGTCACACATCCCTGATCTCACACACAGTGCATACATGTCATCCATCCCTGATCTCACACAGTGCATACATGTCATCCATCCCTGATCTCACACAGTGTATACATGTCACCCATTCCTGATCTCACAGTGTATACATGTCACCCATTCCTGATCTCACACAGTGTATACATGTCACCCATTCCTGATCTCACAGTGTATACATGTCACCCATTCCTGATCTCACACAGTATATACATGTCATCCATCCCTGATCTCACAGTGTATACATGTCATACATCCCTGATCTCACACACAGTGCATACATGTCACACATCCCTGATCTCACACACAGTGCATACATGTCACACATCCCTGATCTCACACACAGTGCATACATGTCATCCATCCCTGATCTCACACAGTGCATACATGTCATCCATCCCTGATCTCACAGTGTATACATGTCACCCATTCCTGATCTCACACAGTGTATACATGTCACCCATTCCTGACCTCACACAGTGTATACATGTCACCCATTCCTGATCTCACACAGTGCATACATGTCACACATCCCTGATCTCACACACAGTGCATACATGTCATCCATCCCTGATCTGATCTCACACAGTGCATACATGTCACCCATTCCTGACCTCACACAGTGTATACATGTCACCCATTCCTGATCTCACACAGTGTATACATGTCACCCATTCCTGATCTCACACAGTGTATACATGTCACACATCCCTGAGCTCACACAGTGTATACATGTCACCCATTCCTGATCTCACACAGTGTATACATGTCACCCATTCCTGATCTCACACAGTGTATACATGTCATCCATCCCTGATCTCACAGTGTATACATGTCATACATCCCTGATCTCACACACAGTGCATACATGTCACACATCCCTGATCTCACACACAGTGCAGACATGTCATCCATCCCTGATCTCACACAGTGCATACATGTCACACATTCCTGATCTCACACAGTGTATACATGTCACCCATTCCTGATCTCACACAGTGTATACATGTCACCCATTCCTGATCTCACACAGTGCATACATGTCACACATCCCTGATCTCACACACAGTGCATACATGTCATCCATCCCTGATCTCACACAGTGCATACATGTCACCCATTCCTGACCTCACACAGTGCATACATGTCACACATTCCTGATCTCACACAGTGTATACATGTCATACATCCCTGAGGTCACACAGTGCATACATGTCATACATCCCTGAGGTCACACAGTGTATACATGTCACCCATTCCTGATCTCACACAGTGTATACATGTCACCCATTCCTGATCTCACACAGTGTATACATGTCACCCATTCCTGATCTCACACAGTGTATACATGTCACCCATTCCTGATCTCACACAGTGTATACATGTCACACATTCCTGATCTCACAGTGTATACATGTCATCCATCCCTGATCTCACACAGTGTATACATGTCACCCATCCCTGATCTCACACAGCGTATACATGTCACACATCCCTGATCTCACACAGCGTATACATGTCACCCATTCCTGATCTCACACAGTGTATACATGTCATCCATCCCTGATCTCACACAGCGTATACATGTCACACATCCCTGATCTCACACAGCGTATACATGTCATCCATCCCTGATCTCACACAGCGTATACATGTCATCCATCCCTGATCTCACACAGCGTATACATGTCACACATCCCTGATCTCACACAGCGTATACATGTCACCCATTCCTGATCTCACACAGTGTATACATGTCACACATCCCTGATCTCACACAGCGTATACATGTCATCCATCCCTGATCTCACACAGCGTATACATGTCATCCATCCCTGATCTCACACAGCGTATACATGTCATACATCCCTGATCTCACACAGCGTATACATGTCACCCATTCCTGATCTCTCACAGTGTATACATGTCACCCATTCCTGATCTCTCACAGTGTATACATGTCATCCATCCCTGATCTCACAGTGTATACATGTCATCCATCCCGAGCCGGCTGCTGGGAGCCGGGCACACCGAGCCGGCTGCTGGGAGCCGGGCACACCGAGCTGGCTGCTGGGAGCCGGGCACACCGAGCCGGCTGCTGGGACTCGGACACACTGAGCCGGATGCTGGGTAAAGCACCATCAGTTACCTGAAATATGCGGTCAGCGTTCATGGGAAGAGCTGCGGGGGAGTAGGTCGGATCCATCTCTGTAAACTCCTCTGCAAAATTCCCCACGTCTAGCTCGTCCTTAATGATTGGCTGAAATGGGGCGGGTACTTTCTTTGCTGCCAAATCATCCCAATTGATGTTCTGCAAGAATAAAACATTCTCCAATCTCTTAAAAAGAAAGCGTTAATGTCACTGTATTTCTATATCAATGTCTTACAGGAGACGCTCAGCGTGGCTTCTGTTACTACAGATCTGCGCCAACCTTAGTGATAGCAGCCACGCCGCTCACCCAGGGGAGGGGGGAGGAGAAACGGTGCAGAGCAATGATCAGCCAACCTATAACTATATAAGAACACCCGCCTCACTGCACCAAGTACATGCTATTAAACTAATCCTACTTTCTATACAAGATTAAGGAACATCACATTAACACAATGACATTTACTTTATCAAATTTAGAATATCAGACATCGTTATAAAATGAGACTGCCCTAACCCCCCTCCACACAGAAAAACACACAAACTGTGACATTACTGTATGTGCTGCTTCTGTAACACATGCAACTAGTCTCATGGGAAGAGAATGGAATTCTGCATCAAAACTGAGATATTTGCAGCAATGGAACGTGACGCTTCATCAAATGTGTGAAGCTCTGTGTTCATTGCTGGCTGCAGGGTGGGTGCACATGTGCGCTTTGTTCCGCACCCACAGATAAAATCAGATTTCATTGTCTTCCTCTATTAGTGTGACAGCAGCCTCACATCACTGCTCTGTGCTGCTGGGGACCCTGCTCCTGCCACTATATAACTCTCAGTCTGTGGCTTCCTGTATCAGTGTGACAGCAGCCTCATATCACTGCTCTGTGCTGCTGGGGACCCTGCTCCTCCCACTATGTAACTCTCAGCCTGTGGCTCCCTGTATCAGTGTGACAGCAGCCTCACATCACTGCTCTGTGCTGCTGGGGACCCTGCTCTTCTCACTATGTAACTCTCAGCCTGTGGCTTCCTGCTGCCTACATTCCCCTCCTCACATCATGTCACTTCCCCTGTCACAATGCAGCCCTGTCCTCACTGACACATCACTCATCTCCTGATATACTCTGTGCTGCTGGGTACCCTGCTCCTGCCACTATATAACTCTCAGTCTGTGGCTTCCTGTATCAGTGTGACAGCAGCCTCATATCACTGCTCTGTGCTGCTGGGGACCCTGCTCCTCCCACTATGTAACTCTCAGCCTGTGGCTTCCTGCTGCCTCCATTCCCCTCCTCACATCCTGTCACTGCCCCTGTCACATGCAGCCCTGTCCTTACTGACACATCACTCATCTCCTGATATACTCTGTGCTACTGGGGACACTGCTCCTCCCACTATATAACTCTCAGTCTGTGGCTTCCTGCTGCCTCCATTCTCCTCCTCACATCATGTCACTGCCCCTGTCACATGCAGCCCTGTCCTCACTGACACATCACTCATCTCCTGATATACTCTGTGCTACTGGGGACACTGCTCCTCCCACTATATAACTCTCAGTCTGTGGCTTCCTGCTGCCTCCATTCCCCTCCTCACATCATGTCACTGCCCCTGTGACATGCAGCCCTGTCCTCACTGACACATCACTCATCTCCTGATATACTCTGTGCTGCTGGGTACCCTGCTCCTGCCACTATATAACTCTCAGTCTGTGGCTTCCTGTATCAGTGTGACAGCAGCCTCATATCACTGCTCTGTGCTGCTGGGGACCCTGCTCCTCCCACTATGTAACTCTCAGCCTGTGGCTTCCTGCTGCCTCCATTCCCCTCCTCACATCCTGTCACTGCCCCTGTCACATGCAGCCCTGTCCTTACTGACACATCACTCATCTCCTGATATACTCTGTGCTACTGGGGACACTGCTCCTCCCACTATATAACTCTCAGTCTGTGGCTTCCTGCTGCCTCCATTCTCCTCCTCACATCATGTCACTGCCCCTGTCACATGCAGCCCTGTCCTCACTGACACATCACTCATCTCCTGATATACTCTGTGCTACTGGGGACACTGCTCCTCCCACTATATAACTCTCAGTCTGTGGCTTCCTGCTGCCTCCATTCCCCTCCTCACATCATGTCACTGCCCGTGACATGCAGCCCTGTCCTCACTGACACATCACCCATCTCCTGATATACTCTGTGCTGCTGGGGACCCTGCTCCTCCCACTATATAACGCTCAGTCTGTGGCTTCCTGCTGCCTCCATTCCCCTCCTCACATCATGTCACTGCCCGTGACATGCAGCCCTGTCCTCACTGACACATCACCCATCTCCTGATATACTCTGTGCTGCTGGGGACCCTGCTCCTCCCACTATATAACTCTCAGTCTGTGGCTTCCTTTATCAGTGTGACAGGAGCCTCACATCACTGCTCTGTGCTGCTGGGGTCCCTGCTCTTCTCACTATATAACTCTCAGTCTGTGGCTTCCTGCTGCCTCCATTCCCCTCCTCACATCATGTCACTGCCCCTGTCACATGCAGCCCTGCCCTCACGGACACATCACTCATCTCCTGATATACTCTCTGCTGCTGGGGACCCTGCTCCTCCCACTATATAACTCTCAGTCTGTGGCTTCCTGCTGCCTCCATTCCCCTCCTCACATCATGTCACTGCTCCTGTCACATGCAGCCCTGTCCTCACTGACACATCACTCATCTCCTGATATACTCTGTGCTTCTGGGGACCCTGCTCCTCCCACTATATAACTCTCAGTCTGTGGCTTCCTGCTGCCTCCATTCCCCTCCTCACATCATGTCACTGCCCCTGTCACATGCAGCCCTGTCCTCACTGACACATCACTCATCTCCTGATATACTCTGTGCTTCTGGGGACCCTGCTCCTCCCACTATATAACTCTCAGTCTGTGGCTTCCTGCTGCCTCCATTCCTCTCCTCACATCATGTCACTGCCCCTGTCACATGCAGCCCTGTCCTCACGGACACATCATTTATCTCCTGATATACTCTGTGCTGCTGGGGACCCTGCTCCTCCCACTATATAACTCTCAGTCTGTGGCTTCCTGCTGCCCCCATTCCCTTCTTAAATCATGACAAAACCAGTAAATGAATAAACATAAGAAGGAAGTGCTTGGGCACCTTTACTGTTTGCTATAATAATACATACAAACATTACCCCAGCCGCATCGCCCACCTGGAAAAACGGGTGTTTCTTTATTTCATCGGAGCCATCAGAGCCGCAACCTAACCGCTTATTAGGATTCTTCTTCAATAAACCTCGAATAAGATCTTTTACCAGCTCGCTCATCTCTGCGGGATACGGGGGGTCACTTCTTAATATTCTCCTGCATACAAACAAAAATAGGATTTTAATTACCTACCGGTAAATCCTTTTCTCGTAGTCCATAAGGGATATTGGGGAGACTTAGTACGATGGGGTATAGACAGGGTCCAAAGGAGCCGGTGTACTTTAAATTTCTTCAACTGGGTGTGCTGGCTCCTCTCCTCTATGCCCCCTCCCACATGCAGTTATAGGTAAAACAGTGCCCGAAGGAGAAAGGACATATATGAGAGAAGGAACATAAAGGGTGGTGAGATTTATACACCAGCACACCACTAACATACAACAACCAGCAACGGTTGGTAACAAAACAGCAACAGCTGAACAGGAAACTATAGAACAAGAACCTGCAGAAAAGTCACCGCACTGAGGCGGGCGCCCAATATCCCTTATGGACTACGAGAAAAGGATTTACCAGTAGGTAATTAAAATCCTATTTTCTCTAGCATCCATAAGGGATATTGGAGGAAACTAGTACGATGGGGACGTCCCAAAGCTTCCAGAGCGTGCGGAGACATCTGCAGCACTGACTGCCCAAACTGGGAATCCTCTTTGGTCAGGGTATCAAACTTGTAGAATGTCACAAAAGTTTTCTTCCCCGACCAGGTAGCAGCTCGGCATAGTTGAAAGGCCATGGGCAGCCGCCCAGGAAGACCCCACCGATCTTGTAGAGTGGGCCTTCAGAGACTGTGGAACAGGTAAGGCTGCCGACACATAGGCCTGTTTGATAGTAAGCCTAATCCAATGAGCAATGGACTGCTTTGAAGCAGGGCAACCCTTTTTCTGCGCATCATAGAGCACAAACAATTAATCCGTCTTTCTGGTCCGAGGACGGGATCACAATAGGCTGATTCAAGTGGAACACGGAGACTACCTTCGGCAGGAACTGCTGCCTAGTCCTGAGCTCCACTCTGTCCTCATAAAAGACCAAGTAGGGACTTTTACACGATAAGGCCCCCAATTCTGAGACACGTCTACCAGAAGCCAGGGCCAGTAACATCACAGTCTTCCACATGAGGTACTTGTCTTCTACTGTCATCAGAGGTTCAAACCAGGAGGACTGTAGAAATTCCAACACCACATTCAAATCCCAGGGTGTCGTAGGCGGCACAAAAGGAGTTTGTATGTGGAGCACCCCTTGCAAAAAGGTCTGAACTTCTGGCAGCACTGCCAATTTCTTCTGAAAGAAAATTGAGAGCTGAAATCTAGACCTTAACGGAACCCAGACGTAAGCCCTTATCCACACCAGCGTGCAGGAAACGTAAGAAACATCCCAAGTGGAACTCTGCAGGCGAATGCGTGTATTCCTCACACCAAGAGACATATCTCCTCCAGATATGATGATAGTGTTTTGACGTCACATTCCCCACTCCCCCAGGTAGAGATTGTGACGACTCAGGAAGTCCGCATCCCAGTTGTCCACTCCCGGAATCAAGATTGCCGACATTGCTCTTGCATTTCTTTCCGCCCAGAGGAGTATCTTGACACCTCTCGCATGCAGGCTCTACGTTTTATCCCTCCTTGCCGATTGATGTACGCCACTGCTGTGGCGTTGTCCGACTGTACTTGGATCGCGTGATCCTTGAGCAGAGGAGAGGCCTGAAGCAGTGTACTGTAGATCGCCTGAAGTTCCAGAATGTTGATCGGAAGGAGGGCTTCGTGGGCTGACCACCTGCCCTAGAACTGAGCCCCTTGGGTAACAGCTCCCTATCCTCTCAGACTCGCATCCGTCGTGAGGAGGGTCCAATCCTGAATCCCGAAACTCCGGTCTTCCAGTAGATTGGAAGACTGCAGCCGCCACAGGAGGGAAATCCTGGCCTGAGGTGACAGCCGTATTATCCGGTGTATCTGTAGATGTGGTCCGGATCGCTTGTGCAGGAGTTCCAATTGAAATGTTCTGGCATGGAACCTCCCATATTGCATCGCCTCGTATGAGGCAACCATCTTCCCCAACAATCTTATGCAAAGACGGATGGATACTCGAGCAGTTCGGAGCACCATGCGGACCATCTCTTGAAGCGTTCTCGCTTTGTCCTCCGGGAGGAACACTTTCTGGGCCACAGTATCCAGTAACATCCCCAGGAACAGGAGCCGCTGAGTTGGCTCCAGGTGGGACTTCTGTAAATTGAGAATCCACCCATGGTGTGACAGAAGTTGGATAGTGCAGTCGATATGGAGCAATAAAAGCTCCCTGGATCTTGCTTTTATCAGGAGATTGTCCAGGTAAGGGACAACATTGACCCCCTGGACCCGAAGCTGGAACATCATTTCTGCCATTACCTTTGTGAATACCCTCGGAGCTGTGGACAGGCCGAAGGGCAGTGCCTGGAACTGGTAGTGATCGTCCAGTAGGGCAAACCTCAGATAAGCCTGATGAGGTGGCCAAATTGGAATATGAAGGTAGGCATCCTTGATATCCAAGGAAACCATGAATTCCAGTTCTTCCAGGCCCGCAATCACTGCTCTCAAGGATTCCATTTTGAACTTGAAAACCTTTAGGTAAGGGTTCATGGACTTTAGATTCAAAATGGGTCTTACCGAACCCGGTTGGAGTAATAACCCTTACCGGTTGGAGTAATAACCCTTTCCTCGTTGTGGAATTGGTACTGGAACAATGACGTGGGACTGGACCAACTTTTGGATGGCCTGTTGCAACGTAACTTGTGTATCCATCCTCCAAAGCTGGTAAGCTTGATTTGAAAAATCGTTGGGGTGTAGCACCGTCGTACTCCAGCTTGTAGCCCTGAGAAATGAGTTCCCTGACCCAGGTATCCTGGCAGGACGCGGCTGAAGTGACTCAGTCGAGCTCCCACCTCGAGATCCCTCGGGGTGGGTGGGTACCGTCATGCTGAGGATTTAGTGGAAGCAGAACTGGTGCTCTGTTCCTGAGAACCGGTGTTTGCAGGTCTTCTTGCCTTACCTCTAGTGCCTCCAGCCGCATTGGAGGCACCTCTGGCCCTAGATCGAAATATGTTAGACTGAAAGTACTGAACAGACGGCCCCGGGTAGGAACGCCTAGCCGACGGGGCCCCAGAAGGGAGAAGCATGGACTTCCCTGCCGTGACTTTGGAAATCCACGTATTCAACTCAACCCCAAAGAGCCATTCCCCAGAAAAGGGGAGAGATTCCACAGTGCGCTTGGATTCTGCGTCCGTTATCCACCGACGCAACCACAAGGCCCTTCGCGTCGACACCGCCTTGGCAGAAGACCTAGCATTAATATTGCCCATCTCCTTGAGCGAGTCACACAGGACGCGTGCAGTGTCCTGAATGTGCTTCAGGAGAGTCACCGTAGTTACCAGAGGCATATCCCCGGAGAGGCCCTTCTTAATTTGAGAAGCCCACGTATGAATGGCATGGGTCATCCAGCAACCCGCTATGACCGGCCTTTGCAATACACCTGCTGCTGTGTACATAGACTTTAGAGTAGTCTCTATTTTTCTGTCCCCAGGGTCCTTTATGGTAAAGGAGCCCGGGGCAGGCAGCACCGCCTTTTTTGACTGACGAGAGACTGATACGTCAACTCCCGGGGGGTTCTTCCCAGAATTTCCTACCTTCAGGAGCAAATGGGAAAGTGTGCAAAAATCTTTTTGACACTTGGTAATTTTTGTCTGGATTTTTCCAGGCTAACTTAAATAGGTCATCTAACTCTGCAGAATCAGGGAAAGTGACATTGGGCTTGTTTTGTGTAAAGAAAAACGACTGCTGTGACGCAGCGTCCTCTAGAGGGAGCTTCAACACGTCCCTTATAGCCAGAATACCCTGAGCAGAAGCGGAATTCCCCCTAACGGGATCCAAGTCCTCCCCATCCTCCTGTATATCCTCATCTGTATCAGAGAGTAGAGCAGGTAGACCACGCTTCTGCGGCCCTGCATGAGAGAGTGGGGGCTATGTAACATCTGCCCTAGCAGCTAAATCTGCAACAGCCTGTTGTAGTAGCGGAGTTTTCTGCACATTAGCAGTGAGCTGCGATGAAATATCTGACATCATAGTCTTAAGAGACCCTAACCAGGAGAGCTCTGTACCCTTTCCTCAAGCCCCTTCACTGAGTTGTGAAGATTGGCTGCATTGTTCACATGAAACAGAATCAGATGATAAGGGAGAGAATCTGGTGTGGCATACACTGCATAGCTTGTGTTTACCCATGTTCACAGTAATCACAATAACATACACATACACCCAGACAGTAAAACTTATCAAGCCTGCCCTTACTGTATGTGAGAGGGAGATATAGAGAGAGGAGACCAGCACACCCCAGCTACACAGCCCCAGTGAGGCTGCAGTTCTTTCACAGTGAAACACTGGAGTTTTTGTCCTTTTCAGGACACAGATCGTGTACAATAGCGGCTCTCCCCCTTTGCTACACCCCTGTACTAGTTTCCCAGCATTTTCTGAGTGTCAAGAGGAGCTGTGTGTGCCTGCTGTTGCTGCAGTAAGCAGAGGAAGGCGCCAAAAGCTGGTCCCGCTGTGAGGTAGCTCAGCCCCCCCTCCCAATGGCGCCGGAGCTACAGTGTTTTTTATACTGGCAACATCTCCTAAAGCGCTTAAAAACATCACACAAGTGCTAGTTTAAGCCATCGCTAGCCAGTTTACACGGGGGGCTCTAAGGGGTCCCGTATGCCGCCCCCGTGTTCAGCCGCACAATGAACTGGGGGACCCCCATAGCAGGGGGCCCCAGTTTGTACTCATCACTGTCGTCACCTTCAGGCTAATGTTAGGGGTGTGCGGCGTGCTGCTATTGCGACAGCCAAGGCGCAGTGCCCCGCTGAACAAACAACCACTCAGGACGGTGGTCCTGCAGCGGGGAATCGACTCTGCGCCTCGTAAGGCCGGTGACCGCCCCGCCCCCCTAACTCCCACAGGCAGGTATGCTGTTGCCCAGACAGCATTCCCGAAAATAATAAAAAAAGTTTAAAAGAAAATTAAGAAAACTCTCTGGAGCTGCAGAGTGTGCATCCTCTCCTGAGGGCACTTTCTTCTAAACTGCCTGTGGGAGGGGCATAGAGGGGTGGAGCCAGCACACCCAGTGAAGAAATTTAAAGTGCACCGGCTCCTTTGGACCCCATCTATACCCCATCGCACTAAGTCTCCCCAATATCCCTTATGGATGCTAGAGAAAGTCTATCTACATTCCTCAGAACCAGGTATTAATCTTCTACCCTCAGTATACGGAGGATAATGTGACGTTATGCTGTATACGGGAGGATAATGTGCTGTATACGGGAGGATAATGTGACGTTATGCTGTATACGGGAGGATAATGTGACGCTGTGCTGTATACGGGAGGATAATGTGACGTTGTGCTGTATACGGGAGGATAATGTGACGTTATGCTGTATACGGGAGGATAATGTGCCGTTATGCTGTATACGGGAGGTTAATGTGCCGTTTTGCTGTATACGGGAGGTTAATGTGACGTTATGCTGTATACGGGAGGATAATGTGCTGTATACGGGAGGATAATGTGCCGTTATGCTGTATACGGGAGGTTAATGTGACGTTATGCTGTATACGGAAGGATAATGTGCTGTATACGGGAGGATAATGTGCAGTTATGCTGTATACGGGAGGTTAATGTGATGTTATGCTGTATACGGGAGGTTAATGTGACGTTATGCTGTATACGGGAGGATAATGTGCTGTATACGGGAGGATAATGTGACGTTATGCTGTATACAGGAGGATAATGTGACGTTGTGCTGTATACGGGAGGATAATGTGACGTTATGCTGTATACGGGAGGATAATGTGACGTTATGCTGTATACGGGAGGATAATGTGACATTGCGCTGTATACGGGAGGTTAATGTGACGTTACGCTGTATACGGGAGGATAATGTGACGTTATGCTGTATACGGGAAGTTGATGTGACATTACGCTGTATACGGGAGGATAATGTGACATTGCGCTGTATACGGGAGGTTAATGTGATGTTATGCTGTATACGGGAGGATAATGTGACGTTATGCTGTATACGGAAGGATAATGTGACGTTGTGCTGTATACGGGAGGATAATGTGACGTTATGCTGTATACGGGAGGATAATGTAACGTTATGCTGTATACGGAAGGATAATGTGACGTTGTGCTGTATACGGGAGGATAATGTGACGTTAAGCTGTATACGGGAGGATAATGTGACGTTACGCTGTATACGGGAGGATAATGTGACGTTACGCTGTATACGGGAGGATAATATGACGTTACGCTGTATACGGGAGGATAATGTGACGTTACGCTGTATACGGGAGGATAATATGACGTTACGCTGTATACGGGAGGATAATGTGACATTGCGCTGTATACGGGAGGTTAATGTGACGTTACGCTGTATACGGGAGGATAATGTGACGTTATGCTGTATACGGGAGGTTGATATGACGTTACGCTGTATACGGGAGGATAATGTAACGTTATGCTGTATACGGGAGGATAATGTGACGTTATGCTGTATACGGGAGGTTGATGTGACGTTAAGCTGTATATGGGAGGATAATGTGACGTTATGCTGTATACGGGAGGATAATGTAACTTTATGCTGTATACGGGAGAATAATGTGACGTTATGCTGTATACGGGAGGTTGATGTGACGTTAAGCTGTATATGGGAGGATAATGTGACGTTATGCTGTATACGGGAGGATAATGTAACTTTATGCTGTATACGGGAGAATAATGTGACGTTATGCTGTATACGGGAGGATAATGTGACGTTACGCTGTATACGGGAGGATATGTGACGTTGTGCTGTATACGGGAGGATAATGTGACGTTACGCTGTATACGGGAGGATAATATGACGTTACGCTGTATACGGGAGGATAATGTGACTTATCTACGCTGATGTAAGTGTGTGCGCTGCGATCCCCTCATTTTACCTCCTCCGCCTGCGGTTCCCTCCTAGGACTTGGGAATGGGCGCCATTGATGGGCAATCAACAGTCACAGCTACCAAGCAGCAGATACTGATGCATGTACTACTATATAATGCTCACATTACTATAGGAGAACTATTAATGACCGCGTGCTGGGGCTTATTCCAGCGGCGCTTACTTAGAGATTTCCGCTTGAGAGTTCTTTTCTCCGTCCACAGTGAAGGGAGATCCTCCTGTCAGCAGCTCGTACATCAAGACCCCCAGACTCCACCAATCTACGGCCTGGAGCAGGAGAAAGGCGAAAGAACTTTAAGTTGGAGACCAAACACCCTATAGAGTAGACAGTACGCTAGAAGGGGTCTCCCTGTACCGGCCAATGATATTTCCTTAGACAGGCATGGAGCCAGAGGGATCATCTTCTATAGAGGTGCACGACATGCGCTGATACCAATATCTCTTTCTGAGCTGTTACGCCAAGTTTTGCAAATAAACAGAGATAAATGTATGCTGAAGTGTCGCGCAGTCTCCAGAAGGAAATGATCTAGAGCTTTTTGCCACAGAACAATGAGCCGTAGAGCGGAGGCGCACTGTAACACCACAGCATAGCGAACCTTGTAAGATCTATCACCCACGTCTAGCAAGACACTGGCTGCCTAAGGGTACAGAGGATATCATTACTTGAACAGGCTTATCATCCAACCATGGCCCTCATTCCGAGTTGTTCGCTCGCTACCTGCTTTTAGCAGCATTGCACACGCTAAGCCGCCGCCCTCTGGGAGTGAATCTTAGCTTAGCAGAATTGCGAACGAAAGATTTGCAAAATTGCGAATAGACATTTCTTAGCAGTTTCTGAGTAGCTCGAGACTTACTCTGCCACTGCGATCAGTTCAGTCAGTTTCGTTCCTGGTTTGACGTCACAAACACGCCCAGCGTTCGCCCAGACACTCCCCCGTTTCTCCAGCCACTCCCGCGTTTTTCCCAGAAACGGCAGCGTTTTTTCACACACACCCGTAAAACGGCCAGTTTCCGCCCAGAAACACCCACTTCCTGTCAATCACACTCCGATTACCAGAACGCAGAAAAAACCTCGTAATGCCGTGAGTAAAATACCAAACTTCTTAGCAAATTTACTTGACACAGCCGCAGTGCGAACATTGCGCATGCGCAGTTAGCGGAAAATCGCACCGATGCGAAGGAAAATAACGAGCGAACAACTCGGAATGAGGGCCCATGTGTGGCTGGCTCTGGGGCCTCCAGTCTGTTCCTTGTACAAATGACCATCTATGTAGCCACATTGCCCTTAAATAGGAAACTTTCTGGCTTGGGACCACGGTTCTCCCTCCTGTACGTGGCTTTTAAAGACCGTAACAAACTATAAAATGCTGCAGATGGAAGCACCGGCTCCTGGGACATGGAGGAGCCCGCTCACCTGGCTAGCGTTCTGCGCACATTACTGGTCCTATAAGTGCTGGGACTGTATGGATATTGATGAACCAGTTGAAGAACCATTCTAAAACTCTCAGGACTCTCTGGCCACTACTTACATGTCAGATACGGGGTTCACATACGGTTGAGGGAGCGTGCAAGGAGACAGAAGACGGATGGTGGTGGCTCATTAAGTATCACTAATAATCGTACACGATGGCGTGTGACGCGTACTGTACGCACAGCAGATGTGCCCGTTCTGCAGTCTGAGCTAACACTCATAGGAAGGCCGCCTATCAATCTACATACAACCACTTCCATCCCCAACTCATCATACGCTAATACCAAACCCTCCGCCTGGCAGCAATACCTTATCGTGGCCAGAATCCCCTCCTTTCACAATCTCTGGCGCCATGTATTCTATGGTCCCGCAGAAGGAATACGCTCTCTCATTCTAAAGGGAAACAAACGGTTAACTTGGTTTAAAAAAAAAAAAAATTGGACACTCCGATACTAGCAGGTAACGTATGGGTCATAGGTCAGCAAAGTGAGCGTGATAATAAGTTACATAAAACAAAGAGAGAGAGGGAGAGAGAGAACTAGGGAGGAGGCAGAGAGATAGAGAGAGAGAGAGAAAGAGGGTAAGAGAGAGGAAAAGAGAAGGGAGGAGAGAGAGAGAGAGAGAGGAAGACAGAGGAAAAGAGAGAGAGAGAGAGAGGGGGGGAGAGAGAGAGAGGAAGAAATAGAGGAAAAGAGAGAGAGAGGGGGGGGGAGAGAGAGAGAGAGGGAGAGAGAGAGAGAGAGAGAGGAAAAGAGAGAGAGAGAGAGAGGGGGGGAGAGAGGAAGAAATAGAGGAAAAGAGAGAGAGAGAGAGAGAGAGAGAGGGGGGGGGAGGAAGAAATAGAGGAAAAGAGAGAGAGAGAGAGAGAGAAAGAGGGGGGGGGAGAGGGAGGAAGAAACATAGTAATATAGTAATTGAGGTTGAATAGAGGCAAAATGCTCATCGTATTCATCCTATATTATTAGGAAGACGGGGGGGGGGAGAGGAAGAGAGAGAGGGGGGGAGGAAGGAAGGAAGAGAGAGAGAGAGAGAGAGAGAGAGAGAGAGAGAGAGAGAGAGTGGGGGGGGGGGAGAGAGGAAGAAATAGAGAGGAAGAAACAGAGAGGAAGAGAGAGAGAGAGAGAGAGAGAGAGAAAGAGAGAGGTGGGAGAGAGGAAGAAAGGGGGAGAGGAAGAAAGAGAGAGGGGGAGAGAGAGACGGGGGGGAGAGAGGAAGGACGAAAGAGAGAGGAAGAGAGAGAGGGGGAGAGAGGAAGAAAGGGGGAGAGGAAGAAAGAGAGAGGGGGAGAGAGAGAGAGACGGGGAGAGAGAGAGGAAGGAAGAAAGAGAGGGGGAGAGAGGAAGGAAGAAAGGGAGAGAGAGGAGGAAGGGGGGGGGGGGAAGAGAGAGGAAGAGAGAGAGAGAGAGAGAGAGAGAGAGATCCCCCCACGTAATACAGCTCCCTCTATATCATGTATACTGGTGATGTATCACCTCTACGTAGATAGAACATATTCATTCATTTATATAGCCTCCTTATTACAGCCTTATCCATGGTAATCCTACCAATGTAAATATGGCCCCGGCAGGTAAAATGACCTGGGCGGAGATTTATCAAAGCTTGGAAAGATAATATATAATATCTCCCGTCATGTTACAGGCAGGTAGTTTTTATCTCTCCAAGCTTTGGTAAGTCTCCCCCAGGCTACTTGCATTCACAATGACCAATGACTATACATGTAAGTTATTTATACAGATGTGCAGCCTACCCCCAGATATTTGCATTATTAGATTAGGGTGGGCAAAAATCATTTGGAAATAGGAACCAATGAGATGACATGATAAGTCCTGGAATGTATACCCATGAAAAATAGATATTTATTAAACTGCTAGTCTCTTCTTCCGAGTGCGTGCGACTGACTCATCCGCCACTGATATGTTGGTTACACAATTTTATCAACTTCCCATCACAACATCGCAGACACAAATCCACACGACAGGCTCAGGAGATTTCCGTTACTGGCTTGTGCACGGCCTATATGACTGCCTTCCATTTCAGCCATGTACTAATATCATCCTGTGCACCACTGATATGCCCTTAGACAGCTGTATCCCTGCGGTGCCCTCTGCCACAGATACAAGTGACTCCAGAGAGAGTATTCTGTCCAGGGTTCTGTGTGATCGGAGGAATATGCGGCTGAGAAACGCTGCAGGGAGCTAGAAAGAAGCAGGACTGGCAAAAACATAAGGGCATCTACAAGCCAAGAAACTGAAGGTGAAAACCTGCTGCATTAACAGTAGCCCAACGTGAAGACTGTGCACTTTCTCTACAAAATACATGCAAAAGAATTACTGTGTGTATGTGGGGGGAGGAGAAGGCTGTAAGTGCCACCAATTACTCAGCGCCACTTCTCCTGCCTACTGATTACTTCCTCACACCTCAAAGATTTTGCACGTGCTGCTCCCTACCTCTGGAACTCTTTCCTTCTTCCTATCAGACTCTCCACCTCTCTACATAACTTCAAACGGGCTCTCGACACACTTCTTCATCCGACCCAGCCGTCTCTCATCATAACCCTCTGTCCCACACTCACTGTCTACCCGATCTGTGTCACCCCTGTCTATTTGCTGCTCCTCTTTAGAATGTAAGCTCTCACGAGCAGGGCCCTCTCCCCTCGAGCTTTTCCCTCTTACTCTCGTACTATCATCTACTCCATACTCCGTACAACGGCACCTAACTCTCTCTTCCAAGCTCACTGTCTACCCCAGCTGTGTCACCCCTGTCTGCCCTTCCCTTTAGAATGTAAGCTCTAACGAGCAGGGCCCTCTCCCCTCATGTGCTTTTATCTTACACTATTTCTGACGCCATACCCCCTACAACGGCACCTAGCCCTCGGTTTCTGCCACCCTGCTGCTTATGTCAGTGATATAACTGCCGACGCAGCAATGTGTATATACCGTGTACGTGTCCTGCCCTGTCTTGTACTGTAAGTCATGTTTTCTTGTTGTGCTCATGTGTTTATGTAGTTTGTTAGGCGCTGTGGACCCCTTGTGGCGCCATGTAAATACACAATAATAATAATAATAATAATAACTTACCTCATCAGACAGAAACTCCTTGCTGAGCCCAAAATCTGTTAGTACCACGTGGCCGCTGGAATCCAGGAGGATGTTCTCCAGCTTTATGTCCCGATAGATGATCCCCAGCTGCAGGAGGATGATTTATATTAGAGAGGAGCAGAGACCAGGACAGGGCAGGGAGACGGGAAAGGCCGGAGTCAGGCAGGAATTCTGCACATAAACAGCAATAAATCCCGGAGGGGGCTCCGCAGCGCAGGGAATGTAAAGCATTTATATACGAGGCCAGAATAAACCAGGGGAATAACGGTTTCATGGATGCACAATAAATGGGAGTTTAGGACTACACAATCGCACACTGTGACCCCTTGTGTGTGACGGTAAGCCTGGCACAGCAGAGTGTTACAGTACACAGGCACGGGCGCCTTCGTGTTTCAGGGACAGAAAACTGTATCTTCAGTTTATTCACCACGTAAAATCTCGGGTGACCCCCCAGCTTACACTTCTCATACACAGCCGGACACGGCTCATAAGTGCTGGGTTGTGACCAATACTAACCACGCACCATATGGCGCAGCAGCAGCACGGAGGCTCACCACGCTGGGGTCACGGGATAAATTACCAGCTATAGAAACGTTCTTATGTGTCTGCTAGGATTCCTCTGGGTGCGCAATAATCACATACTGTGCGTACTGGCCGATTGGGCAATGACAGGCGCAGAGCAAGGCTTACCGGGGAATTCTATGGCTGAGAGTGACGCCATGTGCCGGTCAGAAACGCACATCGCTCCGTCTGGCACTGCAGCGTTCCCTCTCACCCCCCCTATCAGCACTACCATAAAAGGCAGACAAGTGCGCAGCCGGTCATCGGATGGCACATTCCGCTGAACTGACTCGCCTGGCACTACGGTATGTGATGTGACCGCAGCCAGGAGAGCGTTACAGGGCCAGGCTGCGTCACATACGGCTGGCTAGCCTCACTGTGACCCCGCTGTATGGTGGAAATTCATACCTAATGCTGCAGTGGTCCCATGGGAGCTATATCCTCTGCGCACACTGGTAATCACTATTACAGTATATGTGTAACAGTGTCAGAAGCTGCAGCATTGTGGTAAGTAGTACGTGCCGCACCCTGCTCTAGTGCCGGACGTCAGCCGCACAGCCACAGAGGTCAATCAGGTCGGCAGGACAAGAACCTGCACAGCAGTTCTCTAGTAGGGCCCTGCACACAGATACACACAGGAGGGACTGCGTCCATGTGGTGTGTTGTGGGCAGGGTGACCGGTGATCACTTTATATTTCGTGAAAGGGTCACAGGGAAGTTTTGCAACTGCTAGTAATTAATTTACTGATACTGCAGATGGTGCTGTCCCTAGCAACCTGACCACCCGAAATACAGCACAGCAAATTGGCCCGACTGCAGAGCCTAGAATAGTGTATATATATATATATATATATATATATATATATATATAATCAATCTAACAACCAGAATATCACCAGATTTGGTGGGAAGACTAAGTAGTAAATGGGAGGCAGGATTCCGCAGAAAACGTACTGCTAGGGGGAATACAGCGCTGTGCAGTGTGACGTGAACAAGTGTTGTATTGCTGTGTTATTATCAGCACTACACAATAAAGGTCATCGCTCATTACAGTTTAGTCTTTTGAATCATTTGTCAGTCCAGTCTCACACTGTACATTATACCTATGTGCCCAGGTATAGCCTGTTATAGGGACATGAGCTGCCGTCTCACAAGCTACCTCTCTGACAACTCCATCCTCGATCCACTACAATCTGGCTTTCGCCCACTCCACTGAGACTGCCCCGGTGAAAGTAACCAATGACCTGCTTTCGGCCAAATCCAAGGGCCAATTCTCTCTGCTCATCCTTCTGGACCTCTCTGCTGCCTTTGACACCGTAGATCATCCTCTCCTCCTCCGCACACTCCAAAACGTTGGCCTCTCTAGCAGCGTCCCTGACTGGTTTACCTCATACCTCACTAACCGCTCCTTCTCTGTGTCTGCCTCCGGCACCACCTCACACCCTTCCATCCTTCCTGTTGGTGTCTCTCAGGGTTCTGTCCTCGGCCCCCTTCTGTTCTCCCTGTACACCTCTTCCCTGGGTGCGCTCACTAACTCCTTTGGCCTTCAATACCACCTCTATGCTGACACAACTCTACCTCTCCTCTCCTGATCTGTCTACCTCTGTCCTCTTTCAGGTCTCCAGCTGCCTCTCCGCAATCTCCTCCTGGATGTCTGAGCGCTATCTGAAGCTCAACATGGACAAAACTGAACTCATTATCTTTTCCCCAGCCAGAGCAACACCCCCTACAAATATCTCTATCACTGTTGAAAACACCATCATCTCACCCGTTCCCCAACTCCGCTGCCTGGGCGTCACTCGTGACTCCTCCCTCTCCTTTGCACCCCACATCCAAGCTCTGGCACAATCCTGTCGGTTCCAGCTACGCAACATTGCTTGTATCAGGTAATTTCTCTCCCAAAGTGCAACTAAACTTATCATCCACTCACTGGTCATCCCACGACTTGACTACTGCAATGTTCTCCTCACTGGCCTCACTTATTCCCACCTCGCTCCCCTCCAATCTGTCCTGAACTCCGCAGCTAGGCTTATCTTCCTCTCCCGCCGCTCCACATCTGCCACTCCCCTTCCCCAATACCTGCACTGGCTCCCATTCCCCTACAGAATCCTCTTCACCCTCACATACAAGGCCATCTCTAATTCCACTGCTCCCTACATCTCCAACCGCCTCTCCACCGCCCTGGTCACTGCTTCCCATGCTCGAGTTCAAGACTATGCCCGTGCTGCACCCCTTCAGTGGAACGCGCTCCCCCGCTCCATTAGTCTCTCCCTGACCTTGCAAAGCTTCAAACGGGCACTGAAAACCCACATATTTATCAAAGCGTACCCTTCCGATGCATAACCTAGTTCTGAGGCCGCTCCTCCATCCCCCTGCCCTGAGGCCGCTCCTCCATTCCCCTGCCCTGAGGCTTCTCCTCCATCCCCCTGCCCCGAGGCCGCTCCTCCATCCCCCTGCCCCGAGGCCGCTCCTCCATCCCCCTGCCCTGAGGCCGCTCCTCCATCCCCCTGCCCTGAGGCCGCTCCTCCATCCCCCTGCCCTGAGGCTACTCCTCCATCCCCCTGCCCTGAGGCCGCTCCTCCATCCCCCTGCCCTGAGGCTACTCCTCCATCCCCCTGCCCTGAGGCCGCTCCTCCATCCCCCTGCCCTGAGGCCGCTCCTCCATCCCCCTGCCCTGAGGCTACTCCTCCATCCCCCTGCCCTGAGGCCGCTCCTCCATCCCCCTGCCCTGAGGCTACTCCTCCATCCCCCTGCCCTGAGGCTACTCCTCCATCCCCCTGCCCTGAGGCCGCTCCTCCATCCCCCTGCCCTGAGGCCGCTCCTCCATCCTCCTGCCTTGAACATCTCTGCTTTCCTTACATCCTGCCATCAGGCTACCTCCCGCTTGCTTGCACCTCATGTCGTCTGTCTGTCGCCCCTTCCCACTAGATTGTTAGCTCTTCAGAGCAGGGCCCTCTTTCCTCTTATCTAAGCCCTCTTCTCCACACATTTCACTTGCAGCTCTCTCCTACTCAGCGACCATCTTTACCGCTTTCTCTCCTGCTGGTAAAGGCTCATCTCTATCTATGGCCACCAGCTCCTAGTAGTACGATGATCACTCCCTCACTACTTACATCTTAGCTGTATTGTGTATGAGAACGTGTGGTGCTCTGTGTTACCTGTACTGTATTTCTGT